>NC_138203.1:230441453-231041453 GCF_964194415.1 Vipera berus | reverse complement strand
TTTTTCTTTGCACCCAGAGAGAGAAATATCTACCACGACCTAGGATTGAACTCATAGCCTCTTGACTGTGAAGTGAGAGCTCCACCTCTAGGCCACTATGCTACTCCAATGGGATGAAGCTTCTATACTAGATTTAAAATTCTGGACTGGAGATAATTGCTTCTTTTCCACCTTTGCATTGGCTTTCTACTGATATATTGGATCGACAAACAAACATTATTACATGTGGTCATGGTGTAATCCATTGATTAAAATTAATTGTCTTATTTATGCATTTTACTATTCCCTGTTTCTTCCTTTTTATTAACTTTTATACCAGTATTTAATTTTTGTTTTGTTTTTTGTATATTAAAGCAGTAAAAGTATAAAAATAGTGCACAAGTATTATGTATGCAAAATGTATGAATATTTCCAACTTACAATATTAATTCCCTATTCTAGTTAGAAGAGAAAAGGAGTAACAATCTCTGTTTTAATACTATACCTGCAATCCAGGTCTAATCTTAAATTTCCAATTCCACTTCTCCTTTGCAGCTTTATACCTCTGATTTTGCAAAACATAAAGGTCTCTACAAAAAGAGTCTATATCTTTCATTAAAAAATAGTTTGGGCAGATGTTCAATGGACTTGGGAGTACTGGGTCTGGATGTGTTTCATTGAAAGAAACAACCATGTACTTGCAAAGAGAAGAATCCATCTTCCAATCACTGCAGAAGAAGTGTAATGCAAGAGTGAACATACATTCAGAATTCTTCTGGTTTTCTATAATGCTATTACAGGTTGAATCACATGAAGCACTTGAGTGGGTTGGGCAAAGAAAAATGACTTTATCAGCAATTTCTTTCTGAGTGGCAAGCCATTGCACAGGTCCTATTTCAGCAATTCTCCGTTTTTGCCACAGGTCTATTATAACATTACTTTGACAGTATTCCTGTAGAAATTCGGCAAAACTTAGGACGGTATGCTGTAAACAGGCTTCTTGAGAATATACAATAAGAATTGTTATGGGTGTTTGTGCTGTTATAGGATGGAAATGAGCCAGATTACTTGCTGGACCTGTTTTGAAAAACAACAGCATCACTGTTAAAATAAAACTTGGAGCAAGCAAGTTGAAATTTAAGTAAACTGAAAAAACAGTATTTGTTATCTTGGGAATATACAGTGGCACATATTTTCAAAATAGAAATTTAGCTTACAAACATAGTTTAACCTTCCTATGGAACAACAGTATGCTGAATTGTAATGAATATGGTACAGATAAATTCATCTTTCAAAAAGAAAATAACAAAAGTTTGGTTAATAAGGCCAAATCACTTAGGAGAAGCATTGATTTAGTCAAGTTAGCTAATTCTTTGGATTGTACCTAAAAGGTAACTTGAAGAGCAGTTATCATAGATCAGCTGAACTATATATAGAAGAATGAGAGGTAACTCTGCAACACCATGTTTTCAGACACCTACTGTATCTTCTCATCCTTCTGAGGATTACCAAAAAATAAGCATACAAGAGAAGGGACTGTCTTTAATTTAAAAGCATTTTCTGTCTGCCCAGGGTACACAAGATGAGACATTATGAATGACCTATTTGAAAAATCCACACAATCATAGTGGGAATTTAATGTAACAGGCTGCATTTCAGATTTTCAGATCTTTTATCATTAAGTGTTGAGGCTGAATATACAATGTTTCCATGACTCTGCATAAGAGGGGAACAAGTAAGGAAATGTATCAGTGCTAATAAGACACATCATGACACATAAGAGGGTGGAACATACAATGACACCACAGAACAAATTTTGTCATTTGGCCATCATTGTAATTAGGAATGTATGGCAATAAATTGAGGAAAATTACAATCAGACATCAACTATCTCAAAGAAAACACAATCATGGAAGCCTAAACCCATTATACTTTTGTTATATATTCTCAACAAAGGCAGCCTCCAAGACATCAGAACTTTCATTCCCAAATTTGCAATAGCACATGATCACCAAGCTCTGCCATTTTGTACTTATCTACCTCAATGTTTAGATTAGATGTTTTTAAATGAACAGTACATTCAAAAGCACTTTGTGTTTGAAAGAATAATGTTTATATTTTGCCCTTACAATTTTCTTGCTTATCTGAGATATACAGTAATTTATCATCTTGTCTCATAGGAAGGAAGTCCTAGCAAAATAGTATCAATATCAGTGCTTAGTAAGAAATTGTTTCAATAAATGTAATTTTCCAGCCACTACTATGAATAGACTAATCAGTACCACCTTATAATGGAAACAAACTAACCACCAAATTATCTTACATGTTTCCCATTTTCATGCACAAAACCCAATGATTCTAGAGTCCACCAACCGGACATTGAAAACAGATAAATTGGTAGAATATTTCTATTCTCTAGGACAGTGGTCCCCAAGTTGAGCTGTGCGTGCATGCCGGCCCACCACTCACAGGTGTGCACTGGCTTGCCACTTGTTTAAGTTGAGCTGTGCTAAGTGTGCGTCGGCCTGCAGCTCAATGTTTCAAATGGACCGCGGCCTGGTAGTGGGTCACAGCCCAGGAGTTGGGGACCCCTGCTCTAGGACATTCAGTCATTGATCTCATGCCTGGAATTATTTCACTTAAAACATTTCTTTGTGAAAAACAGCTAAACTAGAATTCACTGCCTTAACTGTACAGTATTTCTCACAGATTAAAAATAAATTTTGTTATCATGTGCCGCATCTTAACACTTTCTGCAGCAGCTGATTTCTGAGTAATTTTGACTGCATCTTTTCCATTTAATGTTTGCTCTAATCTTTTTAAAAATTCTCTCCTTTCTTTTTCATCGGCTTACCTTCCAATCATAGATATGTGCCATACTAAAAACTATTTGCATATACTTGTGTTTGAGATGCCACATGACTTGCTATTTTCCCAGTAAATGTTACACAATACATGTATATTTTGAAATCCTGCAAAAATCTGGATTCAGAGTGAACACTTCTTTTTTCCCACTCCCCCTCATGTCACAGAACATTTCAATGTTCTAAGTCTTCATTTGTGGACAAAAGGTAGAGGAGAGACTATAAGCAAAACAATATAGAATAAGGTAAGCTCTTACCATGTCTACTCTTGAAATAAAGCACAGCAGCAACTATACACACTATCAGAAGTAAAGCGATGGATAGGCCAGCATATGTTTTCCCCATATCTAAATGAGAAAGGAAATGAATTTGTAAGATTACAAGATTCTTTTAAAAGTTTAAAATTAACTTAATTAAAAAGTGAGCAGTTGCCATTTCTAATTCTCAAAGGATTATAAAATGCATTCTTATGTATGCAAGTGGTGATACGGCACAGATTGAGGTGAGACATTATTAGATCTTACATGAGAAGTGGACAATGGAAATGATTGTAGGTGGTTCAGACTCTACATTCACAAAGACTAGCAAAGTAGTCTTCTGGCCATAGTCTAAATTAGGAATTGTCAACTTGAAGCTTCCCAGTCTATTTTGTAGCCTTTGGACATCCTTCTAACCATGATGGCTGAAACCTGCCAATTGGTAGACATTTTGAGAGGCTAAATAGGTAAATACCATAGCGAAAGCTTAAAATAGGACTATCGCCATTAAGCAATACAACTCAAAACCTTCTGTTAAGAATTGAGCCCACCTTCTTGTTTGATACATCTACCTCTATGTTGTAATTCTCAACCTCCCCATAATGTTAATATTGACTCTGGCCACAAATATGTTGCTCATCCTACCATCATTACAATCATTCACACAAAAGATATAAAAGGAAAAAAGGCCCACAAATAACCTAAATGGTAGCCAGCCGCAATGTAGAACTAATGGCTAAATGGATTTTCCATATTCAGAGTCACTGTATCTGGTTATTATATGCTCAGAGATATACAAAGAATGTCTTTCTTTGGCAACCAAAGCCTGCCCGTGTCAGACTGAGGACTATGAAGAAGACCTTTATGATATTTCCAAGACTTACTGCTTTTAGAATGCATAGAGCCAAATATGGGTTTAAGCGCCCATTACTCACTTCCCAAACTGAAACTCTACGCACTCACACATCCACACAACTTTGCCAATAAGTAAGGCTCATCCTGGGAATCTTCTCTATGTTTGTTGGGGTCTGTAACATCCAGAACAGCAATTTTCCTTCTCAGGAGAGTTTTGCAACCTGCGTTACAAAGGCAGACCAATAGTTTTTCCCTTGGCGATTTCTTTCCATGGTCTGATCTTAGCCCATCTCTTAGAAGCTGGTCATTAATTGCTATACAGTATGTTCAGTTAAGAAACCATTTTAACTGCTGTCTATGTCATAATCAAGATAAGGAATTTCAGGTCTCTCTTCCACCCCAACATGTAACTGCATCCTCTCTAAAAGATATTCATCCTTCATTCTCTTTATCTCATTACACAAAGAAGACAAGCTGTCTGGAGGCCAAACCTATGATGTATGTTTAGCCTAATGAAGAGAAGGATTAGGAATGACACGATAGTGACTGTCATAGAAAAGAGGGGGTTGATCTATTCTCCAAAGCACCTGAGCACAGGACAAGAAATAATGGGTAGAAGGTCATTAAAGAGAGGTTCAAACTGGAACTAAGGTGAAATTTCTTGACAGCAATAGCAATTAATTAATGCTTCCCGGAGTTGTGAATACTCCATCACTGGAGATTTTCAAGAAAAAATTAGACAGCAGTTGTCTGAGATAGTATAAGATCTTGGGCAAGTGGTTGGACTAGAAGACCCCCAAGGCTCCGGTGATTCTCTGATCATCATATTATTACCCTTTTTCACAGTTATTATTTGAATTTATCTTCCTCATTCATAATGTTCTAGAAATAAATTTATCTTGATGTAAACCCCACTCTCATCTTGTTTTCTCTTTTTCTGACATGAAACTGATAAAATACTGAGTAGCCAAAGATAAAGGTTATCATGGTGTGGTTTAAATTGAATGATGCAAAACAAAATAACTAAATAAGCAATTTAGAGACCATTCTGGGGAGCATATAAAAAGGTGAATTTTCCTGCTGTCATTTTCTTGTAGCTTAGTATATGATTCCCATAAACTTTTATAACTTCCAATAGAGGTATTCCTCAATTTATAAACACAACTGGGACCAGAACGTCTGTCGATAAGCAATGCAGTCATGAGTTGTATCTGATTTCATGACCTCTCTTGCCATGGTCATTAAACAAATTTGACTTCCCTTATAGATTTTGCTTGTTGGAAGCCCTATGGAAAAGTTGCAAGTTCCAATCATGTGACTCTGGGACCCTGAAACTGTTATACCGTGTTTTCCCCAAAATAAGACTCAACAAGAAAATATCCCTAGCATGATTTTTCAGGACACTTGTAATATAAGTCCCACCCCAAAAATAAGCCCCAGTTAAGATTGTCAGACCAGACAGATGCATTTAGTACTGTATTTCCCCAAATATAAGCCCTAACTAAGCCCTAATGCATCTTTTGGAGCAAAAATTAATATTACACCCAGTGTTATTCTCAAGAAAACACAGTGAATATTTGGGTACTGGTTCCAACTACCCAAATTTTGACTACATGACCACAGGGATGCTGCTATGGTCATAAGAGCAAAGACTGGTCATAAGTCACTTTTTTCCAGTGCCATTGAAACTTTGAAAAATCATTAAATGAATGGCTGTAACTCAAGACCTATAAGACTCAATTATTCCATTGAACCTTGACCATTCCCACCTTGACACTTTTCTAATAAACCCTGGCATTTTTCTATCAGAATGTTACTGTCTCATGGAAATCATCTTTTATTGAAAAAACTGTCTTCCTGATGTGCCTTTCTCAATATGTTCCTTCTGGTACTTTTTCACATGCTGTATATGTTGAAATCTTCCTGTTTCTATCACTTCTTTTGAAGGCCACTTATGCAAATACATGGGATAAAGTTATTCATTATCACTATATTATACAATGATTGGCATTGCATACTAATGCTGAAATCGAACAGAACATTATCCAATACCTGGTCTGTCTGTAGCTTTTGGTTCTGCAAAAAAAATGAGAATTCATAAATTGCTTGAATTAACCATGTACAATTATATTTATAATCACAAACTATCTGCTATATTTTCAGCAACAACCCCCCCCCCACACACACACAATCTGAATGAAGATGTTTTTATTCGTGGTTAACACACCAACACAATATTTGCTTCTCTCCCCATCTCCTAGTCAAAATCTGACCCAGGCAATATGGGGGCTGTCAATGAATTACTATGGGTCTTGGCTGCCTGCCTATTTCAAGAAAATGCTTTATTACCTTATGTCTTGCTTGCAAATATGTCAGGGACTCCTAACTGATAGGGGACTGGAGGCTAAATCATATAAAGAATGATTTCTGGAATTAGGTATGTTGAGTTTAATGAAGAAAAGGACGAGGGGGGACATGATAGCAGTGTTCCAATATCTAAGGAGTTGCCAAAGAGGGAGTAAAGCTATTCTCCAAAGCACCTAAGGCAAACAAGAAGCAACAGATGGAAACTATTCAAGGAGAAAACCAACCTAGAACTAAGGAGAAATTTCCTGACAGTTAGAATGATTAATCAGTGGAACAACTTGCCTCCAGAAGCCATGAATGCTCTAACACTGAAAGTTTTAAAGAGGAGATTGGACAACCATTTGTCTGAAATGGTATCAGGTTTCCTGATTGAGCAGCCCAGTGATTCTGTGATTGTCATATTATTACCCTTTTTCACAGTAATTATTTGAATTCATCTTCATTCACAATGTTCTAGAAATAAATTTATCTTGATATAAACCCTACTCTCCTCATTTTTTTTCTTTTTCTGACATGAAACTGATAAAATACTGAGTAGTCAAAGATAAAGGTTATCATGGTGTGGTTTAAATTGAATGATACAGAACAAAATAACTAAATAAGCAATTTAGAGACCATTCTGGGGAGCATATAGAAAGGTGAATTGACTTTTCCTGACTGAGCAGGGGGTTGGACTAGAAGACCTCCAAGGTCCCTTCCAACTCTGTTATTCTGTATTCTCTATTACTTATCCACCAAGATTATTATTTTATTCCTCCTCCCCTAAAATTGCTCAAAGCAACTAAAGTAGTAGTTGTTGTTGTTAGCTGTGAAGTCATGTCCGACCCATTGCAACCCCATGGACAACGTTCCTCCAGGCCTTCCTGTCTTCTACCATCTTCTGGAGTCCATTTAAGCTCACACCTACTGCTTCACACCTACTGCTAAAGTAGTACCTTTCCTCATCTCCAAGTTCTTTTATTCTCACAATCCTGTAAAAAAATACTCTATAACTTAAGAGACAGTCTGAAGTTGCTTGAATGAGCTTTATAATCTCACTGGCCAATCTTAAGCTTACACTAAAAAAATTACCTTAGCATATAAAGCTTAATATTTCCATCCACAGAGAAACATTTAAAAGTCTCAACTAACCAGGGATAGGTTCTTCGGTGCAAACTGTTTGATAATATGAGTATCTTTTGCAGTCATTTTGACATCCTGGAAAATAAGGAATTAGCTGAAAGAAGAGAAACAAAATAATAACACTGGAATTATTATTAAATACAGTGCTCCAGTATTGTTTTTATACTTAATTTTGCATTGAAAATTCCTTAAAAACAGTGAATACGATGGTGCGGTGAGAATACAATTGTAGAAAACAGATCCACACTGCACTTTTCCAGTTTAAAAATAAAAAAGGCAGGTCCCATCAAAATTAAATCCATTATGGCTAAATACACAATATATGCCATTAGCATAAATTGTTGGAAAAACATTTATAAGATAGAATTACTAAATTTAGGTCCACCCTTTTTATGAGTTATTAGTTTTCTTTCTTTTCTAACTTAGCATCCCTGGAAGAATTGGAGGTGCATTTTGTCTCCTCAGGCAGGACACTGAAGTATTTCAGAATCAGTAAACAAGTTTTTATGGGTTTACAAAGCAGGTGAAGCACACATGGTAACTTTTAGTAACATCTTATGTGCAAGACATTGATAGGAAATAGGGTATAATCAAGCGACAAGAAATGTGATTGATTATAACAAGTTTAAAATAGATTCTGTATACTGGGTCATACCTTTTCAAAGCCAAATTCCAACTTTCCATTAGTTCTAATTACCTAACTTCCTCTAACTACAGAAGTAAAGCTATACTAAAAGCTTGCTAATTAATAACTGCTATACTTAAAACTTTTGCTATGCTCAGGAGCCCTATGCTAAAAAAGTAATATTAAAATTGCTTAAATTCTTCCCCATTATCTTGTAAAAAAATCCACGATAAACATGACAAATTGCATTCAAGAACAGAGCCGCTTTTAGAAACAGTTCCCATTTTTTACAAATATATATTAGGGTCATCATCTTTAAAAAGCATTTATTAAGCTTCTTTTCCTGCAATATGATTACACACACACACCAAAAAAATGTCCATTAAACTATGACCTCTTACAGCAAGAGAGCACTGCCATGACTTACTTGAATCACTAACCCCTCATACACATTGATGGGGCAGATAGCATCAGGTGTAACTTGTGTTTCAATGTTTGGGCCACAGATCAGAAACAGTAATAGAGTCCTTCTAATTTGACATTTTCCTTACAAACAAAAATAAAATCTTACCTCTTTAAATATTATGTTTCTTTCTTGATCACTCATTCTTATTTTTTCAGAAACTCTAATATTGTTTCCCTATTCCAAGAAAAATTCCAGATAAATGTATTACAGAACTTTTCAAAATGTTTATTTTTAAAAAAAAAAAAAAGAAATATGGCACTTTTTATTTCTTATCTGTTCAGCTTGTAATTGCATGATGTTTTTCAAAAGCTAATATTTACATTAATTTTGACTTTATCCAACCTGGTGTCATCTGTGTTCAACTCTTATCAGCCCTAGTCATGTAATTTGACAATTAGTCATCGTACTCATTCCTATTTTTATAGCTAAAGAAGAAAAAAATATATACCTTGGTAGTAGGCACAACATGAAGAATTGAATTATCACATTCATCAGAGTCACAAAGATGGATTTTATATTTGGAACAAAAGTTACTAGGTGTAAAATTCACTTCTAGTTCAAATTCCCTGTTACATATTGTTATATGTGGATCCCATAAACTCCCTGTGAAATTTAAAAAAAATTAAAATATGACTGATGTTTTCATTGTTTTACTTTAAAGCACACATTGCTTTGCAGATCCTGGACACAAAAATGAAAATAATTATAGAAATAATTAATGAATGTCCTAAACAACTGGTCCTTTAAAACTGGCATTTAAAAAAAAATACTTAACTCTTCTCCAACATTTTTTCTAAAGAGATTAATATAGCATTTTCCTGCTGTCATAATATTTTTAGAAGTATTTATTTGTTTATTGTATTTACTGTGTGTTTCAAAATCATCCCGCGATTACTAAACAAGTGATTCCTTAATCTGAAGAATCATTTTACAAGTAATTTCTAGATAACTTTTAGGTGACAATTCTTGCATGAAATGATAAATCTGATATTTTTAGACTGGGCAATTGGGGAATAATCTGTTTTCTAGCACCAAAAGATAAGAAATTAATCACAACTTTAAAAATATGTCAGATAGATGTTGGAAATGTAAACATAATTCAGGCACGTATTATCATATCTGGTGGACACGTGATAAAGCAAAGGCTTATTGGGAAAAAATACATGCTTGGTTAGAAAAAATGTTGGGAGAGCATGTAGTCTTCAATCCTGAATTTTTTCTATTAGGTATAATACCAGAAAAGATTAATAAGCAAAGTTTATATTTGGTTCTACATATTACAATAGCAGCAAGAATAACTTTCACGCAATACTGGAAAAATGAAGGAATACCACCAGAGGAAGAAGTAATTAAAAAAATATTGGAATGCGCTGAGATGGACAGACTAACTATGAGACTGAAAGATAAAGAAGAAACAGAATACTACCAAAGCTGGAAGTTATTCTACAAATGGCTAGAGGAAAGAACCGAAGAGTAGGATTTGATTATGTATTAGCAATTTTGAACCCAGCCTTGGTGGAGCAGTGGGCTAATGCCTCCTTAAGTAACGCCAGCTGCCTGCAATTAGTGCAGGTTCGCGTCCCACCAGGCTCAAGGTTGACTCAGCCTTCCATCCTTCCGAGGTAGGTAAAATGAGGACCCAGATTGTTGGGGGCAATAAGCTGACTTTGTAATAATGCCGCTTGGGGGCGCGCGAAAGCCCTAATAAGCAGGCATATACATAGAATGAAGGCTATTGCTAAGCACATTGGTTTGTGCTTAAATTGTAAGCCGCCCTGAGTCTTCGGAGAAGGGTGGGATATAAATGGGATTTAAAAAAACAAAAAAAAAACCAGACTGCACGCTGGTTGAAAAATTAACATATGTATGTAAGGAAAAAATAACTACCGGTAATAAAAAGCTTTAAAAAAGAAAAGAAAAGAAATTAATCACAACTAATGTAAGACAACCAGGATCTCTTACTTGTGTTTCCCTGAAAATAAGACCGGGTCTTTTTTTCCCCTCCAAAAGAGGCACCAGGTCTTATTTTTAGAGGGGGGTGACTTTTCCACTCACCTCCGGCACCAACAGCTCCGACCAACTGGCCCACTTCTTCTGCAGCCAAAGGAGCAGCTTCATTCTGCAGCAGAGAAAGGAGGTCTGACCTGCATTTCACAGTCAAAGGCCTTTCCGGAAAGGCACCGCAGTTGAGAACTGAGCTATGGATTCAATCCATGGCTCAGTTCTCAGCTGCAAAGGCCTTGTAGAACCGAGTTATGGATTAAATCCATAACTTGGTTCTCAGCTGCAGTGGCCTTCCAGAAAGGCCTCTGACTGTGAAGTGCAAGATTGGGAACACCACAGAAGAAGTGGGCCGGCAAGGAAAGGTCTGGCTGCAAGGTAAGTGGCTGCGGGGCACATGGGGCAGCTCCACACTCCCACCCTAGCTTGATTTTTAGGTGTGTGCCTCACCCCAAAACTAGGGCTTATTTTTGGGGTAGGGCTTATATTAGGCCCACCCCCAAAAATCAAGCTAGGGCTTATTTTTGGGGCAGATCTTACTTTCGGGAAAACAGGGTATTTAAGAGAAGGCAAATGTGAATAGAGAAAAACCCAACCTGGTGCCTGTCACATGTATTATGATGACAGCCCCAGATTTCCTTTTGTAACCTTCTCAGAGTCTTTTCAGCTGGGCATACTATAAAAATGTTAAATAGATAAACAAACACATTCCTCAACCAGCATTAACCAGAGACTGTGTATTGGTAACTATCTGCACAGCAGCAAGTGGGAGAAAAAAAGAGGGTTTTTTGTTTTAAAAAAGTAACTTTTAGTTGAAATCTTACAAGGAGACAATTTTGTATGCTAACGCTACATCAGTCAGAAAAGAACTGAATTGAAAACGCATGACCATATCCCAGTGGGATGCACCATTTCCTTGGCTAGATTCCAGTTCTAACAGGTTACAAAGCTATTCTTACATAAATGCAAAAAATGCATAAAGGGCTGTTAACTAAAATGGGCAGGAAAAGTAACATAACCAAATGTTCTTTTGTAGTTAACTAAAAATAGCTATTGTAGCATCTTCATCGTTTGGTGCTACTGGGTTCCCTGGCATTTTATCTATGTTATAGTTTATGGTCACCATTGCATTTAATATCTTGAAATAAGTTTAATAATAAATTTTATTGACCCCTAGTGTAATGAATTAATGAAAACAACTGCTTACCTTTTTCTATACACTTTTGGCAATATTTCAAGCTATTATCTTCACAATCTGAATTTAAATAAGAGTTTGTGCATTAGAAATTATGAACATTTATAATATCTGAATCAACTGATTCCAGGTATGAGAAAAAGCTTTTAAAATAAAGATTAGGAAAACTGCATGAAAGCATAAGCCACTGAAGAGAAAATGAACACATTTTAAATCAATAGATTAGATATCATGCTTGTTCTATTTATCAAACAAAGCTCGGCTGGACCCATTACTTTTAAGTATACGTGTAACACTTTTATATATTTATATATACATATCATCTTAAAATTACAGAAGCTATTTAAAGATGAAAATTTATAAATCAACACTATTTAATCACTTACCTGGAGAAATTAGATTCATCTGTGTTTTTGAATGATCTTGATCTATATTTGCTGGTGGAAGGTTGTAAGCATCAATGAAGTAATTAGTATTTTCTTCTACAGAGAATCCAACAAAGTTGAATTGCCACTGTAATTAAATGTATTTGAAAGTTATATAATTCTGGATAGGAACTAAACCACTTCCTTTTTCTGAACCATATTCTTTCAGAAATGTAAGCAAACCAGAAGCATACTCCTCACTAACTCCATTTTCCACTACTGATTGGATCTGGTACATTAATGAAATACTATGACAATATCACCCAAAAATGTTTAATGGGATTTTCTAAGTGCAGAATTATTGACCAAGGATAGAAAAAATAGGAATCAGTTGCTTCCATAAATCATACATGATGCAGCTTGTTGGTCTAATTCTACCTTGCCAGAATTAAATCTACTATTTGATCAAAACATCTTGGGAAGGCTTGTTAAAAGCAGGGCTTTTTTTCCTCATAGAACGCTCAGAACGGAGTTCCGGCACCTTTTTTGGATGGAACCTTGTAGGGTAGACAAGGCGGGTTGTATGACATGTGTGAGTTCCGGCACCTTTTTCTTTTACAAAAAAAGCACTGGTTAAAAGTATCCCCATCATAAATCTGAAATAGAATTCAAATGGAAAGTCATTTTTCAATTATAAATCCATACCTGACCCAGCTTGAACCACATCCAAAATTTGGATTTCTCTTAAAATAAAGCCATAGTATTCTAATTTTTAACAATCTCTTAAATAAGAATTTACCCTTCAGTGTTTAGATATAAATTATTATAGTATAATTCTTTGGGGTTTATTGTGCACTGATTATTGATATTTATATATTAATCAGATTTTAACAACAACCTGCAGTTTTTAAAATCAGTATATTATTTCATTTATGGGAAACATAAAATATTGAACATTCTTATCTAACAAGTGTTTTATCATGCTCGTAAATTCTCTATTTCTGGGTTGTTTTTCTTTTTTGTCTTATTTTACCTTTTTCCCCTTCTTCCCTTTTCAAAAATGTTTCGTGAAAATGCAATAATAATAATCATCATTAATACCATCAAACAACAAAATCTGCCTATAGCAGGTCCTTTAGAAAGACTCAATAGGTGGATAAAAATGTCAAATCCAGTCTAAACATCTGGCTGACTGTGCCATCAACCATAACAATGTGTTACCTCCATCTGAAAAGAGGAGGACATGGACAAGGTGACAAGCCTTTTGGGTGGCAAACCCCACACTTTAGAATTCTCCACTCTAGAGGTCCATAAAGCTACTTCTATCATGGATGTTATATAAATTTTAAAGACAGTTTCATTTCATTGGACCTTCAACCCTAACCTTAATTGGCATACATCTTGGGGAGGGTTAATTTGTTAGTACTATTGTTCTTTATAATTTTGATTTTTTTTCTTCTGTTGCTTTTGTAATTTGACATGCTGTAAACTAAATATAGGGACGCGGTGGCTCAGTGGGTTAGGACGCTGAGCTTGTCGATCAGAAGGTCGGCAGTTTGGCGGGTCGAATCCCGAGTGCCGCGTAGCAGAGTGAGCGCCTGCTACTCGTCCCAGCTTCTGCCCACCTAGCAGTTCGAAAGCACGTAAAAATGCAAGTAGAAAAATAGGGACCACTATGGTGGGAAGGTAACAGCGTTCCGTGCGCCTTTGGCGTCTAGTCATGCCGGCCACATGACCATGGAGACGTCCTCAGACAAGCGCTGGCTCTTCGGCTTTGAAACGGAGATGAGCACCGGCCCCTAGAGTTGGAAACGACTAGCACGCATGTGCAGGGGAACCTTTACCTTTTTAAACTAAATATGTAAACATTCAACCTTTAACTTGAGCGAGCATTAAATAAGCACATAGATACAATATAATATTTTGATTTCTGAGTTGCCTAAAAAATTATCTTGGGTTACTATCTATTTACTGGTCATTACTGTTTACTGTCCAACATAGGATTTGGTAGAATTTTAATGTACCAAAAAGTTCAGAATAATTGTGTTTTTATTCAAACAAAATGGAAATTCAATAGCTGAGTCGACTTTCCATTTTTATGATATTTTAATACCCACCAACCAGAGCTAGTTACAAAAAAAATTACAGAGCAGAAGCTTTGAGCACATTTGGAGCACTGAAGTTTATTTTACATAAAAACCAGGTTTTTGTCATTTCAGTTCAGAAGTTAAGCTACACTATTTTTGTTCTATTGTACAGAAACAGTTTCTAATCTAACTCACCATATCGTCTTAAAAGAAATAATTTACTGTTGCATTAGGTCACTAAACTGAGTAAGATCATATTCTATCAGCACAATATAATAGCAACAAACCACAACTTTTAATTAATTTTCTTACTTTTTGATGCTCAGACATGGTTTGACTTTGAAATGCTTCTAGATAATCACATCGAATACAGCCTTCACGGGATTCACATATCTTGGTTGCCTTCAAGTATTTTATACTGGCTGCAAGAAAATTGTTTTGTCAAAGAATTCTAGTTTGTTTTCAAGATGTTATCAGTAACAGTGCCATTCCAACTACTACAGGTCTCCCAAAGACACACAATGGCAGATTTGTGTTTACTTTACTACCTTGAGTTAACTCTGCATCCTATCCTGTGTAACTATCTTAATGGTATCCAATACTGAAATATATATTTGTTCTCTTACTGCTGGATTTTAGAAGTAAACAAAGTGTTTTGCATATCCAGATCAGACAGGACTCAGAAAGGAATAATAGCAAAGGAAAACGTAATCCTCCCACCCCCAATTTTCATGTTAAAAACATGAAAAAGCCAAGACTGTGCGAGACAATCATATAACTTCATATAACCACCTTGCAGGCTTCTCATGGGTACCCCAAGGTTTTTGGGAAAACACACTTTAAGGGCTTTCTGGAAGGCTACAAGGGATGGGGCCAACCTCACCTCACGGGAGTGATGTTCTAGAGCAGAGGTCCCCAACCCCTGGTCTGTGGACCACTACCGGGCTGCAGCATGTCAGCAACCGGTCTGTACAAACAAGCAAAGCCCCATCTGTGGTAGACAGGCAGCACTCAAAACCACACCCCCTCCGGTCCATGGAAAAACCTCTCTCCACAGAACCGGTACGTGGGGCCCAAAAGGTTGGGGACCTCTGTTCTAGAGGGCAAAGCTGCAGCAGAGAAGGCACATCTTCTGGGTCCCACCAGATAGAATTCCTTAGCAGGCAGGACCCACAGCATACACCTCTTGCTGGACTGAAGGGATAAATAGACATAATTGGGAAAAGGCAGTTCCTCGAGAAACCTCATCACATACAATGTAGAGCTTTATATGTTAAAATCAACACCTTGAATTGTACACAGAAGCAGATAAGAAACAATTGCTGCTCATGGAGCAAATGTATAATGTGTGCCATCCTAGGGGCACACATAACTGTGAGTACAGCCACACTTTCATCATCTGAAACTTCCAAATGCTCTTCAAAGGACAGCCACATGCAGAGCATGTTAAAGCAATCCACTCTGGAAGTGACTAGCGTATAACGGTGAGCAGTCTCATGATCCAGGAAAGCATGCAACTAGCACACAAAATGAAGTTGTACAAAGGTTCTCCCAACCATAACTGCCACCTAATCCTCGAACAGAAATTGTGAATTTAGAAGGACCTCCAGATTGTCCACCAGGTCTGTATAGGGTGGTGCCACCTTATCCACTACCAAAGATGGTAAAGACCCAGATCCAGAAGGCCCAAAATGCCAGAGCTACTTAGTTTCACCAGGGTTTAGCTAAGGCCTGTTGTCCTCCATACAAAGCCCACAGCTTTCAGGCACCAAAAAATCACAACACTGTTTACTTCTCCTTTAAAATCAGAGCAGGAAGGGCACATTATAAGAGATCACTGCAGTATTCATTATATATCAAAGTATTTGTTATATTTAATACAAAATATTTATGGGCCTATTATTTAAAAATGAAATTTACCGTCTTCATTAAGGATCCAACTTATATTAAATTTGCATATTCCTTGTATTTCAACAATCTTGATGCTGATATTAAAAAGATCTGATGGTGTGAATGTATGTTCTTGTTCCAACTCAGGATGAGGCCCTTGCAAAGAATGAAAGTGAGGAGTTAATACATTTGCAGCGAAAACCTCCAGCTTATTAGGCTAGCTCAACTAGCCTGCAAGGCCTTGAAGCTTTGGATGCTTTGTACTCCTCCTTCTCTGAACACTACCATTCATCCCCAGAAAAATCCACACTGGTGGGCACGTCATCTGGAATTCCTGCTGCCTCGGCCACCCTTCTAGAAAGGGTACAGAAATGCCAATAGCCACAGAATCTATAGGAGCCAGATTCGAGAGCTTGCCAGTAAGAGTCCAACTGCAGTGTGACTCTTTTTTTGACTATCCTACACCTTCCTCCAAGTGAGAAATTTAGAATTAAAGATCTCTTGATAGACTTTGGCAGCCATTTTACTTCATACCATTCTTGAAGGAGAAAATGTGAGAAGAATCAAAATCACACAAAAATGCATGTGTACTAATTTAGCCTGCAGAAACATAGCCTGCTGTCATCATTAAAATTCCACATGCTAAACAATTTGAAATGCGATTCCCAAGATCATTTGCTTATTGTACTCTCTGTCTTAAGTTCTTATGATGGCTAAAACTGTCATCAGAAATATATACATTCAGAAAATGAACAGGAATGGATGACATTAATTTTTTCAAAGTGCAAAATATTTACACTGAAATTTAATTGTTTTTCCATCAAATGTTGGAAGTGTGATCTTGGAGTCCTGGAATACATATAAGGTTCATGCAAAATCCAAACCCATCCTTCCTATGCATCATTTTATATATCTGCTGCATTTCAACAATACCTTTCAGGAAGTGTAAGCCATGCTATTACTTCACCCTTCCTTTCCAATCCCTTGTGTTTTCTTCATTCGCTTTTTCTGCTACTTATTCACAATTGGAAATATTAATAGAAATACCATCACAGTATAATGTTACAAAGAATGTCATATTTCTCATGTCTACTCATTATACCTCCCTTGAGAAAGTCACTAGTATTTATTTACAGACTAACCAACAGCATTGCATTCTTTAAGTACCGTATTACTGATTTAGTTTGCTTTATGCAAAAGCATTGGAAAGAAGAAGGTTAACCATTATCTTCAGGAATGACAAACTGGTCAAATATTATTCAACTCAGTGGAATCTAAAGGAGGGTTCTTCACACAAGAGGCTTTACAACAGACTTAAGGCTGGAGACTTCAGTTCTTTCCTCTTTCTGTGATGCATCTGTGGCCTCTGTGGTCTTCATCTGGCCTAATCAGTCAAGGAAGGGCAAAAGTCAAGCAGGCATATAATGAGTATACTTATTTAGATGCACATTGATTAAAAAGGTCACAAAGACTTCATATATTGATTGTATCTTAAACCTCCTACAATGGCAATGGGGTGCATGAATGTACAATACTTGCAACAGAATTTTAACAACTTTTAACCCTTAAAACCACATTTTATTTATACATACCATCTTCTTTATAGCATTTGATAGGCTGTAACGAAAAAGAAAACCAGGGTTAAAAGAAAAGGAAATGTTATAGTTACTTTCTAGAAAAATTGTAAGCTGACCAGAATCATTGATTGAGATGGGCAGCTATAGAAATCAATGAATTAATGAATGAATGAGCCAGCTTTAGAGTAGTAAAAAGATTTGGAAATGCTGACATTATTGTGTTTATATTCCACCTCTCCTCTAAGGTGTTCATTGTTGGGTAAATGGATTCATTCCTCTTTCACCTTCATCATTTTTCAATCCTAAAAAAAAGAACTACTGGCAAAATGGATGTTAACCAGTCAGCCAAGTATGGTCTCAAACTAATGGGTTAAGAAGTTAATCTACAGTTAGCTATGGATATGGCATTTAAAAAAAACTAAAATATTTTTAAAATATTCATTAAACCCACAACTTTCTGGAATGCAGATAACAACATGCCAATGATAAAGGAAGATATATAATAGTCTTGAAGCCATAATCATATATAAAAATAATTTTCTATTTTTGTTTTGTTTTTGTTTTTACCCCTTCATGGATTACTGCTCTGTTGTGGCAAAGGGACTTGCGTAATTCAATGAAGCTATGAGCTATGCCGTGCAGGGCCACCCAAGACAGACAGGTCATAGTAGAGAGTTCTGACAAAATGTGATCCACTGGAGAAGGAAATGGCAACCCACTCCAGTATTTTTGCCATGAAACCCCCATGGACAGTACCAAAAGGCAAAACGATATGATGCTGGAAGATGAGCCCCTCAGGTCGGAAGGCGTCCAATATGCTACTGGGGAAGAGCAGAGGGCTAGTACTAGTAGCGCCAGAAAGAATGAAGCAACTGGGCCAAAGCCAAAAGGACGCTCAGCTGTGGATGTGCCTGGTGGTGAAAGGAAAGTCCGATGCTGTAAAGATTTTTTCTCCATAGGAACCTGGAATGTAAGATCCATGAATCAAGGAAAGCTGGACGTGGTCAAACAAGAGATGACAAGACTGAACATCGACATCTTAGGAATCACCGAACTAAAATGGACAGAAATGGGTGAATTTAATTCAGATGACCATCAGGTATACTACTGCGGGCAAGAATCCCTCAGAAGAAATGGAGTAGCCTTCATAGTCAATAAAAGAGTAGGAAAAGCAATACTGGGATACAATCCCCCAAATGACAGAATGATCTCAGTTTGAATCCAAGGCAAACCATTCAATATCACAGTAGTCCAAGTCTATGCCCCAACCACTGGTGCTGAAGAGGATGAAATTGACCAGTTCTATAAAGCCCTACAGCACCTTATAGAACTAACACCAAAAATGATGTCCTTATCATCATGGGGGATTGGAATGCTAATGTAGGAAGCCAAAAGATAATCGGAATAACAGGCAAGTTTGGCCTTGGAGTACAAAATGAAGCAGGGCACAGGCTGATAGAATTTTGTCAAGAGAATACGATGGTCATAGCAAACACTCTTTTCCAACAAGCCAAGAGACGGCTCTACACATGGACATCACCAGACGGTCAACACAGAAATCAGATTAACTATGTGCTCTGCAGCCAAAGATGGAGAAGCTCTATACAGTCAGTAAAAACAAGACCAGGAGTGACTGTGGCTCAGAGCATGAGCTTCTCATTGCAAAATTTAGGCTTAAAACTGAATAAAGTAGGGGAAAGCACTAGGCCACTCAGGTATGAACTAAATCATATCCCTGATGAATATACAGTAGAGGTGACAAATAGATTTAAGGAATTAGATCTGATAGACAGAGTGCCTGAAGAACTATGGATGGAGGTTCGCAACATTGTACAACAGGTAGCAACTAAAACCATCCCAAAGAAAAAGAAATGCAAGAAAGCAAAATGGCTGTCTGAGGAAGCTTTGCAAATAGCTGAGGAAAGGAGGAAAATGAAAGGCAAGGGAGAAAAAGAAAGATACACCCAATTGAATGCAGAATTCCAGAGAATAGCTAGAAGAGATAAGAATACCTTCTTAAATGAACATTGCAAAGAAATAGAAGAAAACAATAGAATAGGGAGGACCAGAGATCTTTTCAAGAAAATTGAAGAGATGAAGGGAACGTTTCATGCAAAAATGGGCATGATAAAGGACCAAAATGGCAGGGACCTAACAGAGGCAGAAGAGATTAAGAAGAGGTGGAAAAATTACACAGAAGAAGTATATAAGAACGAACTTAACATCCCTGAGGTGGTCACTGACCTCGAGCCAGACATCCTTAAATGTGAAGTGAAGTGGGCCTTAGGAAAGCTGAGTAACAACAAAGCTAGTGGAGGTGACAGTATTCCAGCTGAGCTATTCAAAATCTTAAAAGATAATGCAGTAAAAGTGCTACATTCAATTTGCCAGCAAATTTGGAAAACTCAACAGTGGCCACAGGATTGGAAAAGATCAGTTTACATTCCAATTCCAAAGAAAGGCAGTGCCAAAGAATGTTGAAACGATCGCACCATTGCACTCATTTCTCATGCTAGTAAAGTTATGCTTAAAATCCTACAAGCTAGACTCCAGCAGTATGTGGATCGAGAACTACCAGAAGTACAGGCAGGATTTCGAAAAGGCAGAGGAACTAGAGATCAAATTGCCAACATACGCTGGAACATGGAGAAAGCTAGGGAGTTCCAGAAAAACATCTACTTCTGCTTCATTGACTATGCTAAAGCCTTTGATTGTGTGGATCATAAACAGTGGCAAGTTCTTAAAGAGATGGGAGTACCAGACCATCTTATTTGTCTCTTGAGAAACCTATATGTGGGTCAAGAAGCAACAGTGAGAACTGGACATGGAACCACTGATTGGTTCAAAACTGGGAAAGGAGTCCGGCAAGGCTGTATACTGTCACCCTGCCTGTTTAACTTATATGCAGAGCACATCATGAGAAAGGCAGGGCTAGATTAATCAAAAGTTGGAATTAAGATTGTCGGGAGAAATATCAACAACCTAAGATATGCAGATGATACCACTCTAATGGCAGAAAGTGAAGAAGAACTAAAGAGCCTCTTGTTGCGAGTGAAGAAGGAGAATGCAAAACTTGGGTTGAAATTAAACATTAAGAAAACCAAGATCATGGCATCCGGCCCTCTCAGTTCCTGGCAAATAGATGGGGAAGAAATGGAGGTAGTGACAGATTTTATTTTCCTGGGCTCCAAGATCACCGCAGATGGGGACTGCAGCCAAGAAATTAAAAGACGCTTTCTCCTGGGGAGGAAAGCCATGGCAAATCTAGACAGCATACTAAAAAGCAGAGACATCACCCTGCCAGCAAAAGTGAGTATAGTCAAGGCTATGGTCTTCCCAGTTGCAATGTATGGCTGTGAAAGTTGGACCATAAGAAAGGCTGAGCACCAAAGAATTGAAGCCTTTGAACTATGGTGCTGGAGAAGACTCCTGCAAGTCCCTTGGACTGCAAGGCGATCAAACCGGTCAGTCCTAGAGGAGATCAACCCTGACTGCTCTTTAGAAGGTCAGATCCTGAAGTCGAAACTCAAATACTTTGGCCACCTAATGAGAAGGAAGGACTCACTGGAGAAGAGCCTAATTGTGGGAAAGGTTGAGGGCAAGAGAAGAAGGGGACGACAGAGAATGAGGTGGCTGGATGGAGTCACTGAAGCAGTAGGCGTGAGCGTAAATGGACTCCAGAAGATGGTAGAGGACAGGAAGGCTTGGAGGAACGTTGTCCATGGGGTCGCGATGGGTCGGACACGACTTCGCAACTAACAACAATTGTTTTTTAATTGCTGACCTTTAATTCCAGCAAGAATATTGTTTTCAGCTGAATGTTGAGCTTTAAATTATTTTTGTACCATTTGTATTTGAACCCAGAAATTATTTGTTTTTTCACAAGTCCATTGAGAAAGCATCTCATCCCCAATCTCTGATCACTTCTACTCAAAAACAGTTCCTAATTTCAGAATTAAGTCTTTCAAAAGTTTATTCGCACCAGGCTGTGGCTAAAGTAGTTTCCCTAAGCATGCTATGATAATAGAATTGTTGCTGATATCTCAACCGACACAAATTGGATAAGCCATACTTTGTGGAACCACCCTCTCCTTCCACCACAAGGGCTTTCTCCCAAAGCCCTGAGTGGCAACCAAATATCTCCAAAACAGAGGAAGGGCGGGCCGTTTAAAAGCTACCTTTCCAGGCAGACGTTCAAGCGCCTGAACTTTCTTCAAAGCCTCCCGAAGCCAACGCAGGGAAGAAAAGGCGCCAGGCACTTTGGGCATCGCTTACCAACTGGGCTTCTGCCTGGAAGCTCTTCCCGCTCAGCACGCAGCCCAGCAGCATCCACGCCGCAGCATTCATCCAGGCCGGCTCTTCCAGGAGCTGCCTCCTAGCCTGCTCGCTCTTCTCGCTTAGCCTCTTTGAGGAAGACTCAGCCAAGCCTCCTAACCTCCCTCTCAGCCACATTTATACCTTTCCTCCGCCCCGCGCCTCACCGCAACCTACACCGTAGCTCCGCCAGGAGCTCGCTGCTCAGAGGGAGCCCCGCCAAATTGGGTTATAAGACAAAAGAGATAAGAATTCCGGTCGCGCGCTGCCTTTCGAAACCGAGAATCCGGAACGTGCAAGACTACCACGCTAGGCGATTCTTGGCTGTGGAGATGTGTGGACTTCAGGTCTCGTGTGTGGGCTTCAAGTCTCGGAATGCTGCCTGGAGAATTCTAGGAGCTGAAGTCCACTCGTTTGTCTGCCAAGGTTGGGAAACACCGTGCCAGAGTTTACAGGCTTCCCACAGGCTCCCCAGGCTAAAGAATGAGTGGCGCCTCGGATGCTGGGTAAAGCAGCACCTCTTTGGTAATTTCTTTAACCTCGGCCTTCTTAATTTTCGGAGGGTGTGAAGGGAGCATACATTGACCTTATTATTTAGTCCAGGGGTAGGCAACCTTGGCTCTTTGATGACTCATGGACTTCCATGCTGGCTCAGGAATTCTGGGAGTTGAAGTCCATGAGTCATCAAAGAGCCAAGGTTGCCTACCCCTGATTTAGTCTCTGGCTGGAAGGCAGAAATTTAGGGTGAGGGAGCAGAGCTCAGACGAAAAAAGGTAGCTGCCAATAGTGCTTACTGTATTTTTCCTTTATTGCTGTATTGTTGTTATTATCAACAATATTCTTTTATACCATTCTTTCACAATTTTTAATCAGTAGTATCTTTTTTATGATATGCTGGGTGGTATCATACAGACACAGATATTCTTGACACTGAGTTTTTGCTACAGTATCCCCGGTTCACAGCAAATACACTAAATATGTGTGTGCTTATATGCATCTCTATTGTTTGGGCTGTAGACTAGGGCTACATGACAGCTCAACTTCAAAACATTATTCACTTGGCCACTTGCTTCCTCTCATCCTAACCTACTTTATTAGGTTGTAAAGAAATTCAAAATTGGAGTCACTTATGCAACTTTTAGTGTGGAAAACTAAACTAATTTTGTAAAATTCTTAATATTACACATGTTGCTCAAAGACCAGGATATTGCCTTTATATTCCAATAAAAAAGATGACAAAAAGATGTATTTGCATCTGATGAAGTATAGCCAATCCCAAAGGTTATAACACAACAAATTTCTTCATTTCCATATTGTCACTATACGTCTTTTTAAGCAATGTTTAATAAAATGGTGGTACCTCCTTGAATGTTGTAAAATGCAAATTGTTTTAAGTATTTTATCTCATTTATTAATGAATTACTTGATATAAAACTCAAATGAGAACTATCTTATCATTTTCTGTTCATATAATACCAACTATCTGTTCCATCAGATATGAATACTACACAGATACTGTAGGAAAAAAATGCATACAATATCATTGAGGGTTTTGATCCATATATTTAGGGGGAAAAGTGGCAATTGAATAAATTGATGAACCAGAACCTTTGTAAAAGATTGGTGGAATATCTATTTTGAACTTGTGTACTTATTTTAGTCAAATATGCATATGGCAAATTGCCAAACTATTTGTTCATGTATCCAGTAATAGCAATCCAAGATTCATAGAAAACTCTCATTTTTAACCCCTTTTTAAATGCAGTATATTACTGATCAAATCTTGACTGATTGGACTATGCTATACAGATATATACTCTGGGTATATATACACATATACATATATTCTGTGATTGAGAATCTGGCAGCATACAAGTTTAATTAATAAATATTGTTCAGTTATAATCCTTCCCCATAACATAAGCTAGGAAATATATAATCCTTCAGATTTGCATACATGGTAGTTTTGAGGCTTCAGCAAAACTCAGTCAGGTAAGGTCCCTCTACCTTCCCAGAAATATAAGTCTTAATATTTTAGCTTAGTGCTAAACAATCAAATGTGGTCTATTTTTTCTGAGCAAAGATTCAAATACTAAAGGTTAGGGTAAAGTCAGAATTAAATTAGGAATACATTATAATTGCAGGTAGCTTTGAGGCATAGAAATACATCCTTCAGATGAACATGGCCATTTTCATAATATGAAAACATTTGCAATAATTCTCCAGAACAGAAGTCATATTGTAAATCTATTTTTGTCACACTTCAGGATAAGGTTTAGACTCCAAATTTACCTATCTGAATGTTCCTTTCTGTAAAATGTATGTTTGCATAGGAAAAACAAATTGTATTTGATTATACAAATGAAAAGGACTGTAGTAACACAATATCTCTAACACATAATTTTCTGAATGTATGGCTGGGGTGCCGAGGATGTGAGAGAAAAGCAGTCACTGCTAAAGAGCTAAGTTCCTGTTCTTATCTCATATTTATAGAAGACAGATACCCTAATAGAATTACACTTTGTATAATTTACATAACTAGCTGAAGTCAAGAATAAAAAAAATATTTAACATTGTTTGAATACAAAGATAAGCTACATTTCATTTTTCTCAGTTTAGTTCTGGTAGCAACTGCAGGCTTTCTAGCTGGTAGAAGTAGCAGGGTATTTCTCAAGTTGGTGAATACTGTACAAGTAGTCCTAGACCAGGGGTATCAAACTCGCCATGTCACATGATGGGTCACAACGTATCGTGACTTTTCCCCCAATGCCGGAGCTGGGGTGGGCGCAGTTTCGGCATGATGCATCTGGCCCACGGGCCAGAAGTTTAACACCTCTGTCCTAGACTAACAACTGTAATTGACTTGGAATTACAGTCATAAGTCCTTGCACTCATTAGTTGAGGCATTACCAGATGAGACACAATTTTTTGACATTTGTTATGGCTGTTGTAAAGCAAATCGATTTCCCCCAATGGGTATTTCTGCAAGAAACTGAAAGCAAATACTGGAAACTGGCAAAAAAAAAGTTGGAAATCATGGTTACATGACCGCAAGGTGCTGCAAACAGTTGTAAAAGTGAGCTAGTTGCCTAGTGCCCAAAATGCAGTCACATAATGAGGGGGCAGCCACTGTAACTTTGAAAATGGGTTGTAAGTAGCTTGGGGGGGGGATTCATCATAACTTCAAAGAGACGCTAAGTAACCAGCCATAAATTGAGGACTACCTGTATATTTTTAATGTCACATTTTGGGAATGTTTCTTTTGCTGTTCATTCAGCTAATAACTCTGTGACATATGCTGTGGCAGAACCAGAACTGCTGATACCCCTCATCGTTGCCCATACTAGCTATAACTGAGTAATATTTGAAGACACAAATTCTCAAATTCAGTATTTCTAATAACAAAAGTGTGCAACATTTTACCTATATTTAGACATTTCAGGTTGGCTAGGTTGCCAAGACCTGAACTGGATGTTTAAAGAATGCCTCTGTCCCCCATTAAAAGAATGATGTCAAATTCACAGCCCATCGGAACATGCAGCCTTCCATGTCATTTGGGCTGGTTCATATTTCACTGACACAAAGCAGGAAAAAGACAGCAGAGGGGGCTCAGTAGCTTGCTGAATATGTCATAAAACTTTCTGGGCCATTGCCAATCCCTTTCCTGCCTCATACCATCTGTCCTGGCTTGCCACTAAATGATGGTATCCTCCTTTAGAGCATGTAGAAGATTGAGCTCTCTGTATTAGTTAAACCAGGGGTGTCAAACTCAATTTCATTGAGGGCCACATCAGCATTGCAGTTGCCCTCAGGGGGCCGGGTGGGTATGGCCTGGGTGGGCGTGGCCTACTGGGTGGGCATGGCTAGAGTGCGTATGGCCTACTGGGTGGGCATGGCCAGCTCTACATCGTTTGCATCAAGGGTGCCTATGGGGCCTGGGCAGGAGTGGGACAGATCTGAGGGTCTCTGGCAGAAGGAGGGTCCCTGGGCCAGGGCCAAGGCAGTGGGGGCCGTTCCCTCACTGTTTCCAGGATGGCTTCATGGGCCGCATGAAACCACTTCGCGGGCCGGATCTGGCCCCCGGGCCTTGTGTTTGACATGTCTGAGTTAAACCCTCTGGTTCTACAGTCCACCCCTTTCTGAACATTACAAGTTAGTGGGACACCTGGAATTTGCAGATGATTTTGTTAGATGGCTGACATGTAAATTTAGCCATCTTTCAAAAATACTCCATTTCCAAGTTTGTTATCTCAAAATCTGTGGTTGCTCCCTCAGTTGTTATGTTTGATAGGCTGTAGCTTTTCTATCTCACCTGAGAAGGGGAAAGAAGAAATGTGTAAGCGGGGAAAGCCCAGGGTCTTAGGGAATAGGAGTGGTCAATAGGTGCCATACTGTCCTACTTCCTCTCCAATCACCTAACTCAAACTGGCGGCCCATGGGCTGAATGCGTCGTGCGCTGGCCACGCCCACCCCGGCTCCACAAAGGCAAAAAACTTCGCGATAGATCATGATACATCATGTGATGTGATCGAGTTTGACACCCATGACCTAACTACACAATCAATAAAACAGTTAGCAAAATGTTTGCCTTGTTCTTGCTGTAGGTTGCTGCAGTGGGAAAACAGTATCTTAAAACTTAAAACAGGTATAGATGACTTAAGCCTAGCTCACTCAGGGGTGTGGTACATTGCATAAGTAAGTTGCCAGGGTACATTTGTACTGTGATTAGATAATAAGTTGGCTTTTTGACAAGATACAGCAAGAAATTAATTTCCATTATATATTGTTTTAGCTTTTATTATATTCCCAATTATCAGTTTTGTTTGGAACCTGGCTCAAGATCCAAAACAAATAAACTCACTTGGAATTCCAGCAGCAAAGTTTTCATTTCAAAAGAAGCGTTTGCAAAGGCTTGGTGGACTGAAACACACACAGGAGTTCAGCCACACCTTACAGAGCTGTTTGACACATTTTTATATCCTATCCACGACGGAGATTCCCCCTCCCCTATCGCACTCAACACCCCTTCCCTAATCATCCAATAAACTTTCCGGATGGGCCTAAAACCACTGTCCTTCCCATGTTCCAGGAAGCCCCTTTGTCCATATCCTATCTTTCACCATCTAATTTTCTGTTACCACAGTCCGTCTCCTATAGTTGTTTCAATATTTCCTCTTACAATTTGTAACCTCTGCTTTTCACATTTGGACCTGTCAATACTTAGATAAAATATTATTTCTGATCTTCAGTTGGCTTCTGCTTCAACCTTTAGACATTAGAAATTTCTGAATAATACTTTTATTCCTTTCAGTTTTATACATGCACTAAGGCTAAACTTTACTTGCTAAACATTTTAAAAAGTATCCTTTTGTGTAGTTAGATGGGGGAGGGAACTATAAAGTAGGGAAGGGGTCAGTGTTCTTCCACATCAGGACAGGTAAGAGATGTAAGTTGTCAAAAAAGGTTTCCAGAAGTTGGGTTTTTTTAAAAAAAAAAGAAAAGAAAAAAATGTTAAGACACAAAGAATCAAGTTGTCTGGAATTACTAAAATTTATTCATTTATTGAATTTATTACTCTTGTAAAAGTATCACTGTAACCTGGAAGGGAGAAGGAGAAACCCTTGAAAGAAACCCATGCTTTCCGCCGGAAAATCTTTCATATTGATGCAGGTGACGAACGAACGAAGTGGAGAAGAAAGCCATTTATTCAAGTCGCTTCTCTGCAACCGACCTGCTCCCAGACCCAAAGGCGGCCTACATTAGTGTACAAGAAACGTTGCCAGCGATCCCTACACCTCGGAAGACTGGCCCGTCTAGTTATGTCATCCCGCTCCTTTCTCCGCGCACTCCTTCCAGGAACTAAAAGGGGAAGGAGAGGAACGAGACGGCTCCATCTATCTAATAAATCAGGGGTCTTCAAACTTGGCCCTTTTATGACTTGTGGACTTCAACTCCCAGAATTCCTCAGCCAGCTTTGCTGGCTGAGGAATTCTGGGAGTTGAAGTCCACAAGTCATAAAAGGGCCAAGTTTGAAGACCCCTGTAATAAATAAATAAATAAACCTTCATTGTCAAAGTACAACACGTGTACATTGAGATTAGCTGAGCCTCCCCCCCCCCGTGCTCTCTCTCCCCCCAACACACAGTGACAACAAACCCACCGTCCCACCACACTACGTGAACCAACTACACCACACACCGGCCTCCCAAGTCAATACGGAGAGTCCTGGCAAGTCCAACCCTCCCCCCCCCGCAGGGGCCCGCCTCTTTCTAGTGCCTGCCCGGCTGCTCTTTGGACCGGGCAGATGCCCGTCAGCAAAGCCGAAGAAGTCGGCGCTCGGAAGTTTCGCTCCTCCTCACCAGAGCCCGAGCAGCGTAGCCCGCGGGAGTTTTGCGAGGAACGAGGCCAAGCTCCAGGACCCCCCCCCCCCGGGAGACGGAGTGGCGCGCGCCAAGCTTAGCCAGCGCGAGCGGGTGAAGCAGCACGTGGCGGCGGGGCGGCGTTGGCCGAGGACGTGAGCGAGGGAGGCAGAGTTGGGTGGGGGTGAGGGAACGCTCGGCATGGCGGAGTGGGTTGGGTTGGGTTGCCGGAGCAACGCCATCTCTGTTGTCCCCGCCCCGCGCCTGGCTTCCAAGTTCCTGGGGCAAGCGAGCGGAGTTGGATCTCTTGGCGGAATCCAGGCGGTCTTAAAAAGAAGCCGCTCGGCTCTTGGGCAACAAGTTACCAATGAAGTGGAAGCTCTCAGGAAAAGGAAAGGGGCAGCTTTCTTAGCCCGTGGAAGCGATAACCGGGAGCCTTCGCGCTGGGCTAGGCAAAGCAGGGTGGGAGACGTGAAGGAAGGGTTTGCGGTGGCAGGTAGCTTACTCTTCCGTGAAATCAAAAGCTTTAGCCCAGGGCTCTTCAAACTTGGCCCTTTGATGACTTGTGGACTTCAACTCCCAGAATTCCTCAGCCAGCATGGCTGGCTGAGGAATTCTGGGAGTTGAAGTCCACAAGTCATCAAAGGGCCAAGTGTGAAGAGCCCTGCTTTAGCCTAAGAAAGAACCCAAAGCCCTTGTGTGAGAATCTTTGCGAGATTCACGCCGCCTTCGCCCCCTCCCTTTCATTTGTCGAAAATCAATTAAAATTACCGTTTTGTTAGTTTTGCGTGGAGTGAATCTCGGTTCTGCGTTTCTGAGTTTGCCTGTTTGGGTTGTTTAAACCTCGTGTCTCTTTAAATGGGACTTTAGGCAGGACTTTAAATGTGCATATTCAGTGTTTAAAACTTAAAACAGTCAAAGGTGACTGCAGTCTCAGAAGCAGTGTACTGTACTGTTCTGTAGTGGGATGTTGGGCCAGGACTGGTGAGACACAGGTTCAAATTCCCCCTTGATCAGGGAGATCATTCTCACACTACTGATTAACCTCACAGGTTGACAAGGTAAAATGAGGGGATACACCATGTTTGCTGCCTTTTGACCCCAGAACTCAGTGCAGTAAATAAAAACAAATAGTAGCTTCTGGTTCAAGCAGAAAACCTACGCAAAATCTACTGCTTTGCATAGACTGAGGAAATACAGTAGGACCATTGCGTGGAGCGACCTTTCTCCCCAGTCATCATGTGGATATTTGAATCCATATTGGATTTAACTGGATGTAATGCATACTTCTGAATACATTGGGTGCCCAAAAGGGGTAGGAGAAGCAAGTGGATGAAAAGTGGATGGCGAAAACCTATCTACCTTGGACACTGCCATTCTCCTGATACCCCACAGTTCTCCAGAAGGTCTATAAAAAGTGATATATAATTATATAAGAAGTAATGTTGAAAGTGGTTTTGCTTTTGAGAAATGCAAATAACAGATGAGTTTTGTCACAATTAGATGAAATGTGGGTGAGGAACTACAAAGTATTTTGTAAAGTGAAAATGTTTTGCAATGGCAATACTGTAAAAGTTTCAAAGTAATATGTGCACTAACCTAACATACATTAAAAGAAATTCAAATTTTATATCTTTTAACCTGCGTCTCCCCATATTTCAATTTTGTGCTTAAAGAAATGTATGATTTAAGCCATTTTAAATGATTCAGTGACTTAAATGGTTTATATTGTACATTACTGTATATTCTTTTTGTGTTATATTTCATTTTACTAAGATCATTTTTCCCTTTCTAGGTTAGAATATTTGGACCCAGATTGACTACATCTGAAATAACATAGGAAATAATGTCTTTCTTAATCAAAGGTGCTCAAAAGCATGGCTTTATCTGTCAAACCCACAAAGAATTATTCAAAAAATGTATACCGAAGAGTTCAAAAGCTTTCGAAGGACAAAAGGTGAGATCTTCCCAAGCATCCTCTCTTACCTCTAAAAATATGGACTCTTTCAGTTATATAATAGTCGGAGCGGGGTCTGCAGGATGCGTTTTAGCCAACCGATTGACCGAAGATCCTCACCACACTGTGAAGCTACTTGAAGCAGGTCCCAAAGATACTGTTTTAGGTAGCAAACAATTATTGTGGAAGATTCATATGCCTGCTGCTTTAACATACAATCTCTGTGATGAGAAATACAACTGGTACTACCATACAACACCCCAAAAACACATGGATAATCGTATTCTATACTGGCCCAGAGGACGAGTCTGGGGTGGTTCCTCATCCCTCAATGCCATGGTGTACATTCGGGGCCATGCAGAAGATTATAACAGGTGGAGTCGAGAAGGGGCTGTTGGATGGGACTATGAATTCTGTTTGCCGTATTTTAAGAGAGCACAGACTCATGAGTTAGGGGCTGATCTTTATCGAGGAGGGGACGGACCACTTCATGTGTCAAGGGGAAAGACAAAGAACCTTCTTCATTGCGCATTCCTGGATGCAGCTCAGCAAGCTGGATACCCTTTCACAGATGATATGAATGGTTTTCAACAAGAAGGCTTTGGCTGGATGGATATGACAATATATAAAGGTTAGCTTTGACATGTTGAGTTTGTAGTAGACATGAACACCAGTCTTTGTAAACTCTTATGATGGTTTGAAAACTTTTTCATAATGAAATAAGCCCATAACCTTCCTTTAAGGAGCTAATAGCATGCATTGAGAAAGAGTTTGGACTAGAAGTGTGAAACTGTGTATGTGTGTGTGGGGGGGACAAGGGCGACTCCTGCTGTTTAATTGGAATATCGAGGGCTATATATCAAACCTAAATTTCATTTATTTTTTAAAATTTAGATTAGGTAATTAAATTAATACTCCCCATATATTTAATAATGCAGGTAATCCTTGACCACCATTGGGACCAGAATTTCTGTTGCTAAGCAATGAATCACACTCAATTTCACAACTTCTTTTTTTTGCTATTATTTTGAAGTGAATCACTGCAGTTGCTTATTTATTTATTTATATACCATATTTAGAGACAGCCCGTCTCCCTCATAGAGTGGCTCTTAAGTGAATCATATGTTCATTAAGCAAATCCAGCTTCCCCCATTGACTTTTCTTGTCGGAAGCCAACAGGGAACATTGCAAAATGGTGACCACGAGGTTCTGGGACACTGGAACCCTTGTAAATATATGCCATTTGCCAAGCACACAGTTTTGATCATGTAACTGGGGGGATGCTACGACGGTTGTGTGAAAACCAGCTACAAGTCACTTTTTTCAGTGCTGTTGTAACTTTGAATGAACAATAAACAAGTGTTGTGAATCAAGGACTACCTGTATTAAAATTACTGTAAATAATTTTATGTAATCATATCACCATAAATTAGTGTAAACTGGAATATTCTTCAAAATTACACAAGTAGAAAAATGACAAACTTTATAAATGTAGTTATTAGAGTGTGAACTTTTCAGTGTGAAACTGAAACGTAGCAACTGATATATTTATTCCTGGTCTGAGTGTTGATAGCATCAGTCACAGTTCTTTCTCAGCAGACATTCTTTTGAAAGCAGCAGCTTCCAGAGGATTCTGTCAAAATAGGCAAGATGACAGAGGTGACGTTGTGATGCAAGCCTGTCCCCTTATAAACGCATATGTGACATTGACACACATACAAAGGGAGCACTGTTTGCATCCTAAACTGTCTCCTCCATTTTGCCTGTTTTGATACTGTCCATTGATGTTGCTGTATTCAAGTTAACCCTTCCTTTCAAAATAAAACTGAATAAAATAAATTACAACATAAACCTTATATCAAGTAATTTTAAACATTCATTATGGAAGAACTGACATTGCAAGTTATATCATGAAATTAATGTCTTTGATGAGTATCTCCGTCTTGTAAAATGGTCTGGACAAAAATCAAAGTTGAAGTATTCCTCCTGCCAGAATAGTACCTACACTTATACCTAACAAAATTCCCACAAGGAAATACTTAATGATCTTGGTAAATCAATATGAAAGTGGCCTTATACTAACTTATTTATCTTTTTGGTTTGTATAGTTTTTATTAGTATTGTAAGCTGCCCTGGGTTATCCTGAGGTAAGATGGGTGGACTATATATTTTATAAATAAATAAATTATAAACTCATAGCCATTATTAACTTCATTCATTTGCTGGTTCACTGGAATTGTTTATTTTGGCTGACAGACCAATTTCTTTCCACATTAAATACACAATAGAGCAACAACTGAATGATAACACATTAACCATCTGGTTTTCGTTTAACCTGTTTCATTTTTAAAGGTTGTATGGAAAGGTAGATACGTTTTTTTGCCAAGGCAAGGGGTTTGGCATACAAATTCAGAACTGCAACTTAAACTGTTTTTTGCTCGATCTTTAGATAATTATAATTGTCCACAATGGCAGCTGTTAAAATAGAAATGAATGCCTGAATTAAACCCAGTAAAGAGCAACAATGTAGATTTAGGGCCAGTACTGCACGCGAGACTTAAAGGTTTTATAGGCATTTGACACCCATTGTTCATGAGAAATATTAAATAAAATCATAACACTCTGTCAGACCTGCCACAAACCTAAACCTCTAAATAGAAACAATCCTTGGCTCCATTTATTGAGATAGGTATAGTTTTATTAGAAGTCAATGTACTCAAACATTATCTTTCTCAATATCAAACTAGAGAAGTAAGCTGAACCTAAATCAAGACAATATTAAACCTATAGTCAATCAACTGAAGAGATAGACTGAGATTTGGCTTTTGAATTGGTTTACTTGGACTTCAGTAAGGCATTTTATAAAGTAGATCACAACCTACTACTTGATAAGATAGAAAAATGTGGGTTAGATAGCATCACCACCAGATGGATTCGTAGCTGGCTGACAAGCCATACTCATCATTTTTCCCCTTCATGGATCACTGCCTTGATGAAGGGGCTTGCGTAATTCAATGAAGCTTAAACTGAAGAAAGTAGGGAAAAGCACTAGGCCACTCAGGTATGAATTAAATTATATCCCTGTTGAATATACAGTAGAGGTGACAAATAGATTTAAGGAATTAGATTTGATAGACAGAGTGCCTGAAGAACTATGGACAGAGGTTCGCAACATTGTACAACAGGTAGCAACCAAAACCATCCCAAAGAAAAAGAAATGCAAGAAAGCAAAATGGCTGTCTGAAGAAGCTTTGCAAATAGCTGAGGAAAGGAGGGAAGCGAAAGGCAAGGGAGAAAAAGAAAGATACGCCCAATTGAATGCAGAATTCCAGAGAATAGCTAGAAGAGATAAGAATGCCTTCTTAAATGAACAGTGCAAAGAAATAGAAGAAAACAATAGAATAGGGAGGACCAGAGATCTTTTCAAGAAAATTGGAGAGATGAAGGGAACGTTTCATGCAAAAATGGGCATGATAAAGGACCAAAATGGCAGTGACCTAACAGAGGCAGAAGAGATTAAGAAGAGGTGGCAAAATTACACAGAAGAACTATACAAGAATGAGCTTAATGTCCCTGATAATCACAATGAGGTGGTCACTGACCTCGAGCCAGACATCCTAGAATGTGAAGTGAAGTGGGCCTTAGAAAAGCTGAGCAACAACAAAGCTAGTGGAGGTGACAGTATTGCAGCTGAGCTATTCAAAATCTGAAAAGACGATGCAGTAAAAGTGCTATACTCAATTTGCCAGCAAATTTGGAAAACTCAACAGTGGCCACAGGATTGGAAAAGATCAGTTTACATTCCAATTCCAAAGAAAGGCAGTGCCAAAGAATGTTCAAACTATCGCACCATTGCACTCATTTCTCATGCTAGTAAAGTTATGCTTACAATCCTACAAGCTAGACTCCAGCAGTATGTGGATCAAGAACTACCAGAAGTACAGGCAGGATTTCGAAAAGGCAGAGGAACTAGAGATCAAATTGCCAACATACGCTGGATCATGGAGAAAGCTAGAGAGTTCCAGAAAAACATCTACTTCTGCTTCATTGACTATGCCAAAGCCTTTGATTGTGTGGATCATAACAAACTGTGGCTAGTTCTTAAAGAGATGGGCGTACCAGACCAACTTATTTGTCTCTTGAGAAACCTATATGTGGGCCAAGAAGCAACAGTGAGAACTGGACACGGAACCACTGATTGGTTCAAAATTGGGAAAGGAGTCCAGCAAGGCTGTATACTGTTGCCCTGCCTATTTAACTTATATGCAGAGCACATCATGAGAAAGGCAGGGCTAGATGAATCAAAAGTTGGAATTAAGATTGCTGGAAGAAATATCAACAACCTAAGATACGCAGGTGATACCACTCTAATGGCAGAAAGTGAAGAAGAACTAAAGAGCCTCTTGTTGCAGGTGAAGAAGGAGAGTGCAAAACTTGGGTTGAAACTTAACATTAAGAAAACCAAGATCATGACATCCGGCCCTCTCAATTCCTGGCAAATAGATGGGAAAGAAATGGAGGTAGTGACAGATTTTATTTTCCTCGGCTCCAAGATCACTGCAGATGGGGACTGTAGCCAAGAAATTAAAAGACGCTTGCTCCTGGGGAGGAAAGCCATGGCAAATCTAGACAGCACACTAAAAAGCAGAGACATCACCCTGTCAACAAAAGTGCGTATAGTCAAGGCTATGGTCTTCCCAGTTGCAATGTATGGCAGTAAAAGTTGGACCATAAGAAAGGCCGAGCGCCAAAGAATTGAGGCCTTTGAGCTGTGGTGCTGGAGAAGACTCCTGCGAGTCCCTTGGACTGCAAGGTGATCAAACCGGTCAGTCCTAGAGGAGATCAACCCTGACTGCTCTTTAGAAGGCCAGATCCTGAAGCTAAAACTCAAATACTTTGGCCACCTAATGAGAAGGAAGGACTCACTGGAGAAGAGCCTAATGCTGGGAAAGATTGAGGGCAATAGAAGAATGGGACGACAGAGAAAGGTGGCTGGATGGAGTCACTGAAGCAGTAGGCATGAGCTTAAATGGACTCCAGAAGATGGTAGAGGACAGGAAGGCCTGGAGGAACGTTGTCCATAGGGTCGCTATGGGTCGGACACGACTTCGCAGCTAACATCAACAACAACATCATTTTTGCTATTTATCGCTCCTCCTGTAACCAATTAACAATTAATATCAAAGTATCACTGTGTTTCAATTGAGAAATTGTTAAGATTTAGGACTTGATTATTTTACAGATTATTTGATTAATATGTGACTGTCTGGATCAGAAGTGGCCTTTTTCTCCACTTTCAAAAACTTGCCTGTCAGTCATATAGTAAAATATTTTTCTCAAACTATGAAATGGACTCCATTTTCAGCTGGGTTCCATTTAACATCTTCACTTTCTTTCTGTTTCTCAGAAAAGGATTCAAGCTGTTTTTTTTAATTTCTTACATGGTTTTAGTATTTTTTTGTCTTTTGTAAATGAATTTGCATTATTACTCTGCCTTGATTAATCTTCAGTTGTGGACTACAGTAATAACTTTAAAAATGTTAATGTATAATCACAGTAGAAAAGATAAAATTATTTTGGTATTTATTTTATTTATTAAACATTTAAAACCAGATTTTCCCAGAGCAGTTTACCATGCTGAGATAACATAAATTATTTGTGTTGCAGTTACAGTCACAATAAAAACATGCATTTTATAGGTAAAAGGTGGAGTACAGCTAGTGCATACCTTCATCCTGCTTTATCACGTCCAAACCTGTCTGCAGAAGTCAGTACACTTGTTACAAAAGTTTTATTTGATGGGACCAAAGCAATTGGCATTGAATATATTAAAAATGGAGAAAAGAAAAAGGTAAGAATGTGCAGTATTGTTTCTTCAATTTTGAAAAGAAAATCAACTAGCAATCAGATTCTACTAACTTTTCATTTTTGGCTCATTAAGAGTTCAAATCCATGTCACGTATTAATCTCAAGAAAGCATTGCAGTAACCTGATCAAACTATAATGGGTACCACTCCATTCTGCAGATTTCCCTTTATGTTGGCTTTTGAGTTAGTTGGGTTCCCTCCTGCCCCCCGCCCCGCAACTTCTAGAAATGAAATCTATGTCAAGGTTGCAGATCCCTGATCTAGAGTCATTTAAGTGAGACAACGTCTTAATTGATTAAGTAAATGTATAAAAGAAAAATATTGGGTTTAGGAAGCCTTCTTTGCAACTGAATTGAGAAGGTCTTCCCTTTGCTGCTGCTATGTGGGAAGATGCTCCCTTGTCCACTTCCATTAACACCAGCAGAGTGTCCCACAGGAGACCCAACCATCCTGCATGTAACCTCATGGAAGAAGTTTGTTCAGCCATGTGATTTTAAAATTAGCCTCCGTGGACTTTAATGACAGCCCCGTGCAATCTGATCTGGTAGTAGCCAAGCAAATGGTACAAAAAATAAGGAAAATTGCTTCGAAATTATGTGGTCTGTGTCAGATCTATTTTCCCCTCTTTTTTTTCTTTATGTCTACAAGTGTGTATACTTTAAAATATTCCAAGAACTATTCCATACTGCAGCAAAGAAAAATGCTCTTACAAATGGGTCTATTGACATTTCCTTTTTTCTGAGAAGAGTATTGTAACGCTGAACATTTAAGGTTGTTGGCCAATGATAACAGCAAGAAGAAAAATGAGCATCAAAAACATTCAGCGATAGATTCATAAGATATGCAGTGTGCCCAGAAAGCATATGATTTTGGTGTGGTCAAGAGTGTGTTTGTCACATAGCTCTCTCTGTTAAGGAAGGGGGAAGCATGGTGTTAAAAGAGCTCTGCACACCCCTCCAAGTCCCTGGGCAGTCCTCCAGCCTATGGGTTAGCCTTGCTGCTCATGAATCAGCCTCTTTTGCAAAATTGCCTCCCCAGCTTGTTTACTTGGAAACTAAGTGCTTAAGGAACAGGGTGCTTTTCCATGCATAACAATGATCCCTGTTTTAGATGGTCTCCCTTTGCTTTCACTCATATTTACCAAGGGAGGCATATGTGTGCAAGGAAGCCTGTCTTTGCAAGAAATTTCCAGGAAACTGACCCAAAGAACATGAGAACATTTTCATTTTGAGACTGAGCTGACATTTGTGATGGCGCCAACATTTTAACTAACACGTACAAATGTGCCTGTTTTTTGTCCAGGTCTAGATAGATAAGAGAACTTAATTAGTAAAACAATCAACTTTTGTTTGGAATTCTCATTGCTACAATTGCACAAGGATTCAATGGATTTCATTTGTTTGAAAATAGCTATTTCTTTCATTGAGAATCCTGTCATTCTAATAGTTCAAAGAGAAAGAAAAAAAGTCTGTATTTACTAAGTTTCCTTTGATAATGACTTTTTGCTACCTTGAAACTGCACTGCTAGATTGAATGCCCCTTCACTATATTAATTTGAAGCTTTCATAGATACTTTGCGTTTTGAGTTATTTTATTTAGTGATATCAGCAACTCTGGGTGCAATTCTTTCACCACTGAGTCCAGTTCATTTATTAATAAGTTCATATATATTAGTTCCAGGCTTTAAATTAGGAATTCTTAAGGATGACTTCTTGTCAATTGTGAAAATAGTTTATTCCTGCTCTTTCTTTAAATAAAAAAAATGGCAGTTCATAAGGCAAATTGTTTTCCTATGTTATAATTGCAATACTATAAAAATGTAGTGCGGAAGTTTTTGAAGAATGCATTACATTGTTAAAATTGTACTCTGGAATTAGGCACACTATAAATGGTTAAGTCTAGCTAAATCTTTCTGTGCTATATTGTGTTCAGTATCACTGTTCCTTATAGACACTATTGTTCTTTCAGTGATCAGCTAGAACTGTAATAAATTAACAGTGAAAATTATTGTAAACTTTCAGTTGGAAAGGATGATAAAAGATGTCTGAAGGAAAAGAGGTTATCATTCTAAGATAACTCTTTTTCAGAGAAATAAAAGATATGATACAATGAGTCACTTGCAGATTTGTGCCGCCAGATGACTATTCAATAGAAGAATGTCAGAAACTAATATTTTCTTTGATCTCCAGAATGTGGATTCTTTTTGGTTGATGATACATATTGAAACTATTCTTTTGGTTGACAGTACAAAGCAAATGTTTATTTTGATGGAATTATTTGAGTCTTATTTGAGATACAGTTTAGGGCAGGGGTGTCAAACTCGGGTCATGTGTCGTGACGTATCATGACTTTTTTCCCCGAGCTGGGTTGGGTGCAACTTCTGTGTGATGCATCCGGCCTGTGGGCCTGCAGTTTGACACCCCTGATTTAGGAGGAAAAGAGGCATTTGTAAGGAGAACAATACATTATTTGTACTAATAAAAGCTTTTGAAGAATAGTTTATGTTAACAAGGAGAAATGTTTAGTAAATAAGTTTAGATGGACAGGAAATATTAGCATTGCTTAAAAGGAAACTTTATTTAAAAATATATGACAGCATATTTTAATAATTTCTAGGTTACAAAACTTGTAGATATAACATGAGTATGAAAACGGAAGGCTACAAATCAATAACATTATTTTATATTGACTTTAGTCTATCAAAATTTGGTCTGATTACATTGCTATTATTTTATTTCAGGTATTTGCTAGTAAGGAAGTTATTTTAAGTGGTGGTGCCATAAATTCTCCACAGTTACTTCTGCTATCTGGAGTTGGAAATGCAGATGATATAAAAAAATTAGGAATCCCTGTTGTCTGCCATCTTTCAGGTATGTATGATAGATTCAGTATAGTTCCATGTAAGGCTGGGTTGAATTTGAAAGTAAAGGGTGTTTAGATGTTCCCATAGCCTCTTCCAAGAACTCCTTAAATCAGCTGTGTCCTTTCCTAGGTTGACATGAATTCCCTTTTTAGTAGTTACCACGGAGACGTCCTCGACAAAACGCTGGCTCTTCGGCTTTGAAATGGAGATGAGCACTGGCCCCTAGAGTTAGAAACGACTAGCATGCATGTGCGGGGGAACCTTTACCTTTAATCCCAGGAAAGACCAATTTCATTTATAGAGTTGCAGACAAGTGCTGCGCAGAAACTCATGGGCACTTGGAAGATCTTTCGGCTTTTCAAACCAAAGTGCTGCATTATCCGAGTTCCATATATTTGTAAATATAGTTGTAAACAGTGCTTTTTTTGTAAAAGAAAAAGGTGTTAGAACTCACACATGTTATACAACCCGCCTTGCCTACCCTACAAGGTTCCATCCAAAAAAGTTGCTGGAACTCCGTTCTGAGCGTTCTATGAGAGAAAAAGCCCTGGTTGTAAATATTTGTAGTATGCATACATTGGACTTTTTTTTTGGTCCTTTCTGCCAGGGGTTGGCCAGAATCTCCAAGATCATTTGGAAGTGTACATACAGCAAAAGTGCACTCAGCCTCTAACACTGTATAAATCACAAAAGCCTCTTCAAATGATCAAAATTGGTCTTGAATGGTTCTGGAAATCCACAGGTATGATTTAGAATTATATCTTGTTATGTTCTCATTTTGCTAGAGATATAAATCAGCTAAAGATTTAATGAATCTGTCTATTCATAATAGTTTTTTTCTTGTAGATGATTCATTTGACGCACTTTCATTCCAGATAAGGAAATCAAGGGTTTTTCAGAATTTCAGACTACGTCTGCAAGTAGCTTTACTTCACTGGATTTTTAAAAAATGCTTAGTTATTAATCTCTTGTAACAAACAGGAAGTTAATTTATAACATGAAGTGTACTTTGTAATCAGGTGTAATTGCTTTTATATATTATTTGACCATTTAAAAATATGTAAAAATATATATTCATATTAATTTATTTTAAATTGCCTTAGCTGTCATAAAATTATTGCACTTGAGAAATTATTGAGAATTCTAAGATTTGTTGCAGCATTCAAAGAATATTTAGAATAGAAGCATAAATAATTATTGTTACTGTTGTATAACAACTCTGTTTTTCTTGTGTGCTGGGTCAATTACACTAATATTACTACTGTTCCATGTTAATAACTTAACATTCTCAAGTGCAATAATTTTATGACAGCTAAGGCAATTTGAAATAAATTAATATGAATATATATATTTAAATATTTTTAAATGGTCAAATAATATATAAAAGCAATTATACCTGATTACAAAGTACACTTCATGTTATAAATTAAGAATATTTCTAAAGTGAAAAGAAAACCTATTTCAACTGTGAAAGCTTTCATGGTAAATGAGACATGCTCTTGATTTCATAGGCTATAATATGATTTGGGTTTGTTTTGAATTAATATATGTTATTTATGACCAAGGCCACTATGACTTGTTCAACAAATTATGACTTATGTGATGCATCATCCAATGAGTACAGTCCCAAAAGCCAGTGGTAACTATGACCTGCGAGCTGGACCTCAACCACAAAGCTTCAGTAATGAGACTTAGGCACAATTTTTACTGTGCGTGGTGAATGTTCATAGCATAAAATACAGGGAATGTAAAATGATTTTTTGAAATCCTCATTCTTCCATTTTCATTATTTATGTATCTGGTGCTTGCTGTTTCACCTTTCAGGAGATGGAGCCACTGCCCATTTAGAGACTGGTGGATTTATAAGAAGTCGCCCAGGCATTTCTCACCCTGATATCCAGTTCCATTTCCTCCCTTCTCAGGTGATTGACCATGGGCGGGTTGCTTCACAGCTGGAAGCTTACCAGGTGAGTAGTAATTCCAATTACTACATAGAATATCTACTGGACAGAAATATTTTCCTGAAAGGTTGTTCATTTTCTTGGGGCGTATAATTAAAGAAGCACATTGTACTTTTGGAAATAGTTCTCAATCCCTTTGTTGGTGGGCAGAAGGCTTAACCAGAGATGACATAGATTCTCATTCAATCAATGTACAAACAATATCATTCATCCAAAACCACTAAAAAGGCATCTTCACATTGTAAAGGATTTTGTGGATCTCTTGTGTTTGTTAACCAATATTAACTACCCTCATTTGAATATAAAAATATAATTAATACAAGATGTGATTTTCACTCTAAAGCCAGTGAGTAATGAAAGAAGTAGAAACCAAGCTTTGAAACCTGGAATAATTGCCTAAATCAACTGTGCAATGTCTAAATAACTCATGAAACCCCAAGTTTCTATGAATCCCATTAGTTATTTTATAATGAACCTTTAGATGCCATTTACCATGGATCTTCTTGGATTGTTACAGGTCCATATTGGCCCTATGCGAAGTACCAGTGTAGGAAAGCTGAAGTTGAAGAGTGCAGACCCTACTGAGCATCCAATACTTGAGCCTAACTATTTGTCAACAGGTAATGCAGAACTATCTATATTCTGTTTTTTGTTTTTTTCCAGCTTGTAAACTAAACTCACCTATGAAGAATAGTTACACCTTCTATAGACAATGGCATATTGCACTGGTAGTCTTATTTTGATGGCATTTTCCATTTCTTTGTATCTTTTCCTCTTCCATCAGTCCTGGATGAAGGATTAAATGTACAAAGATCTGTTTTAAAATTCTAATTCTACTAAATGGTACGTACAGGAAATTTATTACTTCAATTTTCCTCATTTTACATTCAAAATTTACTTTCTTGTTTATGGCAATTAGATATTAAAATATAAAGCAATGTCCACCTTACCCGCCTTTCCTGTATCTTAAGTTGTGACATTTTACTCTGAATTGTTGTCTGAAAAGAATGTAGCATTAATGTTTATATGGGTTGTGCTGCGCACATAATCATTATGATTTAGTCTTGTTTTGTGTTCTTTTAACAGAAATGGATGTCTGGGAGTTTCGCCAGTGTGTGAAATTAGCTAGGGAGATCTTTGCTCAGAAAGCATTTGAAGAATTCCGTGGACCTGAGATTCAACCAGGGGAACATATTCAGTCTGACAAAGAAATAGATGCTTTCATAAGACAAAAAGCTGATAGTGCCTATCATCCTTCATGCACTTGCAAAATGGGACAGAGTTCTGATTCTTCTGCTGTGGTTGATCCTGAGACCAAAGTTATAGGCACAGAAAACTTAAGAGTAGTTGATGCCTCAATAATGCCCAGTATTGTTAGCGGGAATTTAAATGCCCCAACCATCATGATAGCAGAGAAGGCTGCTGATATTATCTTGGGATTGCCACCACTTCGAGAGAAAAATGTTCCAGTATATAAACCTCAAACTCTGGAAACTCAGCGTTAACTTTTTGCTCTGCACTAGAAGTTTGCCTCCATAGGAGAATCTTGGCCTACTTTTTCTGTAGGAACATGTATAAACAGTAGCATCACTTGATATGTTTTCCTATAGCACTAAATCAAAAATCTACTTTCAATGTCAAGAAAAAGGATGTACAATAGAATTGGTGCTTTACTTAAGTTAGTATTTGTTAATAATAGATTACTAGAAACATCCGATTAACCACATAATTATTATAAATAGACATTTGATAGTATGTGCAGTAAATTTTTATCATAAAACAGAAATCAGATTTTGCATAGTGCTACAAAACAGCGGAAGGAAAAATAACAAAAATAGAATGTAGTTTATGGCTTTTGAGTCTATGTAATAACAAATAGATGGGCTAGTACATTTAACATTTTGCCTATTTTCCACATCCGGTCTAAAGGTAAGAGAAAATAACATATTTTTTTCCAGTACACAAAGCAGCATTTAATCTCAGAATTAAATAAAATTGCCATACTAACACCATTTTGTAGCTGAATTTTATTCAGGATAATTTTCTTGGATTATTCTAAATAATTGAAGTAGAATTATGTTCAGGTTAGACCTCTTTGACCTATATTCTGTATCTTGTACGTTTGAGACATTTTTTTCCAATTGGTCACTAAAGCATAGAAAAGAATGAAAGTCCTACTGAAGTGATGCCGTGATTTTAGTAGAAATAATCATGATTAAATTATGTTGCTTGTGCTTTGCAAAAATATTTTATTTCTGTAATATGCAAATTTTAATATAATTATGTTTAGCCTCAGGGTTTTTTTTGCTCTCTTTTACTATAGGCACTGCTATGATTTATTTTCTCTTACCTTACTATTTAAATACATTTAGAGAGTAATAAAGGCCTTGCATCGAATTGGTCTCATTAAGCAAGATTATTTGCATCCTTAATTGAAAACTAGGGGGAGTTGACTTTAATCCACAGAACGACTTCTGGGAAGTGTTCCATTAAAAAATGGCTGATCAGCTAACCCATAGGAGATGGATTTAGTTGTGAACTAACTCAGGCATATAGAAAGTTAAACTAATCAATGAGTTTTATTACAGGAACTTCTAAACTACATTTTTGTATACTGTACCTAGGCTTCCAGAAAAAGAGAGAAAGAGCAATAAGATGGGATGCTAAGATGGAATAGATGGACAGAGACTGAAGAATTTTAATATGCAACCACCTACATGCATCAGGGCAAATATTATTTAAGAAAAGTTCATGGTTGTCCTGAGCCAATAGAGGCATGGTTGAAATACTCCAGCTGAGAGGCTTCCAAATCCAAGTGTGCAATTTCAAGAGGAGATTAGCCATGCAGCCTAGCAAGAGATAATAGACAAGCATTATCCCCTACTGGTTCCTACAGCCTGAACTCCACACAGATACAGTACCTGGAACATATCACCTTAAAGTGCCTTTGATTGCCATCAAGATTTCCATGAGGATCACAACTATCCTTGTCTTTCCTTAGGATCATGAATCTCGGAGAGCCTGTCTCTAAAAGGGCAGTATATGTGCCTTCACCCAGCCAGGTTTCAGTAATATGCACCAGCCTGTTTATTCATCCACCATTAGAATTTGAATGGCAAGATCCAAGGATAAAACTGCCTCTCTCCCTTTCCATAATGGTTTGCCCAGCACCAATATCATAGTTTCTTGGCTTGACCTGACACTACTATTCCCTTTTTTCCATTCCCCTCAAGTTTCCTACATGCCATCTTCACTGCCTTTCAGCCAACTACAGACATTGTCTTAACGCTTAACTCTGCTACGTTCCCCAATTGGCAATAATCTGCCTAAGTTTGATCTCAGTCAAGTTCCCATTCTCCATTCTCTATTCCTTCCAATTTTACTTAGCCCAGTTTCTACCCCACTCTGACAGAAGACTTTAGAGGATCAATCTCAATTTCACTTTGGGGAAGGGGGCTATTGTCAGTCATTCCCTGTTTCTCATCCAGGGTAACTCCTGTCACATAGTCCCCAAAGGCTTCAACAGCTTTGATAGAGCAAAACTTCTCACTGTTGCTGGCCCTTCTATGGCTTGCTAAGACTCTGTACATTCCATCAACAGACACATTGACCTACAACCAGCCTACAAACATCTCAGAATTCAAATCAACTGCACAGAATTCAAATCAACCAACCAGAGACAGCACCAACCCTCAACCAACCCACACAAGCCCCCCCCCAACACACACACAACAGTTCACCTCCCAATGACCTTCATCTGATGTAACCTCCCTATCACAAGATTCTCACTGGTGACCCACATGACCCATCACAAGACCCTGACCTGATGTGACCCTCACTTGACGTGACCTCACCAACACAGGATTTACTGACCGTACAAAGCCCTTCTAAACAGAAGAACGCTGATAATGACATCCTCTAAATTCCACTGAGGATGTTACCTAGCCTGTACATTGCCCAGATTCACTAGTGAGATTTTCAGACCAGCTTTCATTGAAGCAGCAACACTTTTTGGCTATCAATCCTGGCATCCATGGCCCACAAGCCATGCTCTGACAACAGCTCCTTTTGTTACCTAGCCATGACAGCCATTGCAACCAGGCCCCAGCTGAATTCCCCTGCGTCATGTCTCCCATCTGATGTGCAGTTTCATGGTTCTAATCTTCCATCAACTTATCCCATACGGACAACAATAGTTCAAAAGCAGCAGCACCCACTTCATTGTTCATTATTCTGAAAGCCTCACTTGTATCACAAACCTTAGAGCAGGGGTGTCAAACTCGCAGCATCATGTGACGTGTCACGACGTATTGCAATTTTTTTTCCCCATTGCCGGCAATGGGGTGGGCGTGATTTTGGCATGACATATCTGGCCTGTGGGCTGGCAGTTTGACACCCCTGCCTTAGAGTATGTTTCTTGTTGCCATGATGCCACTCTTCCAAATTCAGGTTGTGAACGTAGGGGTGTTTCCCACTTCCTTAGATGACTGCTCCCTATGGTGTCATGGAAATCAGTGACTAAGGAAGAAAGAAGCAAAGCCCGGAGAAACCCATGGTTCAGACACAGAACTATGGGGCAAAAAGAAATCTCCAATTTTTAGAACTGCATTTGTTGGTAAGAAGAGACAAAGTATAATAACATTACACAATTTTATTCTCAGTAACATTTTGCATTTATTTTCATACAAAATGATGTAGGTCAAAGAAATAATGTACAAACCTTTAAATTCTCTCCTGAAATTTGAAAGAAGAGGTTTGTAAGGTATTCATAGCAAATTGTCACTGTGTACAAAAATGTTTATATTAATCTTAGCTGTGTATCACGGTTTTGAAACGTGACACCTGCTACCTCTTTTGTTAATACAGATAACCCTGATAAAGTTGCTTGGCAGAACAAGTCCATTTATCCAATGTTAATAAAATAAACTTTTGATATTTATTGGTCTCCAAAATCATATTATTTTCAGTGTTGGGATTTTACTGCATCACAAACAACACTGAAGCCCTCCTTTGATTGCATAAAAACAAATCCTGAAAACATTACATATAGAACATCAAAAAGTTTGTCAACCATGCCATTTTCTCAACAATTTAGGGATGTTTTGGTTATGTAAATCATCACCATCATCATCACACTCCACTTCAAGCTGTGTAACTTGTTAACTATCCATTTTGTAAATTGTATCTATGTAGGAAATCTCTACCAAGTAGAATGCTCATGGTGGTTCAATCCTTTGCACCTACATTAAAAAAATCCCAATTTTTTTTTATACAATGAGGCTTTTTATTAGGAAAATGGTGTAGGATTGGAACGTCAATCTGTGTTTATTTCAAAATAAAAAAAACCTTGCCAAACTGATAGCTTTTTGTATTATTCTTGTTTCTAGCTGTTATTGCAAGAGTTGTAGAGATAAATCCAGTTTGTTTTCTCTCAAAAAGACAGCAGATTCCAAATAGCTTTCCAAATACAACATTATAACTACTCATTTTCTATGTCTTAACATTGTAAAGTGAGAATCCAATTGACTCAAAATATTTTATAAAATCTCTGTTGCATCAAGTTTTTTAAAATCTTTACTTCAAAAAGATTTTATAATTAAGGTGGCTCTATTTAAATATTTAATTCTATAGTGCTATACAGTCCAAGTAAAAATACTTCTATTTAGAATTCAGTGAAGAATTACAATAATGAGGCTCCATAAATATTGCTGCGGTTCAATTACGGTACAATAATTACAAAATATAGAACATCTCTTTACAAATACAAATTATGGTAGATTAGAATTTATTTACAATAATCTCTGCTATATAGTTTTTAACAAACTGTCCTATCTAGTTCTACTTTAACCTGGTTGCAAGTGCATTAGTAAAAATGCAAATATTCCAGTGTATTTTGCCCTTGATATGATAGTCATAAAACAGACTATTTTTAATGATATTTTACTATGTAAACTGCTGTTACATATGAGAAAAACGCTTTCAGCAGCAGATGAAACAATCTCTTGCAAAAAGAGTTTGATAAAATGTATTAAGGAACTTTTTAAAAAAATAAGCAAATTTTAAAATAATATATCTGAGTGGATATGCTGAATGCAGTGGATTTCGGATATGCTTTGTGATCATAGGTAATGACATATTTGATTGTCATCACCACAGCCTTCTGAAGACCTCTTTAAAAGTGCCAATCTTTTTTCCACTGAGAATTGTGAACACTCTAAAAGGCAGAAGAACACAATTGGAAGACAGCAATCTTTCCACTTTCTCTGTTTTTGTTTTAACACAAACGGGTTAAAATCTTCTTGGTTCTAAAGATATGCCTTCGTTCCCTGATGAGCTCGCGATTCTGTAGCAAAGGCCTTGAAGAAATCATTCAAAACCTGATTCATTATGCTGGAAACACGTACTAATAAATAAAAGTATGGCTTCCTCGCAACGTGACAATAATATCACTCATGCAAAGCTCAATTCCTTATTGATTCCAACTAGTGCCTAGCATCATAGAACTAGGAGGCACTTCTGTTTGTTTAAAATCAAACTTTTTTCTCACTAAATACTATAAGGTTGTAATGCATATCATTTCATCAGATAAGTCTTCTTCATATTTTCCAGGATCTGGCTCTTCATCACTAAAGCCAGGACCAAATTCTTGAAGTTCGTAATCTTGTCTATTTAAAATAGGGAACATGTCACCATTAGTTCCATTGCTAATGTCTCCATTGAGAAGGTGGCTTGCAGCACTTTCCATCTCGTCAATAGTCATATCACAGGCATCTGCAATCTCATGTTTTGTTGCAGAAACAAACTTTGGGTCCCTTGCATAGTGTCCTAATCCTTCAGATATAAGCACCTGAAAAGGTAACAGCATAAACATTGTGTTGGCATTATGTTATCAAAAGCAACAGTGCAGAACAGCAGAAGCTTATACAGCAAGCCTGGGTCTATTGCTGAAGAGATTCTCAAAAGAAGGCAACTAAAGCAGTTATAAGATTAAAGCTTCTTAAAAGCCTACATTATTTTCCAACTCCGTTTTGATTTTTTATAAATCTAGCAAGGAATTTGATACTATTGATCTGTTTTTTACTTGACATAGATCAAAAGGTTATTGATACATGGAAACAGGTGTTCATGCATGTGTAGAATGTATCAAAGCTTGCTTTGAACCTTTGACCTGGCTCTCCCACATCCAATTTCTTGGCTACACATTTACAATATAATATTAAGAAAGTACATCTGCTATTTTCACAAATAAATTGCCAGAGTGCTCCTTTCATTCAAATTACTGCGGTCAACTAGGACATGCAGAATTGCCAATAGCAGCCATTTGCTTACTAGACAGATAATGTCTTTCTATTTTGAAACCTGAGGACTGAAAAAAAATTATCAAAATGCACAAAAGTCAAGAGATCTTATTTAATGCTTATATATATTGTACAGTATACAGGCATCTTATGTTCAGTAGAATATTAAAGCATTCTCTCTGGGTTAATAGAAAAAACAAATTCAGATCTAAGGTATATTGGGTAAATGATGTTATCTTAATCTCTAGAATATACGAAACAAAACGGCATAATTTTATCATGTAAGGTATATTTTATTGTGAATATACATTTCTCATATGATAATACGATAAAACAAAATATTTGTAATGTCAGATAATACTCCATTTTCAGAGGTTATTTCACGACCAGCTCTGAACAAAGGTTTGAAAAACTTACCGCTTCTACCAAACTGTCGGCACTTCTCTGTTTGTCACTATACTTATGCCTAAAGTCACTTGGTACAGTCAAATTAGCTGGTGTAAATGTCCGATATGCAATATCAGGGTCATCAGTATACCAGGAGCTCCTATGCAAAGATGGCAGGCTACCATTCATATATTCTGTAGAATCAGGTTGATCAACTTGGATAAGAGGTGTATAATAAAGAGAGCGGTCCCGGTTGGGTGGTGTAGCCCAGGAACGTGTTGAGCGACTTGGAGAATTTCTATGCACTTTAGTGGCATCCAGACCTGCAACTGCCATGACCTGAGGAAGTAATAAAATGTTCATACCATTCCAAACTTACAGAGGCAATATTTCCTTAAATATTAGCTGTGAAAGGTCACTGAACTGCTGCTAGGATTCTAAACACTCAAGAATAGTGAAAGGAGGGAAATGGATAAAGAAACAATAAAACATCTCCCTTCCTTAATGTATTCATTTAGGAAACTTTCACTTATTTCTCTTCTGTGGTTCATATAATAAAGCATATTAAAACATGTATTATTAACAGCCCTTTGTAGATTTAGAAAACTATTTTGGAATTTTGATTAGGATTGGATGTTTGCTGTATTAGGATGCTGGCCTCAAAATCCATTATTTGCCTCTAAGCATGCAAGCATGTAATGTAACACCATTAATGTCTGCCAGAAGCTCTCAAATTAGGTTTCCTAAAATTCTGTTGTTTACCACGGAAAGTTAGTTGACTTCTCCTTGCTTTCCTATTTCATGGGAAAGGACAGTATTTCGGACTGATGAAGGTTTTATATGCATCTTCCACTTAGTTATATGGATGTCTATGAATATTGGCTGATACACACAGAAAGACACAGGTATGTAGTTACATAATACATTTCCATTGCAATATTTATCTCTGTGTGAGAATTATTCTACCTTTGTTCTCTGACATGTCAGCATCTCCAGAGCAGGGTTTTTAAGTGTAACATTTCAAAATATGTTTTTTTAAACTCAATTATACTCATCATAAGCAATTTTTAATATGATGGCTTCTTTCCAGGTGTGTTTTAATGGATATTTGATTTGGGAAAGATAAACAGAAGTCAGATTGTATCTGCTATTAGTGATTCTACCCTGGCAAAATCTAGCTAGAATACCCAGATTCTGTCATGGTATTGTTGGTGATTGAATTGTTTTATAACCTCTTAGTTTCTCAGCTTGCCTCACTGGGGCCACAGATGTTAATACCCAGAACCTGACAAAGTTGGGTTTCTCTTTTTCTTCTCATGTCTCCTTGGAACTTTCCCTTATTTTAAAATATAGAAAAAGGGTAAGCTGTCATCTGATTCTTTTTACTACTGTTGATGTAGGGAACCTAGACTATCAATTCCAGGCAGCCACTATTCACTGGCAACTAGTCATGCTTTTCTGTTCTTGCCAAGCAAGCCTATTATAGCTCTTGAGACTGAGACGGGAATGAAGTTATTTGCCATGTTTTTTTAGCCTCCTCAGGAAGTCCCACCAAGGAATATTGGTAGCCCTCACTTAATGACCACTCATTGTGAAGTTGTGACAGCCTTGAATGAGTGATACTGATGACCAGTCCTCAAAATCCCAACTGCTGAAGTGCCACCATGGACACGTGATGGTGATTTGGGCACTTGGCAGCCAGTTTGCACTTATGATAGTTGCAGCACCCGGCAACTGCATGATTAGCATTTGCAATCGATCAATGCCCATAAGGAAAGTCAATACAGAAGTCAGCAGGGAAGGTTGTAAGTCATTCTGGTAAGTCCCTATGGCCATCCTGCACTCATGAGTTGCCACACCAGCCATGTGTTTGTGCCCCACAGAGCTGCCCATCAATGGCCTTCTTGTGCTCATATGTAGCCTGCACTGGGTCTCACAAGCCATTCCCCCTAATGGTATCCCCCTCCTACTGCACCCTCACAGTCCATACATGGAACTCCCACTGCTTCCCACTTAACAACCCATGCATCTTGCTGTCACAATGGCAACCAGGATTGCCAGGATTGCCATCGCTAAATAATGCAGTGGTTTGACACTGGACTTTTCAACTACTTTGCTTAGTGACAGCTGTCCCAATTGCTGTCATAACCGGAGGACTACCTGTATCAGCAACTTTCAAAACAGCACTACAAAACTAGGCAGCTAAAGGTAAGTGTACAGTTTGCTTTCACTTACCTGCTGTTGCATTAAATGCAGAGGTAAAGCAGTGCGTTGATGAAAGGTAGGGGAAGGTGGTAATTCATCATGACTGCTCTGCCTGCGGAGGCATTCAAAATTAAAGGAAGAGCGGCGATTGGCTGAAATATGAAAAGGTGGAATGGGTTGTTACTGCTTTATAGAGCTATCATAGAAGCAGTTGGGTTAATCTGTTAAGGCAGAGTTCAAACTGAAGAAGCTTCTTGAATGAGAAGCGAAACATTTTCAAAGAAAATGCCCAAGAAAATCCAATTGCCTTTTGAAAAGCACCTTTGGGACAATCATGACCTTGATGATAAGACATTGTGGCCCACTGATTTACTGCAGGTGATCACACTGGTAACAGGATGATAGTCCAGGAGGACCAGAGCCTACATTTTCTTGCTTAATACTTGTATGGGTGTGTGAGAGGTTAATTACTGGTGGGTATGGAGTTGTTCACCCTCCAGAAGGTTCTTGCTCTGATGCTCACTCTGAGTTTCCTAGGCTTTAACATTTGTGCTACTGAAATGTGGCCATCTTACTACTGTACTTCAGCAGTTCAGTTTTGTTCTGGTGGGGGAATGGTCATGGAAGAGTTAAGGGAAGGAAAGAGAATGATTTGGCTCACAGAGACTTTTTACAGCACTGTTATTTACATTCTTAAATTTGTAGACAGAGAGAAGCGAGCAAGCAAGATCACGCCATCAGCCATTCAGCCACCAATTTCCAATCTGTGAAGTACTGGAGTGTTGGGGAGCACAAATGAGATGCTGTGTTAATTACTGTATATATTAGAGGTAGAAGCTATATGAAAGCACAGGGAGTGGTTTTGTTTCGTTTTTCTTTTCTTTCTGGGCCTCTTATTTACTTTCACAGCCTATGTTATCAGGAAGTTTCAACTCTTATTTGCCCTCACAGCTTAGGTTATCAAGAAGTTTCAACTTTTAATCTCACCTTGTAGAAGAGGACGTCACTACTTTTAGATCTCTATCTAATATGAAACAGATCATCTTGCTAAAGAGTGCTAATTTCTAAGAAATGTTTATGCCTTTATTGAATATCAAAAGCGATGCAGGACTGAGTGATGTAAGACTGAGTAAGGTATGGGTCAGGCTTCTATGAAAATCAGATTTCTAATCGTTATAGTCTCTGTAGACTGCAACACCTGTGTTTCATAAGGATAACTTACATGCTTCCCTCTTTCTCCTCCTTTTCCTTAATATGTAAGGGAGAACTAAAGGTTTTGCTCAAACTCTAAAGAATGAGCTTTGTACTCATGTGATCCCTATGGTTTCTGGTCTAGAAACCAGGAGGTTGTGAATTCTAGACCCTGCTTAGGGATGAAAGCCATTTAGCTGACTTTAGACCAGAAACTCTCTGTTTCTGTCTGTCTCATCCCAGCTTCATCCCAACCTGCTTCACAGAGTTATTGTTGTGTCTTAAGCATTATTTTATAAATGTCCAACACTGGACGTTTTTAAGAAGAGACTGGACAGCCATTTGTCCGAAATGGTATAGGGTTTCCTGCCTGAGCAGTGGGTTGGACTAGATGACCTCCAAGGTCCCTTCCAACTTTATTATTATTATTATTATTATTATTATTATTATTATTATTATTATTATTATTATTATTATTATTAATAGTGCATTGCTTATCAGGCTGTGCAGCAATGTGGTAACGTGCTGACTGGAGAATTCTGGGAGTTGAAGTCCATACATCTTAAAGTGGCTGAGGTTGGGAAAACCTGCTGTAGAACATGCAGAAATGTGAATGTAGCACCTGCATGCAGCACCTTTTTAGCAGCTATGATTTTTTTCTCTCCAGATAAGGCTTGGCTCCTTATAGATATTGCAGAGAATTGCTAGAGTCACACCATGACACAGTCTTACATCTTACAATTATTTTGTTGTTTATGAATATGTATTTTTCTGAAGTTAATAGTAACTTAGATATTTATTGTGAGGTGTCTGCATTTTTAGTTATTAAGTTCTCTCATTTTCAAAAGATTCCTCTGTGGAGTTCTGATATTTTGTTAAACAAAATTAACTGTTAAATTGCAATCTGAATTAATTAATATATGCATCAACTCTAGTTTTGGCTTTTGGAGAAACTTAAGGGCACATTTCCAGTGGTTTGGGAGAATGGCAACTATTGTAAGCAATCCAAATATAATTCTTGATAATGTTGTTATTCCGTGAATGAGCTCGTTCTGCTATTATAGTTGTGTATGGAATCCAACAGAGGTCCTGAGCTATAAAAGTGGACCAACGAGAAGCTACAGGAAGCAACAAAAAACCCCTTGCTTCCTTTCTCTTTGGTTCACTGGAATATCCCTTTTGTATGACATAAATCAAATAAATTTTAGAACATAGGCAGAGAATATACTGTACATGGGTCTAACAGTAAAGCAAACACGTCCACGAAGCCAGTCAGCATTTGTAGTGAACTCACATGTAGGTGTTGGAGGTAGCAGCCGTCTCCTAGGAGATCTTTTTGAATCATAATACACTGGTGAGTCATCTTCTTCAAAAAAACCATGTGGGTGGTGATAACCCTTTGGCCGTTCAAAATCTAAATCATTACAGTGATATGTGCTATGATAGTCATGAGAATGCCTAAGGGTAAAGAAACAAATAATTGGTAGTGATCACCATAGAAAACTGAGAGCTCCCATAATTTGTAACTTGCCCAAAAACATGAACCCCCCCTAACCCTGCCAACAAACAAACAAAAAACCCCACTGAAGTAATTTTTAAACAACAGTGGTGATTGATATCTAACATGGGTTCTCAGTCAGGTTTCCAGAATTTTCCACCAACCTTGACCAGGAATGCACAAACCGAATATTTAAATCTTGACCATGAATGCATCTAGAGAGCATTAAATTGGCTTATACCAATCAACTCATTCTCCAGTAAATTTATTTTGCAGTTAGGTTTATATTTCAAAGTAAATCTTCTATTTTTAAATACAAATGAGAGGATCTTAGAGAAGGATAGTGGGGGAAGTGCACTTTGGTAATTAATTCATTACACTTTGAGTGGTCTTGCTCTATGTTCTATCCTGCAACTTTGTAACTAGTACTTATTGCAAGAAATTCCTTCTCCTAGAGATTACAAGATACTGTACTCCAGTTCTAAGCATCCTATTTTTCTATATTAAGAACTCATAAAATACACTGAAAATTTGATAAGCCACTTTTTAAAACAGCACACAAATGTTATCACCGGGAAAACTGGATTGTTCAGTGATTAAAAAGGAACTAGAGAAAATTGTGCTGGTGAAATGAAAATGTTCAATGAGTCTGATAAAATGATCTACTGCAGAATATGTATCAGATCCCAGGCATCACCAAAACATAAGAATCAAATTATACCATTGTTGCAGGCATTTTGTTATTTGAAATGAAAATTATTCTCAACAATTCATGATTAAAGTATAAAACCAGGCTAAGACAGAGTGTGATAGCCCATTATTAAGAGATTAGAGATTAAACATCTCTAATATTATAGACATGTAAAACTGTAAAAAAACAAAAAAAAAACCCAGCAACAACTAGCAACAGTAAATGAATAATCACATTTTTCTTTTCTATATCCTATTATGAAATATGAAATTTAGTATAAGATGCACTTTTCTACCATTCTTTGCTGATCCATTATGTCCCATTTTCCCTTTCTTACCCTATTATTTCCTGTTTGATAATAGAATTCTATTATGATTCATTGCACACTCAATCAGATGTTTGGCCTGGATTTGGCATTTTTATCCACCTATTGAGTCCTTCCCAAGGACTTGGGATAGGCAGATATTATTATATAGTGATGTTAAAGAATATCCTGAGTGCATCCCCGCTCTCCCGCCCCCCCATATAAAGCCAGAACTGAGAAGACAAGAAGACACAGCAAATGCTAGTCTGCAAAGATACTAAAGAAACAGTGGCCCACTTAGTTAGCTACTGCAAGAAGATCATGTAGATTGACTACAAACAATGGCATGACAAAGTAGCAACAATTGGAATATCTGCAAGAAATACCATTTGCCTGCAAGCAAAACCTGACGGGACCATAAAATAGAGAAAGTCATAGAAAATAAAGAACCTAAAGCAGGCTTCTCCTGGAATGTTGTGTGACAGTTGTCACGGAGACCTGGCTACATTCAGAGATACTGAATGAAGCTGTGGACTGAGTTTTTCACTGCTCTGACAGAGATAAACGCTCCGGGAAGGGTAAAGGAGGAGGACTGTGTGTATATATACACTGTGAATGGTGTGTTAACAGCAGATTGGTATACACGTATTGCTCCCCAGATGTGGAACTGATGACTGTTATATGTAGGCCTTTCTATCTGTCTAGAGAAATTACTGTGGTAATTATTATAGCTATTTATGTTCCACCTGATGCCAATGTCAACATGGCACTTTCTAAGCTGTATGACGTCATCACCAGGCAGCAGCAAACTCACCCAGAGGGCGCTCTTGTCGTGGCTGGGGACTTCAATCAAGCTTGTCTGAAGACAGTTCTCCCTAAGTTTGTACAGTATGTGCGAGTTTCCACCAGAGGGAAGAACACTTTGGACCATGTGTATTCCAATCTGAAACAGGCATACAGAGCTTTCCCTCTTCCCCACCTGGGTACATCTGACCATCTTTCACTCCTGTTGTGCCCAAAGTATGTTCCTCTCAGGAAAAGGACTCAGGCAGTTACAAAAAGGGTCAGAACCTGGCCAGTGGGTGCTCTCAGTCAGTTGCAGGACTGCTTTGAAACCATTGACTGGAGTATATTTGAAGAACAAGATCTAAATTCATATACAGATGCCGTACTCTCTTATATTAGAACATGCACTGATAGTGTAACAACGGATAAGTGCATTAGAGTTTACGGGAACTGTAAACCCTGGATGACTGCAGAGATACGAACACTCCTGAGAGCCCGGGATTCTGCCTTTAAGGCAGGGGACAGGGACAGATACAGAGAGGCCAGGGCAAATCTCAGAAGAGGCATTAGGATGGCAAAACAACAATACAAACAAAAGGTGGAGAACCATTTAGCGAACAACGATCTGAGGCAAGTATGGCAGGGACTGCAGCACTTAACCAACTATAAGGGCAGCACGAGGAGCATGGCAAACACCGATGCCTCGTTGGCTGAGGAGCTGAATATCTTCTTCGTCCACTATGAGGTTAAAAGACCAGACCCCGTAGCCTTTGCTGGCCGGCCTTCTGACTCTCAGCCACTCACCCTGTGTGAACACCAAGTGAGAGCTGCATTGAAGGCTGTGAATCCCAGCAAAGCCGCAGGCCCAGATGGGGTGCTGGGGATAGTGGTCAGGAATTGTGCCGATCAATTAGCAGGGGTCCTGACAAGGATTTTTAACATCTCCTTGCAAACGGCATGTGTACCATCGTGCTTGAAAGCAGCTACCATTGTCCCAGTCCCCAAGAAAACTGCAGTTGAGTGCCTGAATGACTACAGACCTATTGCATTAACGTCTGTAGTCATGAAATGCTTCGAAAGATTGGTTCTCCAACATCTTAGGACATGCCTCCCACTGGACTTTGATAAACATCAATTTGCTTACAGGGGAAATAGGTCGACAGACGATGCCATAGCTACTGCTTTACACTCTGTAGCAAGTCATCTCGAGAAACCTGGAAGTTACGTCAGGATGCTTTTTGTTGACTACAGCTCGGCTTTCAACACCATTTTGCCGAGCATTCTCATCGAGAAGCTGACTGACTTGAAATTCTCCCCCGCCATCTGCGATTGGATTCAAGACTTTCTTAGGGATCGGTTAGAGTGAGGGTCGGGTCTGCTTTGTCCACCCCCCTGAAGCTTTGCACCAGCACGCCACAGGGCTGTGTGCTTAGCCCCTACCTGTACTCTTTATACACTTATGATTGTGTATCATCTGACCCATCCACTGCGATAATTAAGTTCACAGATGATACAACTGTGGTGGGTCTTATTACAGGTGGGGATGAGACAGCATATAGGGCGGAGGTACAAAAACTATCCATATGGTGTATTATTATTAATATTGTTATTTTTTATTATTATTATTATTATTATTATTATTATTATTATTATTATTATTATTATTATTATTATTATTATTATTATTATTATTATTATTATTAATTTTATTTATATACCGCCCTTCTCCCGAAGGACTCAGGGCGGTGAACAGGGCAGATGTATAAAATACAAAAAATACAAAAGTTAAAAGGAATTAAACATAATGCCCGAGGTAAAAAACAATAAATACAAATATTAAGAACAATAAAAAACCCAACCCACCCCCCATCAGGCCAAGCCGGCTTGTTCAAACAAATGCGTTTTCAGATCACGTCGGAAGGAGCGCAGGTCGGGCGCCATCCGGAGCTCAACCGGCAACCGATTCCATAGCTCCGGGGCACCCACAGAGAAGGACCTCCCCCTGGGGGCCACCAATCGACATTCTCTGATCGGTGGCACCCTGAGGAGGCCCTCTCTGTGGGAACGCACAGGGCGGAGGGAAGTTGATGCCGGCAGCAGGTGCTCCCTAAGGTACTCCTGACCCATGCCATGCCACAACAACTTGCACCTAAACATCAGCAAGACGAAAGAGATGGTGTTAGACTTCTGGAGAAAAAAGGAGGAACCTGCCCCACTTTACATCGGGGAGGACTGTGTAGAGAGAGTTTCCTCCTTTAAATTTCTGGGAGTCTACCTCTGTGAAGATCTGACCTGGAAAGTTAACACAACTCAGGTGGCTAGAAAGGCCCAACAGAGGCTTCACTTTCTTAGGGTCTTGCGGAAGAACAGGGTAGAACAACAGCTAATGACCCTCTTTTACCGGTCCACTATAGAGAGCGTCCTCTCGTATGGTATTGTGGTTTGGTATGCTGGTCTGACAGCCGCGGACAGGAAAGTATTACAGAGGGTAGTGAGCACAGCACAAGACATTGTGGGCTGTTCCCTGACACCACTGGATGACATCGCCAGGGCTCGTTGCCTTGGAAGAGTGAGGAAGATTCTCAGGGATGACTCACACCCTGGACGGTATCTCTTTACTCTCCTACCATCCGGTAGGAGATATAGGAATATAGCCAGCCGTACCAACAGGCTGAAAAATAGCTTTTATCCGTGGGCTGTTAGGCTTTTAAATGGGACATAATCTTATGCAGAATTGACTTGGGAGGCTGGTGTGTGGTGTAGTTGGTTCACATGGTGTGGTGAGATGGAGGGTTTGTTGTCACTGTGTGTTGGGGGGAGAGAGCACGGGGGGAGGCTCAGCTAATCTCAATGTACACATGTTGTACTTTGACAATAAAGGTTTATTATTATTATTAAAGTGTTCTGGGTCTTTCCAATTCAAACAGACAGGCACTTGCTACATAAAATCCCAGATAAGAAAGGCCAAAAAAACCCCAAGTCTGGATAGCGGATGTGGCAATAGCTGCAGACAGTAGAAGAGAAACAACTAGACAAAATCTCTGCAAACAGAAATAAAATGACTGTGGCAAAACTAAACAAAGGTAATGCCAATAGTAAGAAGTACCTTGGTACCTGGGATGCAATCCCTAAACATTTGATGTAGCATTTAAAAATCTCAATAAATCTTAAAAATCTTAAAATTTAAACAGTATCGGCATTGACAAAATCACCACCAGTCAATTGCAAATGGCAGCTTTACTTGGAACAGCTTACATCCTGCAATCCTTTAACATCATTATATAATAATATCTGCCTATCCCAGGACTCAATAGGTGGATAAAAATGCCAAATCCAGGCTAAACATCTGACTAAATAAGCTATTTAAATAAGCTATTCTGAGACATTACAGAAGACCCTTATCTCTGCTGTACAACAACTGCTACATTATTTTTTTAATGAAACTTAAACCTACCAGTTTCCTGACAACATACTGTCTTCTTCATAATACTCATCACCACTAAAATATTCTTGATCATCCATATAGCAATCATCATTATAATAATCTCTAACTGCATGATCTTCTCGACAAATTGTAGGTAAATGTCTGTCACCCGATTCTGACCTGCAGTTAGAGCAGAGAGATATTTTAATTACTTTTTATATATAAACACTTATGTAAATCCTTCCCTCCCTATATTTTCCCAAATCCAATTAGCAAGAAATAAAACTGTACTACAATAAAAGGATTTAAAAGAACAAAAGTCAGGTTGAAAAAAATACTGAAAACATATATAGGTTGTACTTGACTTACAACCACAACTGGGATCAAGATTTCTACTGCTAAGTGAGGCAGTTGCTAAGTGAGTCATACCCAATTTTATGACATTTTTGTAAACAAATCACTGCAGCTGTTAACTGAATCATGGGTCATCAAGCGAATCCAGCTTCCTCCATGGACTTTGCTTGTTGGAAGCTGGCTAGGAAGTTTACAAATGGTGATCCCGTGTCCCCGGGATGCTGCAACGTGCCATTTACCAAGTGCCCGAATGTTGTCATGTGACCCTGGCAATGCTGTAACAATTGTAAGTGTGAGGAATGGTTGTAAGTCACTTTTTTCAATATCATTATTTCAAATGATCGCAAAGTGAATGGTTGCAAATTGAGACCACCGGTAGCAAAAGTCAACAGAGCAGATAGTATAATGAAGTAAACTTCACTACACTTCCTATAGACTGAATGCCTTCCTAAAAGAACGAATTCAGCCACTGATAGGAATCTATCAGAAAACTCACGTACTTGGCCTCCTCAGGTTGAGGACTTCTAACCCTGAGACAGCCCACTGAGTACCGTATTTTCTGGCGTATAAGATGACTCGGCGTATAAGACAACCCCCAACTTTTGGGAAGATTTTCAAGATTTTTCGTCTTATACGCCGGAAAATACTTACATGCCAGTTGCATGACACAAGCCTGATTCAGCCCCGTCTGATGCAGATGGTGCAAAGCCTCCCTTTTGAAGCCCAAAGGGGCTTTTCCTTCCACCCACCCTTTGGAATAAACGCAAGAGCTACGTTCACAAGACGCGCTCTTCCAGGCCAGACTCTGCAAACGGCATGCCAGAAGCCGCAACCACCGTGGGAACTCTGAGTCCCCGCCTTTCGGCAGCCTGCACAGCTGAGCGCAATCCGGCTTTGAGAGCGGATTTGCAGACGGAGCAGCCGCGTGTCTGGAGCCAAACCCTGCCCAGGAGGCGGTCAGCCAGGCGGGCCCGGAAGACGCACTGGAGAGCCGGGCTTGGGGCAGCCATGCCGAGGCCGGCTGGCGAGGGCCGCTGCGTGGTCTGCGGGCGAGAGGGGCGCCAGGCTGCCAAGTACTGCTGTCCAGACTGCCGGGAGAGATAGCGGGTAGCAGGGCGCGCTCTGCTTATGGTCAGATGCTGCTTGGGTGAGGGGGAGGGGCTTCCTGCCGCTCCCGGGGTCTGGTGTTTGCAAGGGGGAGGGGAAGGGGCTTAGAGGCTCTTGGGGGTGGGAAGGGAGAGTCACGTTGGAGGGGGGACTGGAGTAAGGAGGCTTGAAGTTGCTTTGGAAGAACGGGGACACTCGATTGATTTATGGTTTTTTTTCCGGCGTATAAGACGACTGGGTGTATAAGACGACCCCCCAACTTTTGAGAAGATTTTCATGGGTTAAAAAGTCATCTTATACACCGGAAAATACGGTAACTGTATTCTCCTTTTGCCTATTTATTTATTTGGCCTTACTTTTTTTCTTTTTTCAAAACACAGTTGGGACTTCGAGGTGGATATTACCCTCTAGATTAATTTGATTTATAGCTTCCCACAGATAGCTCTCCAGTGATGGCAAGTAAAAGAAACCTATGCTGCAGTTTCATTCTTTTTCCAATTTCAGTAAATCGGCTGCCTCTTACAGGGAGTTGAGGAAATTAAACATAGCATTGTTGTAGGGACATTCTGATAGGTGCAAAGGAAATATAAATCAGTGGTAGAAACATGAAGTTATCAACAATTACTTATTTTAACCTAGTTCTAGAAGGGCCATAGTGTTCTGCATAATTTCTAAAAGCATCAACATGCAAAATGGTTTGGAATGCCTAGGAAGTTCCTTGTATTGCTTCAAACCATTTGTCCAACTTGTCTATTCTGCTGAAAAATGGTTTATATAATTTCGGATGTGAATTTTCCAGCCTTATTTGGAGATGCCATCCTGTACCACTGTGACATTCCTTCCTAACTGTATACCTCATAAAAATGTAGGTTAAAGTCCAACTCTGGTATTTTAATAAGGTCAACAGGCAGTCTTGCAATTCTAGTCCTAATATTGCATCAGGATGCATCCCAATTACAGCTAAGCCATCAGGAATGCATGGAGATTTTCATGCATAGCGCTCAATGTTCATGCTCAGCATATGGGCCAAAGCTATTTTCATATCATATGTTATATTGAAGGCCTTAGCCTTCACATTATGTGTGAAGATAATGTCTGAAAAAGGCTTACATGATTTGTTTCAGTAAGTTTTATTAAAGCATAAAGTGCTATTTTCCCATGATATGACCTTATATATACTTACCTAATGTAAGTTTCATAATAACGAGCTCTATTAGAAGAAAAGAATATGGAGGAAAAAAAAGTATAATGAATTTTAATGAAATGATGAGAAAGTAAATGTTACATTGTATTTATCAATTGAGACATTTGTATAAATGTATTTACCCAAACTTTCGCACAGGAATTAATTCATAAATTGCTATGATGAAAGAAAGAAGCAACAATTTGTCTTAATTGGTTTTTGGCTTATCCTCTTTAGATAACTTTCTAATTATGCAACAATCTAACTATTAATGTTGTTGAATTTATCTGATTATATTAATTTGACTAATAAAGAGTTAGTCTGGTCTAAGGATTGACGCACCAGGCTAGAAACTGAAAGACCGCATGTTCTAATTCCTCCTTAGTCTGAAAGCCTTTGGGTAAATTTGGGCCAGTCACTCTCCCTCAGGCCAACTCACCTCAAAGGGTTATTGCTGAGGGGAAAATAGGAGAAAGGAGGAGTATTAGGTATGTTTGCTGCCTTGTTTATAAAAATAATAAAGGCAGGATCTAAATAAAATAAATAAATAAATTGCATGGCCCAAAGAATGAGAGTTGATTTCTTTTTAAAAAAAATGTAAACCACCTTGTATGCTACAACTTAATCAAGCAGATCAAAGGAATTCTGTTAAAATTAAACCAGACAACAAATAAATTAGATAATCAAATATAATAGTTCAAGGTGTTAAAAAAAATGTAACCTGATGATTGGCATTTTCAACTGAATGTAATATTTTACTTTGCATTATAAAAATATATCGGGTTTTACCTCCTTTTGGATGATCGTCTACTTTGTTCACCGTGATCTTTTCTGGAGTATGAATGGCTCCCAGTTTCCGACATATGTTCATGACTTCCAGTGCTTGCATGTTTTCTGTTAACCATCTTGGACATGTTGGCATTATTGAGGTTAGCATTTGTGGAGTTTGGAACGTGCTTCCCTACTGAGTTGTGGTTGTGATGGCTATGATGATTAAGGAATAAAGAGTTGCCTGTTGGTGGATGCACATTTTTCTCAGTTGTGTCCACCATACATGAAACCAGTGGCCTTTGCACATGCAGGGGGCGATGTGTAGTATTGATCTGTTGAAATGAATCCCTTGTATCAGTGCTAACATGATTGATATGGTTTCCAAACAGGGCACCATTTCTCTGAAATATAAAAAGGGATAATCAATTAATAACATAATATTGGTTTGTTCATCTTCACGTGCATATACTGTGTGGGATCACTTGGTATCCTCAGCTCAGTCAGTCACATTGCCATAATCCCACAATACCCTCTCCTAAACAGTCTTCTATGTGATTTGGAGCTACCTCTGATCACAGAAATTATATCACAGTGCAATTGAAAATGTGCCAAGAAGAAATTATTTTGTTAAACTATTCACATACACAGAAAGAGACACCACATCAGGGGTCCCCAACCCCTGGTACATGGACCGGCACCGGGCCGTGGCATGCCAGAAACCAGTCCATGCAAATAAGCAAAGCCCCATTCATGGAATGCAGGCAGTACATGAAACCACGCCCCCTCCGGTCCACAGAAAAACCTCTCTCCATGGAACCGGTCCCTGATGCTCAAAAGGTTGAGGACCTCTGCACTACATCATACAGATCCAGATCCACATGCCTACAATTAACAGCTAAGAAAACTGTATTAGCCATCTCTCCCCAAAAGTGTTTATAAGCTATATTAGAACAAGCATAGCATTTGTTATGATTTTTTTTATTACAATTTGTTATGAAAATGTCATTTCACAATTACAGTGACATGACAGACAACCTTGGAGTTCTGTGATTTTGTTCTCAAGACAGCGATGAGAAAGTTATCCTTAATTCCATCTGCCAAATGTGTGGCTCTAGCTGACTATCCATGTACTGAGATATGGTTAAGTAATCTGACTTCCCTGTTAGAAGAAAGTTTATGAGTTTTTACAGCTAAATAAGAAGGTGCTAAAGTTAAAAGTGAGATAGGAATGGTGTTTCTTGGAACTCAATCTAAAGATACAACGATAACTGCCAGGAGGAAACAGCCTTGAAGGTCTTAGTCATGATTAGTTCTAACAACGCTAGCTCTATTCTCAGTTAAATCGCAAGAATAATTTTTTTGAGTTGTCAGAATAGCATTTCTGGATTACTTCAACTGGATATTTCTGAAAATCCAAAGATAAACATGGATTATTATTTTTTACACTAGCTTTATCCCCAGCATTGTATCCAGATAGTACACCTGTAGTTAGCATCTTCTGTATACAAAGCTAGTGATTTAATAAATCCTCAGTTTGACAGATCTTAATGTCGTATACTATAAACAACATTTTCATTCAGGCAGCACCTTGAAATTAGCCATTATTTGGGTAAGCAGTCCAAACAGCAACCAATGCTTTCCCTAAAAAGTGGGCATGTCTAAATTTATGATGAAAAAAGGGAGAGGAAGAGGGAGAGAGAGAGAGAGAGAGAGCTCAAGGAAGATTGGGAGGGATGCATGAAAAATAACTTTTGCAAGGAAACCCTGGGACTTGCCAAGACTCAGGATATGGCATGACAGGAGAAAATATGGACAAATACCATTTTTGAGACCCCACAATATATTAACCTCCACCTCAAAAAGTGAAACAGACCCTGCTTTCTCGATCTAAAGATGCTACATTTTAAAAAAAAGTATGAAAAGAGAAAAACAAAACAGGGCAGCATTTCTTAACAAAAAATACTAGAAACTACAACAACCAGCTAGAATGGAAAGAATTCAGAAAGATAAACCAACTTTCAGCAGAAATGCTTCCCATTTCCCACAGAGGCAGTTTGATGGAAATTGATGCCAGCTGACCATCAAGCCAATAGTTGAACAAAGTTTATAGATATCACAGTCATGATTGACAGACAAGATTCATGTCAATCAGAGGTACAGTCATAGTCCAGCATTTGCCGCTGATTAATAGTCCTAAGGAAGGACAATTTCCAGTGCCAGAAAATCCACTGATTACAACTGTAGACACACTATTGGTACTGGAAATTCTTCTTCCCTAGGAATAGGGAAAGGTTATTGGGATGGTCTGCATCTAGCCACAACCTTAAGCAAATCCTATGCCGAGAGTAGAAATTCTCATAGGAGAATTTCATGGGGAAGGAGGGGCTTTTGAGCAGACACCAGAAATAGAATTCTTTTTTAAAAGAGAGAGAGAGAGAGAGAGAAATTGAAAAAAGGATTTTAATGGAGAGAGGTATAATGGCTAACACCTAAGATAGAACTAGATAGTGACTGTTGTGGAAAATTTTAGTGGTAAAATTTGTAATATTGGCTTGTGCATCTATATTGCATCTCGGATTGTTACAGTGCTGAAGTCTTGTTGGTTCAAGGACAGGCCTGGAGAAGATTATTGAAGAGAGTTGTTGGGTGAGATCCAGAAGACTCACTGAAGACTCAAAAAGGATAAGGTGCTATGAGACCTTTCCACTTAATTCAGATTCTTCAGGGTTGAAGAGAGATTGAAGTGATCAGCAGCCAATGCTAAGGGAAGAAAGAATGAATGCAGCCAATGTATTCCATGTCTTGAAGTATGATGTGAGGGCAGTAATTAGGAATGTTCAATTCATCAGTTCAACATCATAGCTTGAAAACATATGCAGTTAGAGCAAACTTAGGCTATAATTCTGAATACAGAAACAGGTTGTATTACATCTTTTTAATCTCAAGATGCTGCCGGAAGAAGAAGGAGGGAGAGCAGAAATGGCCTTTCTCATAACTCTTGATGAGAAATATAGTGAAATCAAAAGTAGTTTGCTTGCTTTGATGTGTTTTTTTGAATAAATGGTAAAACATCAAAAATAATTTGATGTGCCTTTCATCAAATCCTAGGAACCCACAGAAGCCTTGTGACAATCATCATTTCTGTATGATGTTCAGTTGCCAGTTACCCATGTGGAAGATGCCACAAGCATGATAATGGATCGATTTAGCTGGCAGCCCTTTGAGCAAAACAGAACAGAGCATATGCGCCATCTTCTGACACATTTGCAAAGGGAACACTAATTCAGAAGTAGCTTGCCTTCACTAACTAATACTATAATTTCAAGCAGTTTTAGTAGTATGGGGATTACTGCTTCCATGTTCCATATCCATTTACTTTGTGACATTATTTCCTACTGATGATCATGTTTGGTAACTAAATGAATTCTTTTGTCAAAAAATAGAAGATTACCTCAAATTTGAGCCTATAATAAATTTGAGCTTGGAAATGAATGGAATGCACTCATTACTTTGTGGGGAAATGTTTTTGCATTTGCTTAGGAAAGGAAAAAAAACCCTATTTTATAAACTGAAGACATCTATCATACAGTCATTTACTTTAGATACTTCTTCCTCCTCATGGAGATTTTGTTCTGGTTCATCCTCTTGCAAATCACAGGAGATAGCTCGTCGAATTTCAGGTCCAATATCATGAAGTGTTCTAAGCCCAGCCTAAATATGTAAAACATAACCAAAGTATGTTAGAAATTACAAACATTTTTCTTTTAGATTACCCATTTAAAGGATTTATGCAAAGTGTGTCTTGCAAACAAATGGTTTCATGCCAATCCAGCAATATGCAGACACTTCCAAATATGCGTTTCTTCTTTTCTGGGTTAAAATTCTTACTTCTAGATTTGTAAATATATCAGAAAAGAGATAAATCAGATTTTTTTTCTGATAAAAAGAGAAGCCTTTTTTTTAAAGGTCTGGGGTCATTTATTTTTTTTCAAATGCTTCTAAGAGTCAGAAAATATAGTCACTGACATTCTGGCTTTATTTGGGGACAGGGAAGTTTTATAATCAAAATGGTTGTATTAACTTTGCACACTTTTTACCATTGCCATTTTTACAAAGGCAAAGATAGTAAGCCTACAAAGATAATGCTGCTGAAACATATCCTGACGCCAATTTCTAGTGGCATACTCTTATGTTGGATTATTTCATATGGCTCACACATGACCATCTCTGCTTTTAGTACAGTATAAGTAGACCAGCATATGATCAGCCATGGACATTACTTCATGCTAGTAAAATCTAACAAAGCAAGCCTTACAAATCAGTATTAAAGTTTAAAAGAAATTGGAAGACTTCTCAATTTCAGCTAAGAAATAGCACCTCCCACATTAATTTGGAATCCTGAGAATTAAAAAAAAAGGTTGAAGAAGGCAATGGCAAACCAGTTCTGTACTGCTACCAGGAAAATTGAATGGATACAGTCACCATATGTAAATTTCATCTTAAGGGAAGCCTCATTCTTTTATCATGCTATGCCTTTTCCTGTACATAAGTTCTATCAAGCATTCCAAAACAAAATGTGAGCCTGGCAGGGATGAGTGTTCTTCTCCATTCTACTCTCACTAGCCACATATGTTGTGTGTTAGCTAATACCGTTTATAACAGGGGTGTCAAACTGCCATGGGCCAGATGCATCACATGGAACTTGTGCCCATCCCAGCTCCCACAAGGGGAAAAAAGTCATGATACATCACAACACGTCATGTGACCCGGCAAGTTTGACACCCCTGGTCTACAAGATAAGTATAACCCTTTTAACTCTACTTGATTGCACTATTTCATGGGTTTGTCAGAATCTGATTGTATAGGTTTCCAACTACATGAAGCATCAAAAATATGCCCAGCAAATACATTTACAGTCCTTGTGGAATTCTTTTTTTATAAGACCTCATGCAAACATACCTACTCATCCTGCAAAATAAATGCTTAGAACTTAAGTGATTGCTTAAAAAGCAGATTTTACCCAATTGCTGAATTTTTTGAGGAATTATAAAATATTTCTATGACAGGTTTATCAGTAATAGTAAGAAGAAATGACCATATGTTTCTTGCATAATAAAATATGATAAAATAATCACACAGTATCCAACCATTCCTTATTACAGAGAAAGTCTGCAGTTTCATACTTCTGTATATATTTCCATTTGTTTTATATATATCTACTAAAAGAAAGCTTTAAATATATCTTGACACAGACAGAACTTTTTATTTTGGACTTTTGAAAAGTTATAATAAAAAATAATAATTGGTTAGTTACAAAGGCACTGCAACATGAATATCACAACATTTAATGCCTGTAATGGAAAGTAAATGTGAGGTTCTTTCAACTACTCAGCAGAATAAAAATATGGTTATCTATTTTTAACCTTTTTTCAGTAAATCCATAAAGATGTACGTAAATGATTGAGGATGTATATCTCTCACAAACCCATATTCAAGGGCATTTTTTAAAACTAAAATATTTACAGTTTGGTGTTACTTCATCAATTATTCTTCCTGATTCTTTGATAAACATAATGCTACCAACATCAATCAGTCTATTTTTAGAAGCAAGTATGAAAAAACATATTCAAAACCTAGCTTCTGAGGGTTCTAAAGAAAAGAAGAAAGCTTCAAAAGCCATTTTCATATAATTGACAAGAAATCATAAACACATGATTTTTTTTAAGTGTCCTGTTTCCTTGGAGGCTCAGTGAAGTACCTTGCTTTTTTTTACCCCTATAATTATAGAGCACTATGATTCTACAAGACAGTTTATAACTCATCCAAAATCCACCAGCACACACCCAATAAAAAAAGAATCAAATTCCATAATACAATAGAATAAGATAAGCACTTTATTTCTTTCTCTAGCAATGAATAATAAAATGTCTGTGAAATAGCTTGTTTTACTAGCTTCTCAAGAGAGAGAGGGCACTATGAAGATCATTGGAGGAAGGCTATATTATAGTGTTCAAATACTGATTCTCTCCTATTGGAGATCTGTAGGGTAGGTAGATGGCATGAAGGAAACATTTCCTGAAGATATGTGAGGACCTAACTATGTAAGACTTCCTAGATGAAAACTAGCACACTTTGAATTATTCTTTGAAGCCTATTAGTGACCAATGTAGAGGCTGAAACACTATCAGTACAAATTCTCTCATCTGCCAAAATAAAGGATATTGTATTTTATACCAACCACATCATCCAGGTAGTCTTCAAAGGTAATATATATGTCACACCTTTAGAAGATATTTCATCTGTCTATTCTAGAGGTAACATGGATGTGATACTACTGTTCTGGCCTCTTTCTCCACAAAGTGACTCCTGGCACACTAACCAAAGTTGGGCAAAGTCTTCAATACCTAGAGATTCCATCTATTTATCTAGTAGTAGATAAAGGGGGAAACTAATAGTTTATAGTGAAGCTTCAAAATACTAGTTAACCCGGTAATCATTTGTCGACAGAATAGTGTGAAAATAAATAAGGATAGTACATCCCTTGGATCATATTAACCCTGCCAGTTTTTAAGCAAATATTTTCAGAGACTTGACTGTATTTTTAAAAAGATATTCCTTGTGATTCTTTTAGAGAAGAGGAAGTCAGGATAAGGGGGGGGGGGAATCTCAGTCTCCTAATTGTCCAGCCAACAACCCAAGTTAAAACAGGCTGCTAAAAAAAAATTAGACCACTTTAATGAATAGCAGAGAGTGCTGTACTTGAATGAGCTTGAAAACGCTTATTCTGAGTCACTTTCAAAGAGTGTATATAGTCCTACTAAATATGGGAGTGCTACTGTTAGTGGATGAGGTCTGAGTGTGCACAATAAGAAGTGTATTTAAACTTTTGTAGTCTATATTTCAGCTTCATGCTTACCTTCAACATGGACATGTGTTAAAGCAAAGAGCTATAGGACAAAAATACATACTTGGCTAGAAAAGATGCTGGGGAAACATGTAGATTTTAAACCTGAACTTTTTCTTTTAGATATAATGCCAGAAAAGCTTGAAAAACAAAGTATATACAGTATTTGATTTTACATGTAATAATAGCAGCAAGACCTATATTCGCACAATATTGGACAAATGAAGAAATACCACCAGAGGAAGAAATAATTTAAAAAATACTGGACTGTGTGGAAATGGACAGACTTACTCTGAGATTGAAAGAAAAAGAAGAAACAAATATTTTCAAACTTGGGACTTATTTTAACAATGGTGGAACAAACGAACTAGGGATTAGGAATTTAATCTGTATTAGTGAATGATAAACTCAGACAACATGTTTGTTGAATAAGCACTGTTGAATTGTATTAAAAAATCAATAAAAACTTATAAAAATAAATATGTGAGTGGATGAGGTGTGTGCGCACAATAGGAAGTGTATTTAAAGTTTTGTAGTCTATATTTCAGCTTCATGCATAACTTCAAAAATACATCCATCACTTCAAGTTTAACTCTGATTCATCTCTCCCCAGTATGATATATGGGATTTGGCCTTCAACTTCAAAAGCCTTTACAGTATATGTCACCCTATGAAGAGGGCAGGGAAGATGGAAAATAAAGGAATAAACCAATTCTAAAGTAAGACTCAATGGTTGGGGAAAAACAGTCCAAGCTAAATGAATTGCAGATTATGAACTCCAAAACAGAAGCTTTTCAACCTTCAAAGACTTCATCTTAATCTGATAGCCATGATTACTTTATCAGATCAGGAGTGTTTTTCTAGTAGGTTGTTCTGTAACACACAAGATTATAACTTAAAAGTGACATGATAATTCACTGCAGCTGTGCTTTGGAGGCATGCTGATACCAACTATTTACAATGACATTAATCATTAATGCACCCACATTTCCCCAGCATAACTTCTGAAAACACAAATAGTTTTTCTTTTGAAAAATTAAAATACCAAAATAAATCCTAATTTGTTCTTTTAAATTGTCACAGAGAACTAAATAGCTTTTATAGATAAAATTTATTTCATTATTACCAAATGCCATGTTTATGTGATACATTGGTAATAAGAAACTATACTCACACAAAGAACTTTACAAGAATTACATTTAAACCCTAATGTAAACAAAGGTCTTACAATGATAAAATCTAAATTTAAGATGTCTGATACCAGATTTAATTATTGCCAACCCATTTCCCCCTATTTCTGTATAAACAGTTTGATCTAGATAGGTAATACTTTTTAATGCACTTACAATAAAAACTAATAAATTCACATGCCACTGATATACACGTATTGACGACTGGACTTACTCTACAGTACAAGGATCTATATTGGAAATTGTACTTAATGAATAACCATGAAACTTGAGCTGTCAAATGTTATAGCTCAACTCAAAAATCACAGGGGAAGTGCAACTTTAAAAATCAAAATTTAAATAATAAAGCTTACCAAAACATTAATAATCAGTAACTGGAGGATATGCACCTAATATTTAATCCTGATGTCAGTGAATATTCAGGATTCTGCCATCTTACCATTAAAATAAATGCTGCTTGGTTGATTTTTTTAAAAAATACTATTCTTTGTAATTTTTCTGAAAACAAAGTAGAAACCAATCAACTAACTGCTGTTATAAGAGCTTAGAACAAATACAAACACTTTAAATAAGAGAAAGCTATCCTAATATTTTTGATTTTACTTACCTGATTTGGTTTATACCATTGAAAAGTTTCTTTGCAAAGAATCACTACTAATAAAATACTACATAATGCAGCATTCAATCAGTTAAGATACCTGCAATTCTGGACCACACACAATCAAAACATTAAAATATGGGGCACCTACACTATAGCAGTGGATGTAAGAAATGTAGTAGTCAAGTCCAGAATCCACTGTAGCATTAGATTTCACAGAGTCCATCCTATCTCAGTGCCTAGAAGCTGTGTTCCCTTCACATTCCTTACACAAAGAAATCTGTGTTCTATTATTAAACCCTGTTCAGCTGAGCTTGATGTGAGCCCAGTATGAACATTGCAGTCCAATGAAGTAAAAGGACAATTACGTACAACTCTATTTGCATTTGATAACCATTGAAAACGTCTTTTGAATATCATCATTATATGTTATTACTGTTATGGTGGCTAATTGAGGGTTATAGATACTTCACAAAAATAGCAGAGCTTTGTTAAGTAGAATTGCACTTGATATTTTACAAACTGCAAAGCCTTTATCTTTTATTTGTCTCTGCAATTGACCAGGTACATTAATTTGTGCATACTTTTTATGGCACAGTCTATTAATGGACACCTGTCATAAGCATTGGCCATTTATTGATGTACTGCTAAATGCTAATTTTGAAAATGCTATCATGAATGTTTATTATACCAGCTTGCTTTTTTAAATAAGATAAGGAACAGAAACAGTTGAGTCAAAATTAATGAGAGTAGATAACATTGCAAGCCTAATTTACCTTTCCTTGAAAATATTCTTCCCAATTCAAATATTGGATCACAATTTCCTTTTACGCAGGAAATGGCTTAATTAATTGGAATTGACAGGAACATGGTTGGTGACTACCAGGTTAGGAAAACAAACAAATCTATCATTAAATTAAAGCGAGATTGCCAAATCTCTTAGCCACGGGAAAATTGATTTTGATGTGAAGTTGTGGGTGTTCTCACAAAATGGCTTCATGGCATATACAGAACTCCCAATTAGGAAAACATGTTGGTGAGAGACCTTTTGTCTCTCCCTTAAACAGTGTTTCCTATCTCCAATTTATCATTGCCCTTTCCTAAACAATACTTCACATCCTGGACTTTGAAAAGTCAAGTGGGGTTATTTATTAAGGCTTGAGATGCTGCTTGCAATTTTCATTTGGACACAGATTAATAGTTTTTGATTCAATGCACTTCCTAGGTGTTGTTTACATAACAGCTTTTTGTAAATCAGTGGTTTGGAGGGAATCTAGAATAATATATCAAAGATCAAAGATCCTATCAATATTAGTCTTACATTAATTTCTTCTGTATTTCCTTTCCAGGCTTCTGTTGAAATTCAGTGATATTTTAAGACCAGTATCTTCAAAGATACCTTTTGTTTTAGATAGAAAAATGTGGGTTAGATAGCATCACCACCAGATGGATTTGTAGCTGGCTGACAGGCCGTACTCAATGGAACTGCATCTACATGGAAGGAAGTGTGTAGTGGGGTGCCCCAGGGCTCTGTTTTGGGCCCAGTGCTCTTCAACATCTTCATCAACGATTTGGATGAGGGGATAGAAGGGGAACTCATCACATTTGCAGACGTCACCAAGCTGGCAGGAATAGCCAATACTCCAGAAGATAGGCTTAAAATACAGGAGGATCTGGACAGACTCGAAGACTGGGCACTATCTAACAAAATGAAATTCAATGGTGAAAAAAGTAAGGTTCTACATTTAGGCAGGAAAAATCAAATACACAGGTATAGTATAGGTGGTACTTTGCTCAATAGTAGTAACTGTGAGAGGGATAGTAGACAATCACTTCAATATGAGCCAGCAGTATGCTGCAGCTGCCAAAAAAGCTAACACAGTGCTAGGCTGCATTAACAGAGGGATAGAACCAAGATCATGTGAAGTACTAATACCACTTTACAATGCCTTGGTAAGGCCACACCTGGAATATTGCATCCAGTTTTGGTCACCACGATGTAAAAAAGATTTTGAGACTCTAGAAAGGGTACAGAGAAGGTCAACAAAGATGATTGGGGGACTGGAGGCAAAAACATATAGGGAACGGCTGCTGGAATTGGGTATGTGTAGTTTAACGAAGAGAAGGGTGAGGGGTGACATGATAGCAGTGTTCCAATATCTCAGGGGCTGCCACAAAGAAGAGGGAGTCAAGCTATTCTCCAAAGCACCTGAAAGCAGGGCAAGAAGCAATGGATGGAAACTAGTCAAGGAGAGAAGCAACCTAGAACTAAGGAGAAACTTCCTGACAGTTAGAACAATTAACCAGTGGAACATCCTGCCTCCAGAAGTGGTGAATGCTCCAACACTGGAAGTTTTTAAGAGGAGACTGGACAGCCATTTGCCTGAAATGGTATAGGGCTTCCTGCCTGAGCAGGGGGTTGGACTAGATGACATCCAAGGTCCCTTCCAACTTACTTATTATTATTATTACACTATATACTGTTAGACATCATGAATACATTGAAGAAAATGTACTACATAAAACAATCATTCAAGAACACCTTCCTGTATTCCTGGGAATTTCCCCAATTTCTCACAGTGATTTCTTGAGAAAATCTACTTCCTACTAGATTAGATCTGTAGATCTGAGTATTTTTTTTCACTGTGGCTGTATCTTTTGATGGTTCTGGGTTTTTTTATACTAAACAAACAAAACCTAATATAATCTACAAAAAGGATTAAAAAATAAAAAGTAGAAAGTGCAGAAAAAGAGAAAAATAAAAAATATAGCAAAGAAAAAGGATGACTTCTACCTTCATCACAAGTTTAAACAATTTGAACTTATCACTTCTCTTAAAGTACAACAATCTCTTCATCCCATATTTCATCTCTTATCTATAAACATATCCTTAAAATCTAGTCATTCAGTTGTAATCAGGGTTACAAGAAATAATATCTATTTCAATTAAATAAGCCCATTGTCATGGTTCTGACAGATGAAACTCCTCAAAAGAACTTTGAGGCATTGTTTAAAGAAACTTTATTTCGAGTAGCATAATATCAGCACTTACATAATTGAAGCCAAAAACTGAATTCCCCTCCCCTGGGCATATAGTATCAAAGCAAAATTCCTTCCTCCAATTTACAGTCATTCCCCAATTAGCTTGAAGTGCGGGCTTCTTCTCCAGCCCACCAATTCTTTATCAGCTGATTTCAACAACCTTGATTCTCATGCTAGGTTCAGTGTTGTTATTTTTTAAAAAAATTCCATTTATATCCCACCCTTCTCCGAAGACTCAGGGCGGCTTACAAGCTTAGCAGTAGCCTTCATTCTATGTATATGCCTGCTTATTAGGGCTTTCACACACACACCCCCAAGCGGCATTATTACAAAGTCAGCTTAATTGCCCCCAACAATCTGGGTCCTCATTTTACCTACCTCGGAAGGATGGAAGGCTGAGTCAACCTTGAGCCTGGTGGGACGCGAACCTGCACTAATTGCAGGCAGCTGGTGTTACTTAAGGAGGCATTAGCCCACTGCTCCACCAAGGCTCTTGGTGGTTATGTCTAGCTGGACTCTCATTCACATCCCCCCTCCTCAGCATCATCTAACTCTAAAAGCGAAAGGAAGAAAATGGCTACATTTCCACCTGTTGTCAATGCAAAAACATCCGATGTCAGCAGGTTGACATCTGGCCCCCCTTACAAAAAGAACAAATCCTGTAAACAAAAGCACAGGTTAGGGATTGCCTCTCGGTTTAGTAGGGTGATTCTTATAGAACCTATTAATGAGCCTGTCAGCTTTCACATCACTAGACTTCACCCCTGTGGCTTCAAAAAATGAATATCCCTTCCATAGTACTAAGTACTGCAATTTCCCTTTAAAAATTCTAGAATCAAGAATAAGCTTTACTTCATAGTGAGTCTGTCCTGCCACTATGAGGGGTCCGGGTGCCTTTTTAGGGGGAGATCTTAAGGTGGAACCCCAAAAAGGTTTCAGCAGGCTGCAATGGAAAACAGAGTGAACTTTTCCTAAGAGCTTAGGGAGTTTTAATTCGACTGTGACCGGGTTAATGATCTTTACAATGGGGAAAGGTCCCAAGAACTTTGGTCCTAACTTCTTACTGGGTAATTTGAGCCGTAAATATTTAGTCGACAGATAAACCTTTTTCCCAACTTGGAATGTTCTTTGAGGAGCCCTTTTTATTTATTTGCTTTTTATAGGTTTCGGAAACCATTTTTAAAGCAGTTTTTGTGGTTTTCCAAACTTCTTTCCCTCCCCTCACCCATTGAACAATCGGAGGGTGCCTGGGGGTATTCGTGTATCGGGCTGAACTCTTTTCCTGTGGCTACTCTAACAGGCATGAAGCCGGTGCTGCTGTGAACAGAGTTATTGTTAGCCACCTTTGCGAAAGGGAGGTCAGTCCAGTTTGTTTGCTGGTAGCTAACATAGCATCTGAGATATTGCTCCACCATTGAGTTAGCGGATTCAGCTGCCCCATTAGTAAAAGAATGAAAAGTAGATGATAGACGAGATGATCCAATTAGTTTAAGAAAGCTTCTCCAAAACTTAGCTGTGAACTGCACCCCCGTCCGAAATTATTCGTTTAGGTGCACCATGCAGTCGGTAGATATGTTTCAAGAACAATTTAGTCAGTCGTTGGGTGGACGGGAGCCCTTTGCAGGCGATGAAGTGAGCCTGATTTGAAAACAGATCTATCACAGTCCAGATGACTGTATTTCCTCTACTTTCAGGTAGATCTACTATAAAATCTATAACAATTTCTTCCCATGGTTGAGAAGGGTCTGTCACTGGCTGTAATAACCCAGGGGGTTTCCCTGGAATTCGTTTCATGGTGGCACATACAGCACAACTCCAGACATAGTTTTCTAAATCCCATTTCAATCCCGGCCACCAGAATTGCTGGCAGATGAGGTGTAGAGTTTTTAAATACCCAAAGGGCCCAGCCTGTTTTACATCATGGCCGCATCAGAGAGCATTAAGGTATAACTTTCCCATCTTGTAAGCCATTCCTGCAAGTTAGGGAGGTTTGATTGTCCTTGAACCATTGATCAGTGAGAAACTCTTATTTTCTTTGCCCCAGGGTCATCAGGATTAGGGGCTCTGTGTGGCGTGAGTTGAGCAGCAGTTTGTGGATTGGAGATAATTGCCTCATTAGCCTCTTCACACTGGTTGTTGTACTGGGGCAGTCTGGATAGAACATCAGCCGAGAAGTTTTTTTTCCTCCTGGTATGTACTTTACAATGAAGTTAAAACGGTTGCCCTGTACACCGCCCTGAGTCCTTCGGGAGAAGGGCGGTATAGAAATATTAATAAATTAAATTAAATTAAAGTACTGCGGACAATTTGTGGGGAGTTTTCAGTGCTTCTAGATTTTTGTGATCAGTCCATACTTCAAAAGGCACCTTGCTCCCTTCTAGATAGTGCAGTTTAAAAGAGCCCAGTGGATTGCGAACACCTCCTTTTCCCACACAGCCCACCTTCTCTTGCACTCAGTGAATTTTTTTGAGGTATAGGTGCAGGGTTGTAGGTTCCCACTCTGTTTCTTTTGCAATAGTATAGCTCCGACGGCCAAGTCGCTGGCTCAGCTTGAATTACAAAGGGCTTCCCTGGGCAGGGATGCTTTAGGACCGGTTCAACAGCAAATAGTCTTTTTAAGTTCTCAAAAGTGGTCTGGCAGTTCATAGTCCATGCTAGTGGTTGGCCCAGTCATGGCTTCCCTCCTTCTTTGCCTGTTTTTAGTAATTCTGTAAGGGTAGGGTATTTTTGGCAAAGGAAGGGATGAATTGATGGTAGAACTTGGTGAATCCTAGGAAGCTCTGGAGTTGCTTGCGAGTCTTTGGGGGTTGTCATTCAATTATGGCTTTCACTTTGGTCAGGTTCATTTCAAATGCCCTTGTTGGAAATTCTATAGCCAAGATAATCTAATCGAGTTTGGTAAAACTCACATTTTGATAGTTTGACATAAAGTTTGGCATTCAACAGTTTCTTTAACACTTCTCTCACTAGTTTTACATGGTCAGTCATATTTGTCCTGTATATCAGGATGTCATCAAGATACACCAGAACCCCTTTGTATAAATGGTCATGTAGGACCTGATTAATCAGCTGCATGAATACAGCTGGGGCCCCCTATACTCTAAACAGCATGACTTTGAATTGATAGCTCCCCATGGGATAGTTAAAAGCAGTCTTCCACTCATCTCCCTCCTTTATCTTCACTCGGTAATATGCCTCTCTCAGGTCTAACTTAGTGAAGACACTCCCCTTTGAAAGGTGGGTTAGTAAATCCTTCAGGAGGGGGAGGGGGTATTTATTTTCCACACTCACCATGTTCAGACCTTTATAATCCATGCAGAGACGAAGTGACCTGTCTTATTTTTTTCTTTGAACAACACCGGGGAATCTACAGCGGAATTGGCCCGTTCAATGAATCCCTCAGTAGGTTTTTGTCCACATATCGCTGCATCTCCTCCATTTGAGGGGGGGACATAGCGTACATTCTCGGTCGTGGGAATTTGGCTCCCGGTAACAGTTCGATGGAGTAATCATTGGGTCGATGGGGAGGCAGGGCATTGCATTCTTTCTCACTAAATGCCTCCGCTAGGTCCTGGTACTCGCTGGGGATGAGTGGCTTGCCTGGTTCGATAAGGTAGCCATGTGTGCTAGCTCATTGGGTGGGCTAAAGTCTCCTGTAACATCCGTTGGATTAAGGGGGGGGGATATAGGCAACCTCACAGTCCTCATTCCCTTCTCCCACCAGATAAACAGCTTCCATTTGTCCAGCCAGGCTAATCCTAGGATTACAGCCTCAGTCACTTTTTGGATCCACCAGGAAACAAATGAACTCCAAGTGTTCACCTATTTCTAAATGTAGGGGTTCAGTCAATTGTGTGACTAAAGTTCCTCCCATTAGGGAGCCATCAGCTTGCTCAAATCTCACAGGTTTGGGGAGCAGCCTTGCTTGTATGCCCATTTTCATGGTAAATGACAAGCTAATAATGCACCAGGAGCATCCAGAGTTGACTAGCACTTTTAAATCTACCTGTGCCCCCATCTTAGGAATTATGAGTTTGGCAGCTAGTGAGAAAGGTGGGATGTGTCGACTCATGATCGGGTCATTCTCTCTTTCATCGTCGCTGAGTGGCGACGGGTCTACCTTGTGTCTCGGCACTCTCCTGTGTGGGGGATGTGACTTGGGCAACAGGTTCCTGTGTGATCCAGTTAGATTTCTCTCTTGTTGGCTGCTGGCTGGGTTTCTTTCTTGCTGCTGGTCCTGACCTACTCTGCTACTGGGGGTAAGGGACTGGGCAATTCGCTGCTTGATGTCCCTGTTGTTTGCATTGGAAACACTTGATTGGTAGTCCAGCAGGTGGCCTGGGATTTTCAGTAGCCAAAGCAGTTGGAGGTTTGCGAGGATGGTGGCTGCCATTTGGGTCGCTCTGGCCTTGACTTGGCTTCAGGTGGGGGTGGTTTCTTATAGCAGGCAAGCTGAACATCTAGTCTTACTGCTGCCTGGTACTATTCTTGCAGTTGATCAGGTACTGTTCAATAGATACAGGCCTAGGAGAGGTGGTTGTCTAGTCCCTCTTTGAAGTGATGGACTAGGGATTGCTTGGGCTATTTCTCTATTTGACCAGCTATCTTGCGAAACTCTTGTACATATTCCAATGCAGGCCTGCCGCTTTATCTTGTGGACTTGCTTTTCTGCTTTGAGGGCAATAGATGGATCCTTGAACCTTGCTCTCAGTCCTAGGAGGAAGAGATGGGGGTCCTCCAACTCAGGTGCTTGCTCATTATATAAATTATTATAATTATAAATTATAAATTATTCAGCCACTCGGATGCCTCTCCTTCCAAGCTGGATGCAATCACATTGACCATGGCAGCTGGGTTTGGATAGAAATAGGCACAGCAGTTTAAATGAGAGCGCACCTAGTTGAGGAAGAAGATCAACTTCTCCAGGTCCCCATCGATGGTTGCCCTGAGAGGAGGCACCATCAATGGTTGCTGGCCTCCCCACTGTTGCACCCCCAGCTGGTGCTGCCTCCCCATAGCAATTGCTGCATCCCCAGTGGCTGCAAACCTCCAACAGTTGCTGCATGCTCGGGGGCTGTTGCCACCCCCACAGCTGTTGCTTCATAGCCGGTGGCTGTGGCATCCCCAGTTGCTATATGACTCCCACCAGTCTCCGCGACAGCTGTGGGTGACAACCCCAGTTGCTGTAGGCCTCCCAATGGTTGCTGTATGGATGGGTATTGCTGCCATTCACATTGCTGTTGGCTTGTGGGGGGTTGTGGCATCCCCAGTTGCTGTAGGTACCCCCACAGTTCCAGAGGAGGTCATTGCTGAATCCCCATCAGTTGCGGGCCCCTCAGTGGTTGCTGTATGTTCAGGGGCAGCGACCATCTCCACTGCTGCTGCTGTGCTCCCAGCGGTTGCTGACCCCCTGGCAGCTGCATCATCCCCAGTTGTTGCAAAGCCCCCATCTGCTGCTGCATATTCTGGGACTGCGGCCATCCCCAGCTCAGCTGCTGCTCTGGAGTCTGCTGGCCCCCATCTGTGGGGGCTGCAGCATCCCCCATTGCTGTATGGGCCCCAAGCTGGGTGACCGGGAAACGCATCGACCTCGGGATTGGGTGTCCTGGCGATGGCTTGGGCTATTTTGTCAGCTGTGATCTGGGCTTTTGGAGGGGCAACTGGAGCTATCTCTCTCCATGGGACTGGAGGTCCTGGTAGGTGGCTTCAAGGGTGGGGAGGTCACCTGGTCTGCATAGGTGGGACTGGGGGTTCCCCTTGCCAGGAGTTGGTGGCTGCCTCACCGATCACCATGATCACTAGTGTATGGGGAACAGGAAGGTTCCTCTCCACTTCTCATCACTAGCTCCTCGAATCTTTCCACCAACTTCTCCACTGACTGACTACAGACTGCAAACAGGTACTTCCACTCACCTGAGACTTCAATGGTAGATGATTTTGTGGCTCCCCACCGATCTGGGGAACGCGACGTACAGGATTCCCCTCCTAGTGATTCCACCTTTCCTGCCTTTGAAGCACTTGTGAGTGGCAAGGCTCTCTCGAGGTGTCTGGAGTCTTTGCTGGGTAGGGTCCATTCCGATGACCAGACCAGTTGTCCCCATGGCTTGGGCTTTGCCTCCAGCTGGGAGGCCTGAAAAAGTTCCTTCTCCACCAGTTTGTTGGCTGTCACTTCCCCCTCTGGGGTAGCACCTGCTGCTGTGGTGCTGGTTTCAGGCGTTTTCTCTGTCTCCATGCTGAGATCTCCCCCGAATCTTTGTCAGCTTATCCCTCGATTCTAGGGACAGCGACTGGGGCTTGGGACCCCAAGATAGGTAGGAAAAAGTTTGAGGTTTTGGCTTAATATCATGGTTCTGACAGATGAAACTCTTCAAAAGAACTTTGAGGCATTGTTTACCTTAAATAACCTTTATTTCGAGTAGCATATCGGCACTTACATAATCGAAGCCAAAAACTGAATTCTCCTCCCCTGGGCACATAGTATCAAAGCACAATTCTCTCCTCCAATTTACAGTCTTAAATCACATTCCCCAATTAGCTTGAAGTGCGGGCTTCCTCTCCAGCTCTCCAGCCCATCAATTCTTTAACAGCTGATTTCAACAACCTTGATTCTCACGCTATGTTCAGTGTTGATATGTCTAGCTGGACTCTCATTCACATCCCCCCTCCCCAGCATCATCTAACTCTAAAAGTGAAAGGAAAAAATGGCTACATTTCCATCTGTTGTCAATGCAAAAACGTCCGATGTTAGCAGTATTGACACCCATTTTGAATAAATAAATCCACTTTATATTCCTTCCTTTTACTTTTAGCAATCTTGATCTTTAAACCCTTCAAATAATGTCCTAGAGCATGTTTTCATTTTTTTGGGTTGCTTTTCACAAAACCCTTCAGAAGTTTAACAGGCTTGCTTTTTAAATGCAATTTAAGTGAATTATCCAAGTTGTTCTTTCTGTTGCTATTTGTATACCCGTTCATTATTATAACATCAGCCAGTTTCAATTGTATGTAGCATCTTTTTCCACATCATTCTTATAGCTTGTCATTTTTAAATCCATTTTCAGATCAGTCTGTCTTATTTAGTAAATTGTTCCTATTCTTCAGAACACAGCGTATAGTGTATTTATAATAGTGGACACTTTTAAGATTAACTTCTGAGTTCATTGTTCAAAAATATCCTTCATCACATCTTACGTTAAGGTATTTTGCTCCATTCTATGTTAATGTTAAATGTAAATGTTCTTCTCCTTTAATTGTAATTTTCTAATTCCTTCTAGCACCCTCTAGTTTTCAACAGTCAAATTACCATCTTGCCATGTTTTCTTATAAGAATTCAAAACAACAGCATTTTCCCTTGAGAACAATTCTTATAATTAATTTCAAAATCATCTTTGAAATCCATCTACACCAGGGGTGTCAAACTGCTGGCCTGCAGGCCAGATACATCATAGCAAAACTGCGCTCACCCCATTGCTGCCAATGGCAAAAAAGTCACAATACGTCGTGATACATCATGTGATGTTCCAAGTTTGACATCCCTGATCTAGACCCTTAGTCTATTTATAAATTTCCAAAATCATATTCTAATTACTCTTTTGTTGTCTATTCCAAAAAGACATTTCCCTTGAAAACAATTCTTATAATTAATTTCAAAATCTTCTTTGAAATCCACCTAGATCAGGGGTGTCAAACTGCTGGCCAGACATGTCATCCAGAAGCTGCGCCCACCCCATTGCTGGCAATGGCAAAACCGTCCCGATACATTGCGCGATGTCATGTGACGTCGCAAGTTTGACATGTCTGACCTAGATCCTTAGTCCATTTATAAATTTCCAAAATCATATTCTAATTACTCTTTTGTTGTCTATTCCAAACAGACTTACCTTTAAAACCTATTTCACCGATTAAAAGAAACTCACCAAGTGCATATTAAACCTGGTGGATCAAAAGGTTCTTCATAGTTGAAAAGCAGTTAAAAAGCAATTTCCAAAAGTGATTAAAAATGAGACTCAGCAGAATTTGTATCTGTAAGGCTACATTATGGTTGTGAGCTTAATGGAAATCCCTTGACACACAGCTGCTTAGCTCATGAGCTCACTGCGGAAATCTCAGTTCTCGCAGTTTGCTTGAGAAACAGCTATCCAGAGCGCAGGTCAATCTCATCACAAGGCTGTCTCTAGGCCTTTGGAGACATCTGCTTCATCATGAATCCTCCCTAGAAGTTTGGCTTTAAGGGATTTCTGCTGAACTGAATTCACTCAAGGGTTTCTAATTTTTATCAGTCTGACATCAAAGCTAATCTACATTCTCCTTCCACCTCAGAAATGGAAGTTAGCTGTTAAGTTTTAATGGATTTTTTTTTAAAAAAAACCATGAGTGTCTGATGTCATTTGTATAGTATGTTGTTATTTCTGATAAACCTTAATGGACTTTTGCTGATTAAGATGGAGTGATGAAACTTTAAAGATTTTACTGTAGAGAATGGAGTCAGATATGTTTTTTTTTCCTTTAGAAGATGATCATACTTGCAGGGAAGATTCTTCTTTTTGTTTCTTTTTAACCCATCACTTTTCTCCTTTCCTTTTTTCTTTTATGTGTGTGTGTGTGTGTGTGTGTGTGTGTGTGTTTGTGTTAAATGTTTGTTAAGCATTCAGAATACACTTGCTTAGTCCCAGACACGGGACAAATCTTATTTCCTGTTTCAGCCTAGCCCAAGGCCATCTACAGGCAGTAGCCACAGCAGTGGCAGCTCAAAAAATTTACACAAATATGAGCTGTCACTGCTGTGGCTACTGCCTGTGGATGGCCTTGGGCTAGGCTGAAACAGGAAATAAGATTTGTCCCGTTTCTGGGACTAAGAAAGTGTATTCTGAATGCTTAACAAACATTTAACACATGTCTTCCTTGTTTCTCAGGAGAGAGAGAGAGAGAGAGAGAGAGAGAGAGAGAGAGAGAGAGAGGGAGGGAGGGAGGGAGGGAGGGAGGGAGGGAGAGAGAGAGAGAGAGAGAGAGAGAGAGAGAGAGAGAGAGAGAGAGAGAGAGAGAGAGAGAGAGAGAGAGAGAGAGAGAGAGAGAGAGAGACTGTGGCCTAGGGGTTAAAACAACTGCTTAAGATGCAGTCGGCCCAGGTTTGAATCTCACAAGGGTATGGCTGACTGATGAGAACAAATAAGTTTGAAATGATCATATTGGTCTCCCTTTATTCTTTGTTAGCAAGCCAAAAAAATTACACAAATATGGGCTGCCACTGCTGTGGCTACTGCCTGTAGATGGCCTTGGGCTAGGCTGAAACAGGAAATAAGATTTGTCCCGTGTCTGGGACTAAGCAAGTGTATTCTGAATGCTTAACAAACATTTAACACATATCTTCCTTGCTTCTCAGCTAACAGAAAGAGAGAGAGAGCCTGTGGCCTAGGGGTTAAAACAACTGCTTAAGACGCAGTCGGCCCAGGTTTGAATCTCAGAAGGGTATGGCTGACTGATGAGAACAAATAAGTTTGAAATGATCATATCGGTCTCCCTTTATTCTTTGTTAGCAAGCCAAAATATTTACACACACACATATATGTGTGTGTATGTGTGTATGTGTGTATGTGTGTGTGTGTGTGTGTGTGTGTGTGTATTTACTCTAGAGTATATTAACTTTATTTGTATAATATAATCTTCAATAAAATTACTAACAAAAAAGAAAAAAAATGGAAGTTAGTTGGTTTTCTGCATGGAGAACAGTAAAATATATGATCCATATATGTCATTCCAGCAGAAAAATCACATTGAAAAGTATAAACAGGAGGGTCTTTCACAATATAGAGGAATGGTTATAAAGCACACATGTTGGATTAAAAAGCTGAAACTTTTTCCAGGCTCATGCAATTGCTTTCCAATTTAGAAACATAATCCTAAAATAAGGTGTGGCTATTTTGATGAAGTCTTTGAAGACATTGCCACGTGTGAAACCTGTTTTTGAAGAACATGCCCAGCCAATGTAGTTCTGACCATCTAAATATGCCAAGACATGCTAATCCTACTGAGTGGCAGGAAATGTCCTCTTCTTTTTCCAAAGCAACTTGTGAGGGTTTTTTTGTACAATGAAGTATTTATAATTGTAAATATGCAATATAAAGAATACAGTGCATGTGTGTGGGATATTCCCCAAAATCAAACCCCATAGGTCAATCAATATTTTTAGTCTTTTCAGAGCAAATGTTACTTACTTAAGAATGTTTGAAGATCATGCATCAAAAAGTAAATTAGTATATTGGTGTGGTACCTTTCACAGCAGTATCTGTTGGGCAGAATGGGGCTGCAGGATTTAATGATGTTGGCCTACACAAGAGATTTCCTGTGACTGGTATCTTCAGAAGCAAGGTAGTCTGCTTTGCAGTTCACAAACAGTTGAGCAAGAACTAAGGGGGGGGGCTCATGTCATTATATTCAGGTATCTTGATTGTGATTGGTCTTTAGCCAAGTTATTTCAAATTGTTGAAGGTTGCTGATCTTGTGTTCCTGATCCTGATTGGTTGTTTTGGTGGTGGTGGTGGTTTCCTAATTGATCTGGCACAAGCAAAGTATTTCTATGATGATGCTTTAAGAGGCTGGATTTTGTTCAGGTCTAAGCCTACAAGCTTAGGAAGCTGGGTTAGGAGATCTCCCAGAATCAGGGAGTAACCATCTTTGGCTCTGAAAGTAGTAGTCCTTCCCCAGGAAAAGTTAGTATGCAATCTGGCATTTCTCTAAACTCTATAATTTCCTGCTCAATGAACAGGTGATAGCTATAGTCGGATGGGACTTTGCACACCTTAATTTTGTGTCCATGGGTAGACCAGAAGGTCACTAACTCATGCTTTGGTCATTTCTCATTTGGCTTATTGCAATATGTGCTACATTGGCTGCCTTGAAGACCACTCAGAAGTTGCAGCTGGCTCAGAATGTAGTGGTGGGGGTAGTTATGGGGGTGCCTCAATTCATTCATCTAACCTCTCTATTCTGCTGCATTAGGCATAAGGGTTGGAAAGGACCTTAAAAATTATTTAGTCTTATGTCCTACCCTATCCAATGCAGTAATCCATAATACAACAGTACCTTGAAAATTGATCATCCAGCATCTAAACAACACTAGCAAATGAGAATTTGCCATCCATTGAAGCAATCTATTCAATCTATCATTAGGACATTTTTCCTGATGTCTATTGAAAAATCTAATTCTTTGTAATGGAAACACATTTCTTTTCCCATTTTCTGGAAAACTGAACAATTCTGCTATATTCTCTGCAGACAGTCCTTCAGATACTTGAATACAAGTATAATGTATTTCCACATTCTTTTCTTCTGCAGGCTAAAGATTGCCAGTGCCTCCAACTTTTCCTCATATGTTTTTTCTTACAGGTTCCTTATCTTGGTTGTTCTCTGCTCCAATTTAGCAATGTACTTCCAAAAATGAGATCTCAAGAACTGTACATATGTTCTAGATATGAGCTGATCAACAGAGAATACAGTGAAAGAATGACTTCCCTTGATCCTGATACCATATCTTTGTTGAAGCAACTTTAAACTGCACTTGTTTTTGTAGCTCATATTCAACTTGTGATCCACCAAGAAACTTAAATTCTTTTTGCATGCACTGCTACCCAGTATGGTTCCCTAACCCTGCAAAATACTACAAGCATGGCTTTGATTCTTTCTACTTTTGTATTGTTGTACAAATTAATCTTGACTATTGTTTCAGTTTGTCAAGGTCTGCCTGAATGTTGAAATCGCCTAAAGGTGTTTGCTATATTCTCAACCTGCAAAGTTTATAATCATATTTTTCTAAACTTTAATCTTAATCATTCATACCCATGATGAGCAGCACAGAATCTTGGTTAGAGTCCTGCAGTAAACTACTTGGTATTTTCTCCCCATTTGATGTGGAGCCATTGATATCCATTCAGCGGGCATAATTGTTAAACCAATTTCTATCCATCAAATGGCAGCATAGTTCCGCTTACTTTTTGTCATCTTGTACACTAGAAGCTACTAACAGACTTTGTCTCAATTTCCCATATATTAGACGTATGTATTTCTTTTACATTTAATATTACTTCTCTCATTTAGTCTGGACTTTCTCTTTTCAGTAAGTTATCATAGATAACAACCAGGTTTCACCAATAACTATAAATGATATTTTCTTTCCTGCCTTAGATTGCTCACTCTTCCTGTTTCTTCTCCATATTCTGTGCTTTTGTAGACAGTGGAATTTTTAGACTGTAGAACGTGATCTATTCCTTACTATATTTGTCCTCATATTCTACACAAACACACACACCCCTCCACCCTCAGATTATTTCCATTCCCCATCATGCTATTTTCCAAGTTTTATTTTCCTTCTGCCGCAGAATACAGAATTCTGGATCCATTTTGCAAGATGATTCCAAATGCACTCTTTTTACGTTTTCTTGAAGTGTTTTCCATCACATCGCTTACCAGAATTATTTCATCTTGAGAACAATTATTATCATAGATTCTATGTTCTGAGAGATTTCTTGATGGTATTATCTCTCAGTAAGTTCTCCCTGTGCATTTCTAGCATGTAAAGATTTTATTATCTGCAGGGGGGGAAACTAAACATGGCACACTTCCCTTCATCTCCAGGTTCCACTCTTGCATCAAATCATAAAGCCTCTTCCTAGCCTTTGCCTTTTATATTAAACAGTTTATATTAACAGTTTCTTCATCATAATCCAATAATTTTTGATACTGTGTTGTAATTTCACTGAACTGGACAAAAGAAATCCATTACTTTCTTTTAATGCTATCTCTAAAGATACTCAGTTAAATCTAATTATCAGTAGAATCTAGAAATCAGGGAAGGTATTATCTTAACTTTGGCCTTCTTCTTATAACCAATTTTAGTTTGGAAAGGGAATCTGTGATTCAATTCATAATTACCCTTCTGGATTGAGCAACTGACTTTGATTGACGTAAAATAATTAATCTTCAAAAATTCTCTAAGCTATTGATTAAAAATTATGTCACAAAGCTGAAGGATAGTTTGCAGCCTGATGGCATTACAATAGTCAAAACAAAATCTGACACAGGTATAGGAGCACAGAAGAAATGTATGACGGAAATTGTGAAGCACTTGCACTGACGATGTTACTTAGGTTGGATAATGAAACATCTGCAAGAAAACAAACAAGCTCAAAGAGCACCAAGACCCCCTCAGAAACAATGAAAGCAGAAAAGAAAGAAAAAAGTAAACCATTCAATTCAAACGCATTTCATACTACCTGAACCAATCACCCAGATAAATCAACTGGTTTTACAAATCATATTAAATGAAATTAATAAAGAAAAATTAGATTCTTGCTAGGCTTCTTTGTTTTCACTGAGCCATCTGAATGGTTTCATATATGTTACTGATCTGGAAGATGTTATTGGTGCTACAGGAGAAGGCAAAAAATAATGATTTTTTTAAAATATCAATGTTTCCTCCAGTATTAATTTGGATTAGAATCTTTTTAAAAATAATCTCAGTTTTACATTTTAAGGTGATGCCTGATGCTTGCAATAAACTATTTTGACAAGGTTTCGGGAAAGATGCTGTGGTCAAAGAGTATTCTGCAAGCTCCTGAACATAATTCACCCCCAGCTGTGTATCACGAAGAAAAGCCAAGACAGTTTGAACAGCCTTACTTCTTTCTTCCTCCAAGATTATTCTTAAATATTTGATTAGTAGCCAAGGCAATGAACAATACAGAACTGGAGGAAATATCATCAACTAATTTATATTCACTTTCAGAAAAAAAACAAGTAATTATACAAAATTGAAATACGTGTTCACTGTATGTCTTACAATACTGTTTTGTTTTTTTAAATCACAGCTGATGCCAACTTTTTTTTTTAAAATCCCATTTATATCCCGCCCTTCTCCGAAGACTCAGGGCGGCTTACAATCTAAAGCACAAATCAATGTGCTTAGCAACAAATATGTTTCAACAAATATATTCAACAAATACTGTATATTCAACAAATATATCAACAAATATGTTTCAGAAACATAAAGAATGTAAGTATATTTTATGTTTCAGAAACATAAAGTATGTAAGTATACAGTACAACCCAGCTAAAATATTATAGTGTCATAAAAGCAGTCTTTGTTTTAAATAAATAAAATCTGCAATAAAAGTACTAGGAAAAATAGCCAGTCATTGCAGCTAAAAAAAGAAAAAAAAATAGCTAGCTAGAAAAGATGGCTACTAAAAAAAAGCACAATCCATCTTCTATATCCCTGCTAGAGATACTATTGATTAATCACTAGTACCACTGTCCAAGGCTCAACTATATATTTTTCAGTATGATCTGTTGGAGAAAACCTTGTTCACTATTATGTGACTCACTACTTATCTGTAGGGGCTCAATTGTAGCCATTCCTCAGTTGGACTCAATTGATGGCACACTCAGTGCCCTTTGGACTTCATTATTAACTGCACTGAGAACTTTGTCTTTTAAACTGCCATCCCCAGAACATCTTTCAATTGTTGTGGTAATAAAACAAAGAAATTTCACTATCAACAACTATTCGTTCTGAGACCCAATGTTCTATCTTGATTAGGATGCCATTTACAAATACCGGTTGTAAGGAAATGACAGCAGAAAAAGTATGTCTCAGGTTTGTTTGTTTGTTTGTTTTTTGAGCACCTAGAAGCAATTAGTTGGCCACTGAGTTATGGTTTAATCTAGGAGGGAGCTGTTTCTAAGCTCTATCTCCCGCCACCTGTTACTGTATAGCCAATAAAAGATTTAAAACTGAAAATATGCAATTTTAACTTTCACAGTTTGGCAATCAGCCATAGTCAGGATAGGAAAAGATTTAATTACCATTTCACACATCCAGATGGTCTTCATCTCAAGAGCAATTATGAAGGAAGCAATGCAGGTCCTATTTACATGAATATCCATTTCTAGAGCATTCATGTAAAAATAATTATATAATAAGCTAAGGATCCTGCAGGTCCAATAAAATGTTTTCACATCCTAGCAATGCTGCTTCAGAAAACTCAGTCTTTATCATACTGGACTTCTTTAAATAGTTCCTAATTCAGCTAATAATTTAAAAAGATACTTCCCAGAACCAAATGATGAGATGTGAGCCCCAAAATGGCTGAATATCCTTCAGAAAAGTATTCATCAAATAAAAAGCAAGGAATAGTTGAATCATCAGATTTCCAGTTCTGAAGCATACATCCTGGTTATGCTATTTGTATCACACCAATTGGATCATATAATTTAGACACATCCCCAGAGTGATACATTTAATAAAAGAAATAGATCGAAGCAACAAAAATAGCCCTGAACAAAAATTGCATCTGAACATATCAACATGTGTGCAGGCCTGCCCTTCATTGCCCTCACATTCCTGATCTTTCTGCAATATGCAAAAATATCAGAAAGAGGCTTAGCCATTTGAATGAGCAATTGGTTATGACCACTTCAACAAATTTTATAGTGGAGGGAGATAGTGAAACTGCACTGAATGGTGCAAATGTGGCTTTATGTCATATATGAAATTCGGAAATAAACCTCCGTTTGGTTATCAATGACAGACACTCGCAGATACAGACTTCCGGTCTTGCGTCATAGTAATGCCGCTGCGGGATTGCGGGGCTCCACACCCCATGGCTGGTTTCTCCCTGCCATGGGACCCTAAATGGGTCAAAAGTCACCCCGGAAAGGCGATGGAGAGCCCCCCCACTGATTGCAGAATGATGGCAGTCAATCCGCTCAATCCAGGGGAAGCCCTCCAACCTGACAGGAGAAAGGCTAGCCACACCTCGCTGACTAGCCCAAGCTACCAGCAGCCAAAGTCCAAAAGCACTAACCAGAACAATGGTGAACAGCGTGCTTGGAACTGGGTGAGAATATCGATCTTCTCTCTCTTATCTTGTAACTGACTCCCTGGAAAAGATCCCCAAGAAGCAAAAAAATCCTCCTAAAGTGAGAAGGGAGGGAATTATACCCCCACCCTTCCATAGACAGAGGGAGGGTCTTCTCAGGGTGCCGCCAATAAAAGATTGCCGGCGGATAACACCCAGGGGGAGAGCCTTTTCTGTAGGTGCGCCTGCCCTCTGGAACCAGCTGCCCGTGGAGCTCAGAACTGCCCCTGACCTACGTTCATTCCGCCGAGACCTAAAGACTTGGCTCTTTGAGCTCTCTGACCCAGGCTGAGAATTTTAACTGGGGTTTTATTTTCAGGGATAATTTAATCTTTTATTTGTCCTTTAACTTGTATTTTGTATTGGTATGATTTTAAACTGCCCTGTAAACCGCCCTGAGTCCTCCAGGAAAGGGTGGTATATAAATCTAATAAAATAAATAAAATAAATAAATAAATAAATAGACGGAAATGGAGAATTAATGTTTATGGGAGACAGAAATATACTGAAATGAAGTTAATAATACTACCGTCTGGATAAATCTGAAAATTGTGAAAATAACAACAGATTTCACATCTGAAAGAGTATTGATGAAACTATAAGAAAATAATTATTTGTCTTAAAAGTCGGGAAATGAATATATACTGACATCTAGTGGAGGATTAGAATGTAACTATAGCTGCATTGACTCAGAAATTCGCAAGACACCCAGAAATAGAAAAAACTTGTCCCTTTGAACCTCAGTGATTCTTTGCCAAATAAAGAACAGCTGGGAACAGAGGAAAGAAAGTACAACAGGGCCATCTGCTACAGAATGAGAACTATATTTGTTTTAAAAACAGCTGACCTTCTGGGAATATAAATACTCACTGAGTTGTGATTTCTATGCCCAAGAATCTTTCAGGACCCCAAAACAAATTTGACGATAAGAAAGAAGATTTAACAAAATGGATTATAGAGTTGCCAAGAGAATTATTAGAGTCTGGGAGACAAAAACCATACACTCTACTCAACTTGTTTTTCTTACTCCCAACAACCCTTACAAAAATACAGGAATCCCCTGGCAAGTGGAACATACTGACTTGGCAAAAGAAGAAGACTTGAGTTAGATTCAAGAGTTTTAATTTGACTTACCAGATGGAGTACTATATGATTAAACACTTGTTTGAATATGGTTAAAAGAATACATAAATTTTGGATATAAAGGGGCCCTAAAGTAAGAGGACCCCTTCATGGATTACTGCCTTGTCATGGCGAAGGGGCTTGCGTAATTCAATGAAGCTATGAGCTATGCCGTGCAGGGCCGCCCAAGACGGAAAGGTCATAGCAGAGAGTTCTGACAAAACGTGATCCACTGGAGAAGGAAATGGCAACCCACTCCAGTATCTTTGCCATGAAAACCCTATGGACAGTACCAAAAGGCAATACGATATGACGCTGGAAGATGAGCCTCTCAGGTCGGAAGGCGTCCAATATGCTACTGGGGAAGAGCAGAGGGCTAGTGCTAGTAGTGCCAGAAAGAATGAAGCGACTGGGCCAAAGCCGAAAGGACGCTCAGCTGTGGATGTGTCTGGTGGTGAAAGGAAAGTCCGATGCTGTAAAGATTTTTTCTCCAAAGGAACCTGGAATGTAAGATCCATGAATCAAGGAAAGCTGGATGTGGTCAAACAAGAAATGACAAGACTGAACATCGACATCTTAGGTATCAGCGAACTAAAATGGACAGGAATGGGTGAAAGCTAGAGGGTTCCAGAAAAACATCTACTTCTGCTTCATTGACTATGCTAAAGCCTTTGATTGTGTGGATCATAACAAACTGTGGTAAGTTCTTAAAGAGATGGGAGTACCAGATCATCTTATTTGTCTCTTGAGAAACCTATATGTGGGCCAAGAAGCAACAGTGAGAACTGGACACGGAACCACTGATTGGTTCAAAATTGGGAAAGGAGTCCGGCAAGGCTGTATACTGTCGCCCTGCCTATTTAACTTATATGCAGAGCACATCATGAGAAAGGCAGGGCTAGATGAATCAAAAGTTGGAATTAAGATTGCTGGAAGAAATATCAACAACCTAAGATATGCAGGTGATACCACTCTAATGGCAGAAAGTGAAGAAGAACTAAAGAGCCTCTTGTTGCGGGTGAAGAAGGAGAGTGCAAAACTTGGGTTGAAACTTAACATTAAGAAAACCAAGATCATGGCATCCGGCCCTCTCAGTTCCTGGCAAATAGATGGGGAAGAAATGGAGGTAGTGACAGATTTTATTTTCCTGGGCTCCAAGATCACCGCAGATGGGGACTGTAGCCAAGAAATTAAAAGGCGCTTGCTCCTGGGGAGGAAAGCCATGGCAAATCTAGACAGCACACTAAAAAGCAGAGACATCACCCTGTCAACAAAAGTAAGTATAGTCAAGGCTATGGTCTTCCCAGTTGCAATGTATGGCAGTGAAAGTTGGACCATAAGAAAGGCCGAGCGCCAAAGAATTGAGGCCTTTGAGCTGTGGTGCTGGAGAGGACTCCTGCGAGTCCCTTGGACTGCAAGGTGATCAAACCAGTCAGTCCTAGAGGAGATCAACCCTGACTGCTCTTTAGAAGGCCAGATCCTGAAGCTAAAACTCAAATACTTTGGCCACCTAATGAGAAGGAAGGACTCACTGGAGAAGAGCCTAATGCTGGGAAAGATTGAGGGCAATAGAAGAAGGGGACGACAGAGAATGAGGTGGCTGGATGGAGTCACTGAAGCAGTAGGCGTGAGCTTAAATGGACTCCAGAAGATGGTAGAGGACAGGAAGGCCTGGAGGAACGTTGTCCATAGGGTCGCGATGGGTCGGACACGACTTCGCAGCTAACATCAACAACAACATCATTTTTGCTATTTATCGCTCCTCCTGTAACCAATTAACAATTAATATCAAAATATCACTGTGTTTCAATTGAGAAATTGTATTGAGGGCAATAGAAGAAGGGGACGACAGAGAATGAGGTGGCTGGATGGAGTCACTGAAGCAGTAGGCGTGAGCTTAAATGGACTCCAGAAGATGGTAGAGGACAGGAAGGCCTGGAGGAACGTTGTCCATAGGGTCACGATGGGTCGGACATGACTTCGCAGCTAACAACAACAACAACAATAAGATATATAAGTAGTATAGTACTTTTTATAATATATGAAATATGAAAATAGTGGGATGGTGTATGTGATTGAAAAGTTTGGATATTTAAAGGTAATCAATTTTGAGAAAATTATGACTGATAAGAATGGTTTGAATACTGAAGGGAAATTAAGCTTAAATAAGAATTTTGAAAATAGGACACATAGTGACTTAATAAGATGACTTTTACAAATACAATTGAAACATAAGCCGACCAGAAAAGATGTTATACAGTATATGGGTGTTATTGTTATTTATACAAACACAAGAAAAAAGTTTATATCCAACTTTGTATGTATTGAAAATATTAAGAATTATATTTGTTTAATGTTGACAAAGGAGAATGCTACTGGAAGAAGAGAAGATCAAGGAAATATACTAATATATTGATTATAGAATTATAGAAATTAATCATTATTGTTTTTGAATATATGAACCCAGACAACACACTGCTTACTAAGCATTAAAGATTGTTATCGTGAAAAATCAATAAAATATATATTTTTAAAAAGACACTTCCAGATATAGAACTTTTATTATACACATTAGAAAACTACGGCATTACATTACTTTTTGATATAATCGCCATTCAAATTGAGGCACTTGTCATAACGTCTAGCAAGTTTTGAAATTCCTTAGCAGTAGTCACTCGGGGCCAAATCTGGGCTATTGGGGGCTGATCAAAAACAGCCCAATGGAACTGCTTCAAAAGTTCTTGGGTGCATCTAGTGATGTGCAGGCGAGCATTATCACGAACCAACACCACACTAGAAGTGGTGCCATAGAAAATCCTGCCAAATGTGAAGATGCCAAAGGAGTACTGCTAGTGAAGTTCATGGACCGTGATTTGACCATCAGTTCAGAAGTCTACTGTGAATGAAAATTAGCTACTAGAACAAAACTTTTAATTATATTATAGAACTTGGAATGTCACAATAAAAGATACTTTGTAAATCATAGATGAATTACAAAGATGGCAAATAGAATATGTTTTTGAAATATAACAAGAATACACTTAAATGAACAATGTACGTATTTTAGATATAATAATTACTATATAATGAAATAGGGGAAATGTCGGTTACCCCAAAATTAAGTTTTTTAGATACTATAGGCTAATTTGGAGCACTGTAATGAAATTAGATAAAACTTAAAAACAGGACGTGGATAAATATATGTGAAAATGTATTGATAATTGCTCTGATTGACTGTGTCATAACCAGAAATGTATTAATTTGATTTTGATATTGTGACTAAGGGAATTGGAGAGGGAATTTTTGTTGATGTACCCTGAGCTATGTACAAAAAGATTTTGTTATTAGATTTTTGATTATCCAATTACCACATTGCTTCATAAATATTTGGATATAAAATTAGAAAATTAATAAAACTTGTTTAAAAAAAGAAGTGGTGCCATAGAAAATCCTGCCAAATGTGAAGATGCCAAAGGAGTACTGCTAGTGAAGTTCATGGACCGTGATTTGACCATCAATTCAGAAGTCTACTGTGAAACTTTGTGAAAACTCAGATGAGCCATCCATAACAAGTGTTGGGGCATACGACTACCACTAAGGAATTTCAAACCTTGTAAGACGTTATGACAAGTGCCTCAATTTGAATGGTGATTATGTAGAAAAGTAATGTAATGTTGTAGTTTTTTATGTATAATAAAAGTTCTGTATCTGCGAGTGTCTGTCACTGATAACCAAATGGAGGTTTATTTCCAAATTGCCCTCATTATATGGATAGGGTCAAGGTTTCAGTTTTTTAGATTTTTAGTTAAGAGTTTTAAGCTTTAATTTAAAAAAAACATATCTAAACCTACTTAGGGCTTCTACAATTCACAAGTGTTTCTTGCCTCAAAATAGAGGGAAAATACTATTAATCTTCATCAATAATAATCAGAAGAGAGATACAGGGAACACAAAAATAGGGTCACATTTAACCTGGAATCGTAGGTTCCCATCTCACAGAGTCACAGTTCATTGAAAATGTGGCCATCTTTAAACCCATATTATGTCCAACCCAATATTCTCTAGGTTACTAGATACTGGCCACTATAAGTCTCATTCACACTACCAATATCTAGTTGCCCGATGCATCTTACTGATCCAGTGGTTTCCAGCAGGCATTGGCGAGTTTCCCAGAAACTTGATGAACAGTTCTGCTGGGCATCTAGTCAAACTCTGGAATTTGTAGACAACAAAAGTGTTTGGCAGGATCACCCCTGAATGCCGTATCCCTAAATAATGAGATGGGGGGGGAGTGGGGAGGGTTGCCTTGGTTTACTGAGAAGCTCCAGGAGATGAAATATCAGAATAGCTGCCTGGAGCAATACTGTCAAAAGACAAAGAATATGATTCAATTGTTTGTCAGTGACAAACAATGAGTATGATTAAACACAGATGCAAGTTCCCAGCGGTGGTAATACAAAAGTGTCACTACTTCTCCATCCTTATTATATTCACAAATTGCCATTTGACAGCCTTGTTTCACACAACCCCTTTTGAGGAATTGTGGGCCACTGCAACCTTTTTGTGATAAACTATGTGTGTGGGGGGAATACCTCTATTTTTTCAGAGTTAGAGGCCAGCTGGGCAGAATATTGGGATGACAGAAGTGAGATCTTCCAAAGTAATGGGATTTATTATGAAATTAGTTCTACAGCCAGCTACTTGCTGAACAATGTGAACGTGCTATATGTTGTATGAGGCATTCTAGCATTTGGTAGTGTTCCAATTCTGGATTTTGCCAGTGTGAGATATTAAAGAAGCAGGAGCTCAGAAGCAACTTTTCTTGATTATAGAGAGACCTTGAGAGTGTGTAATTTGAAGAAGGAGGAAGCTGAGCTTTTTTGCTTGCCCGATTCTCTTAAAAAACTTCATATTGCTGTTTAGGAAGGAGTGCAGATGAAAATAAGTATGATAATTCCATGTACATTCACAGTATTTGGAGGTGTCTGTTTTCCCTCAAGGAACACATTCAAGCTTCTTTATTCCTATTGTCAATGTAGATTTCTGGTTCTTCTGAGATGTATGCAGAAGAGAGTTCATATAGAAAGGTCACATACCACTTAAATTCATGTGGAACCTGACTATCATACATGAGGTTATGGAGATCAGCATCTTAATATCTGTATCTTAAAAACATAAAACCTACCTTTGTCCTATCTGCTGCGGCTTCTATAAAATATTCTTCACTTACCTTTCAACACGCAGAAAAATAAGATTACTCTTCTTAATGTTGAAGGGCCCCAGGAATCATTACAAAGAACAGTCCTTGTGGCCTTGCTGACTGCATCTACAGCCCTTTACCTGTGATTATTAATAAACTTGCAAGATAGTTAGTTAAAGTGTAGGAAAACAAAGTCACCTGTAATGCAACGGTGGTGTTCTTTGCAGGGTATTTTCCCACCAGTCCTTGTTCTTTCCGTTTCTTGAATTTCCTAAAGTAGTCCTGTATCAGAAAGGTGGCATAGAACTTCCCCACGGTTACCTCATCATCTAAATGAACAGACCAGAGAGATGTCTCCCACCTCAGCGCATTTCATTAAAAGTCAATATATATTCTTTATCCAAGTGAGTAAAAAATGTGATCAGTGCTCTGTGCATTAGGGTTCTGGCTTATAACAAGGCAACCTGAATCTAGCATAAAGCAATGTTTAACAGGCAAACTAGGCTAAGCAGTAGAAGCAGATAAGTGAACTATGTCTTATGAAAGGAAAATAAATTATTTTATTAGAATTGAAAGAGAAAGCAGTTCTTTTAAGAGGCTGATAGTTACATGGATCTGAAATACTTTCATCTGTTTGAACCAAATTACTACAATAAGAGCACCCTGGGATATTCTCAGGTTTATTTGGATTCAGTCTTTTTAAAGGAGGGATGTACAATTTTTAGACGAGAGCTGCATGTTGGATAGGGTAGAAATCTAAATTTAATTAAAGAGCTAAACTGACATTTTCTCATATATTTAATAATTTCCCCTCCATGTCAAAATAGGTATTATGGGGGTTGCATGTAGCTTGATATTATTGATAAAAGGAGCTTATTTTTATAACAAATTCAAATATGTCCAATTATTGTTATTTTACCTAACTTTCTAAACCATTAAGGTGTTGTAGATTTTCTCTCAGTGAAAATACTCAGCAAATTATACTCATAAAGTGACAGGTATCAGAAATCAGGCTTTCGGGCAAATGCTATCATCTTAAATTGATCTCCTTATACTGGAAGCTTTACCTGATGGGGTCTTTAAGAAGATTTTACAATGGAGTAAGTACGAAAGAATTTTGGTATATCCAATAACTGGATATGTTGAACAGCATTATTATCATTAAAAGCACAGATATAACTCATGAGTGATCATTTCAGGAACAATTTAACTCCTACAGTTGACTCACAATGAGAGATTCCCATTGCTCTACTCTTACTCCTCACTAACAAGTTCCAGATCTCCTCTGGATGGCTTTCTACGCTTTGGTGGTGATTCGAAGGCACAAAGGGGGTAGCTTTTCTGAAAACTGTTAGCAATTGTTTTGGATTATTGGTGTTATATTATTAACTTTTATTTCACTACCATATCTAATTCTGATTACAGAAAAGAGAGATTTTTTTAAAAAATCATCCATTTTACTTTTTACATTATGGACAATTACAAAGAATTTCATTTCAAGGTGGTCTTAAATGCCTTCCTAAAATAATGTTATTCTTCTGGTTAGATTAATAATACTACATATAAAGCAAGCCCATATTTGATAATGTATTTTATATTATGCTTCTTTAGAAGAGTTCTTAAAGAAACAAAATGTAATATTTAACGTTGCTTGGTTGGGAGTCCAGTCTGTTTCATGCTGACTTTTAAATAGCATTGTTGAGTCTGACAAAATGTCTTTTGAAAAGCTTCTCATCAACCTCCATTTGTGACAATGCAAACTTAGAAGTCCTAGCAATTCAAAGTCAGGTAATTTTTTTCTTTAAATCATCATGGTTAGTTAACTATATTTGAAAAGGATGAGAGCACCTGGTGTAATCTGCCTTGGAAACTATTTTCTTAAAAAGGTTCTCATTGAAACTACACTTGAATTAATTGTTCTTTTATACCACTAAAATGCCCACAGAATAATTGTACTGAATGTTCCTCTGTCCATATAAACAGAATCCTTTAGAATTTAGTTCAGTGGGAAATCGTGCAATAGTGACATGCATTTTGACCCTATTTGGAAAAAGGAATTCATGATAAGAATTGGATTCTCTGATTAGCCCAACTGCCTGTATATTCTGCCCTGGTCAGTGATGCCTATATTAATCTAATATGTCAAAGGACGAAGTACAGATCTTAAGGACTACCTTTGAATAAAAGATGGTGCTAAAATTTGGATGTCTTATTTTCAGGGGAAGTCTTACCTCCGCACCGACAGCCCCGCCCAGCAGGTCCACTTCTTCTGGGCTGAAGGAGCAGCTTCATTCTGCAGCTGCATTCTGGCCTGCAATTTCCCAATCAGGCCTTTCCGGAAGGCCTCTGCAGCCGAGTACCGAGCTATGGATTCAATCCATAGTTCAGTTCTCGGCTGCAGGGGCCTTGCAAAACCGAGCTATGGATTGAATCCATAGCTTGGTTCTTGGCTGCACAGGCATTCCGGAAAGGCCTCTGACTGTGAAATGCAGGCCTGGCTGCAGAAGATGCCTCAGAAGAAGTGGGCCAGCGAGGAGAGACCTGGCTGCCAGATAAGTGGGTGCGGGATGCGTGGGAAAGCTCCACACTCCCACCCCTTGCCCTAACTTGATTTTTAAGTGTGTGCCTTGCCCCAAAATTAGGGCTTATTTTGAGGGGAGGGCTTATATTAGACCCACCCCCAAAATAAAGCTAAGGCTTATTTTAAGGGTAGGCCTTAGTTTCGGGGAAACACGGTATCTCAGCCCAACCCACCTGACAGGGTTGTTCTTGAGGGGAAAATAGAAAGAAGGCATGTTGGTTATGTTTCTGCTTTGAATTATTTGTAAAAATAATATAGGTGGGATACAAATAATAAAAATAATATTAAGATAATTATGAGCTTATGACAAGGCTCCTTTTTAAAAAATTCTCAAAATATTAATTTTAATAAGGAAATGCTCTTTAAGATGGATTTCAGAGGACTAAGAAATAAACTTTATACACTATAATAAACAAAACATGCCTTAAGCTGGCCTATCAGAATATATATATATATATTATGTATATGCATGTTTGAAAGTGGATATTCACAAATCCATATTTGCAAATTCACCTGCCTTTACTTGCAATTTCTTGCTTATAGTACAACAGCAGAATATGCAAAGGGGACAGAGCATATTTTACAGACCAAACATGGACCCTTTCTTAGTGAGCGTAGAAGAAATAGAGCTGATATCAATGAAAAAGTATTAAAATAAAATGGATTTCAACAAAACAAGTAGGGAAGAAAAAAGGGAATATTAGATAGGTGTCTGTGTGCTTGGAAAAGAGTTAATAGGGGCATTAAAGGAAACCTTAGAATAAAACCTTGAAGGAGGCGGTGGTGAGACCCCTCCTCAAGAAGCCTGCTTTGGACCCGGCTGTTTTAAACAACTATCGTCCAGTCTCCAACCTTCGCTTCCTGGCGAAGGTTGTTGAGAGTGTGGTGGCGCATCAGCTCCCTCTGTTCCTGGAGGAAACTGATTATCTGGACCCGTACCAATCGGGCTTCAGGCCCGGACACAGCACGGAGACGGCATTGGTCGCGCTGGTGAATGATCTCTGGAGGGCTAGGGACAGGGGTTGCTCCTCTGTCCTGGTCCTATTAGATCTCTCAGCGGCTTTCGATACCATCGACCATGGTATCCTGCTGCGGCGTCTCAGGGGGTTGGGAGTGGGAGGCACCGTCCTACGGTGGTTCTCCTCCTACCTCCAGGGCCGCTCGCAGTCGGTGTTGACAGGAGGGCAGAGATCCGCCCCGAGGTCTCTCATTTGTGGAGTCCCTCAGGGGTCGGTTCTCTCGCCCCTCCTGTTCAACATCTACATGAAGCCGCTGGGCGAGATCATTCGTGGTTTTGGGGTGGGGTATCACCAGTACGCTGATGATACCCAACTTTTTCTTTCCACCCCGAACCAACCCAGTGATGCCCTCTCCGTGATGTCCCGGTGCCTGGAGGCGGTTCAGGTCTGGATGGGGAGAAACAGGCTTCGTCTCAATCCCGCCAAGACTGAGTGGCTGTGCATATCGGCGTCTCGGGTTAACCAAGTTATTCCACCTTTAATGATGGGGGGTGAGGTGTTACCCCCCGTTGATAGGGCTCGCAACTTGGGCGTCCTCCTGGATTCACGGCTCAATTTTGAAGATCACATAGGAGCCGTGACCAGGGGGGCTTTTGCACAGGTTCGCCTGGTGCGCCAGTTGCGTCCCTATCTGGACCGAGACGCCCTACGCACAGTCACTCATGCGCTTGTGACCTCCCGTTTGGACTACTGTAACGCTCTCTACATGGGGCTGCCCTTGAAGACCACTCGGAGGCTTCAACTGGTGCAGAATGCGGCCGCGCGAGTTGTAATGGGGGTTTCCCGATACTCCCATGTAACACCTCTACTCCGCGAGCTGCATTGGCTTCCGGTTGCCCTCCGGGTGAAATTCAAGGTGCTGGTTATCACCTATAAAGCCCTACATGGCCTGGGTCTGGGTTATTTGAGGGAACACCTGCTGCCGGCATCAAACGCCCTTCGCCCAGTGCGCTCCCACAGGGAGGGTCTGCTCAGGGTTCCGCCGGTGAGAGATTGCCGGCGGGTGACACCCAGGGATAGGGCCTTCTCAGTGGGAGCGCCTGCCCTCTGGAACCAGCTGCCGGTAGAGCTGAGGACTGCTCCCGACCTCCGATCATTCCGCCGGGGCCTGAAGACCTGGCTCTTTGAGCTCTCGGGCCCAGGCTGAGGAGAAAATTTTAACTGGGGTTTTAATGTACAGGGTGAATTTAATGCTTTTTAAATTGGTTTTAACTTTTGTATGTTTTGATTTTTAATTCCCTGTAAACCGCCCTGAGTCCTCAGGGAAAGGGCGGTATACAAATGCAAATATTAAATTAAATTAAATTAAAACAGACCAATGGTTTCCCCATCATCATTCATTTTGAGTTACATTTTTGCAATGTAACATGACATTTGATATTCAAATCACTTTTAGTATCTTTTGAGGTATTAATAAATTAAGAAAATTAGTGAATTTAATGCTAATAGTATCTAAAACTATCTAATACTTTCTTGTGTTACTATTTCTTATTCTGTAACTCTGCTTATTATTGAGAGATGGTGAAATGACATTTAGTCTGTTTGGATCTTTTCTGAGAGAGGCAAAGCATATTGAAACTAATGAAATAATGTGACTTAACTTAACTTAGATAAAAACTTTGGTATGTCCAATATATGTCCTACATACATCTATTTTCATTCTAATCCATTGATCTGATCTGAAATATAAGCCAGTATAATTTACAAAGTTTTCTTCAAATTATGACGTTGCTTAAACTGAAGCTATATAATCTTGAACTTATTTCAGGCTTGTGAGAATCTGCACGCTTGATTTTCTATAGGTTTATTTTTTTACATTGATATCATCTTGTACACAGTGATGCAACTCCACTTTAAAGAAGGCCTGCATTATGTGTTATGTCTGAATCACGTACTCAGTAAAAGGCTCTTCCCTGCTCAGTTTAGACAGCCATGGCTTGCTATTCTGAAGCATGTCTCTGTATTTCAATAAAAAAGAGGGGAATGAAGCTGGCCAGAGGCAACACTGATTCCATGCCACCACCCTAAAACAGAATTGCTTCAGAATATTCTGAAAAGACTGATAGTTGAAAGGAATAGAGGCTGCAGAAAAAGCTCAAGCACATTGTTACAACAAAAGCAAACTCATCTAGGCCATGCAAGAAATCAGCTGTGCGGCTAGAAAAAAGCAGAAGGGGACACAGACATGTCATTTTAAATGTGCAGTATCTGTTTTCTGGACAGTTGGCATTGCTTGGCATTGTCCCATCCCATCCTGAATCTGAGTTGTCAGTTGCCAGGGGCTTCTTCTGCGCTGGCTGAAAAGTAGGACAGCTAAACATGCTCTCTTGCTTTGTCTTTGTCTCTCTCTCTCCTGAAATACTAAGGAGGTCATCTTTGGAGAGAGGAGAGAATTCAGTACCTTCAGGAGTAAGTCATTTTTCAAACCTAAACCAGAGTGATCTTGAAGGGTGCAATAATACTAAAGAAGTACAGTAAACTATAAAGATTTTAGAAGATGAACTCCAATAGCTGTGTCTCTTGGATGTCTGACAGCAGCCTGAGATGTTTTCTAACTATGCAAGAGATCCTGCACTTTTAAAATGAAAAAAAGCAAATCAGAACATCACCCACAATCAACACTTTATCACTGTATTTATCAACAAGTATATAACCGTCCATATATCATTAATATATTTGCATTTGCATTTAACTTAGATGCATAATTTCATTTAAATCAATCATAACTTTCCTAGCTACATAGTTCTAGCTAATATACTAACATTAGCATATTGTTTACTCCGTTTTTCTTAATAAAATTACACTTGATTAATTATTTTCTTAAATTTTGGAGGCAATTTAGCTTACATAAACATTTGGGGCTAAGAGTGTTGAAGGAAAAAAAAAGAAAGAATGTCTCACAAATTTTACACTAAGTTCCAAATTTAAATGCATTAGTAGAGATAATAAGAGCTTCTTATTAGCACATCATTATTCTGAAGCCTATAAATTGAAATGTTTATGTATAAAGGAATGTTTAAATTCTTTATTCCAGAATGCTAAGTTATGTGTTTTTCTGTAAAACTTTACTATCTTATCACTTAGTTAATATTAGCATTCTGGTTGAATTGTTATTTTTCTGTGTTTGTATTTAAAGTGTAGAAGCTATGAGAAATCATGTTACTAACCACCAGCAGGAGGAACAACTTGGTCCAGGAGTTTCATACTAGTTTTCTTCCAGATTTTCTTTATAACTGCCCTGAGTTCTTCATTTGCTTGCTCTAGATTACCTGAGGAGAATGGGAAGGAAGGAAGGAAGGAAGGAAGGAAGGAAGGAAGGAAGGAAGGAAGGAAGGAAGGAAGGAAGGAAGGAAGGAAGGAAGGAATTGCATATATTAACATGCAACTAAACAGCAAAATGTCAATATCTTTGCACATGGTTTGGATCTCTACAGCTAATCCAAAGTTAAATGAAGTTTCCAAAAGGTCAATTGCTTTGACACTAGCTTACTCTGCTTTTGCTTTGGGACAATATCACGTAGACAAATCTGACTGCCTCAAGATTCAAGAGATACAGATTCAAAAGAAGGCCTATTACTTCCAGTATCTTTGTGATATTCTCCCACAGCAAGTCTGGCAGATTGGATTAATAGATTTTGAAGTGGTTCCTATCTGGCTTGGACTGTTTCAGTAACACCTCTTCATTGCTGCTGTTTTCGTGGCAAGGGAAGGTACTGACTAGGGAAAACAAACACATTGGATGCATTTCAGAAGCTCACAAGCCTGATTTGGAGGGTGATAGTTGGTTCCACTGATCCTTCAGCAATCAGCACAGAAGGAATATTGGCTAGGATCCAGAAGGAAATTGACAGACACCAACATTAGTACTGCCGACAGCCATTTCAATGAACAAGTAGGATAAACAAGGAAGACTTTTCATGAAATGCCACCATTGTAAAACAAATTATATCTTAAAAATATAGAGCAGTTCAAAAAGCCATCTGATGTACTGGCCATATGCAAAACTTTATCTCCTGATAGTAAATTCCCTGGATGTACTGAAGCATCTGTCAAAAGGAAAACAATGGTTATGAATAATTGGTCCTCTAATCTGCAGATACCAAATTGAAGCAAATGTACAAAATAAAGAAGGTACTAATACCAATGAATTTCGTATATGATGAAATATATTTTCTCATAGCATGTTACTTTGGCAACAATAACATGTTTCTTTCTATTATGTACAATTTTTTGAAGACCAGAGATTTTGAGAAATCAAGAACAGTCTATACCAAGTTCAAAGTCCAAGTGATCTCCACCACCTGTCCTATTTGTCAGTAAAGTAAACTATTGTCTCGCAAAAAACTGAGATTTGGGGCTACAAACATAGCTATAGTATTTTTTACAGAGAACTATACATGCAACTGTTTACATTTAGAAAGTCTCCAGGATGGCCACCACATATATCAAAGATCAGTACTAATTATTTGATAAGGAGAAGTAAAGAATGATTGAAATATTTATTATAGGCTCCTACCTTCAGTTTTGATCTTCAAGGCTGTTCTTACTAAAGCAAATAGAGTAGCATTAAACATAACTGTTCCATCACTGTTTAGGGGCATGTTCATGGCTACCAACCTCTGCAGATATTTAAAAAAATAAATAGACACGAGGTTTAGTATGTGTTTATCAGATGCTTAAGTGTATGCACAGGAAATTAATCTAAAAATGCATAGAAGGACACATCATAGTCAAGTGGTTGTTATTACTCATAGATGTTATGAGCTGAGTACTACAGGGATATCCTTCAAAATAGAGGAAATTCTGCCTGACACAAGAGTTCTGTAAGTAAGTCTGTTTTATAATTAACATTTATACAAACATATTTTATACTTTAATGGAAGAAGATAAATATTTGGTATGAGCATATCATAATTACTATAAAGTTTCATTCCTTTTTATTTGATAACTTCATAGTTGTTTAGTTCTCTCATAAAATCAGTGGGAAATATTTATAACTGCAGGAAGAATAAAAAGTAATTTCTTTGGATAATGATTCTAGATATCTTTGAAATTTCCATTATTCTGAAATGAGACTTGTTTTTTTTTTAAATAACTATAGCTATTTTATTTACCAAAGAAAACTGGATTACCCTTTCCATCATACTCTCCTCATGGGTAATTTAGAGGCATTTGCTAATCTCAATTAATAGTAGAATGCTTGTTTTATGCTCTGATTCAATTACTTACTACTTAGTACAAATGTTAAGCATTACCACAACACTGCTGATCTGCTGAAGACAAGATGGTGTTTCTATATACAACTTCAATATAAACTTGGAAACTTCCACACAACCAGAATCTATTGTGCTTTTCCTGCTTATATTCTGCATTGGTAGGCAACCATTTCTGCTCAAAGGACCTCAATTAGCCTTTTAGTTCTAGTTGGGAGTTACATGAGTCACATGAGCCAGTGATCTCAAGAGCAAAATCCATGTCATGTATTTTTTAAAAACTAAGAACCATCAATCTTCTTGCTTTAATTACAGGGACCTTTTGATGTATATGGGACTTCTTTACCTCCTTTCATAACTGTGAATAGGCAATTTATAAAAATCTTGACTATTCCTGAATTCTCCAAAACTTCCTTTTATTACCAACCGAATACTGCTCCATATCAATGAACCAGAACAAAAGAAAGAAGTGATATTATTTTTGTAATAATATATAACAGAGCCTAGAGAAAAAGCTAATAATTAACAAGGGAGAATTGAGTGCAATGAATACACAGGTATCTCTTCTCTAGAAACGTGAATTATGTAGAAGTTTTTAAAGAATCAATGACTCCAGCTTACCTTGCAGGCTACTCTGTGAGGACATAACTTCCCAAAACCAAGGGGAGGCTGGATGCGTCGCAATAAAGTAACAACATCAAGGTGTTTTATTCTCCCTCTATAAAAAAAATTCAGGAAAAAATAATAAAGCTGACTTACATTAGGCATTGTTTTGTTTTTTACCCTTTTTGATGAGGACATATTGTAGTCATGAATGTAACTTACTTTGCTTCAGGATCATATTCTGACCATATTCTTTTAAATTCATCCAGATGATGTGGACCAAGGATAGACCAATCACGTGTTAGATAATCAAAGTTGTCCATGATGACAGCCACAAAAAGATTGATAATCTTAAAAACAATGGAAGACAATATTAGCATATAACTCAGGTAGCAATCAGAAAGAACACTTTGAAAGTTTTGTTTATTTATGTATTAAATTAAACTTGGGCTCTGAAATAAATATATCTTTTTTAAGACAAGTCCTTGCAATTTTCTTGGCAAGATTTTAAAAGTGGTTTGCCATTGTCTGCTTCCTAGGTCTGAGAGTGAGCAACTGGCCAAAGGTCACCCAGCTGATTTGTGCCTATGGCAGGACTAGAACTTACAGTCCTGTTTTCTATCCTAAAGCCCTAACCACTGCATCAAACTGTCTCTCCATATCTATCTTTTACCTTAGACAGATATAAATGCTTGCTAAAAATAAGGTCTATAAACTTGCCTGTAAATTTAATTTCCTGCATTTATTTGGCTGTAAATGCCCTTGCTTCAGAGTAGAATAAATACAAGATTATGTTTTTTGCTCTTTTTGGCACAATGTTCCATGGGAAAGCCTTGTTCTTTACGTACACCTTCCATTCTTTAGATAGCAAGTGGAAGGGTTATTAAGGCAAAGGTTGGCAGATTCCTATAAGTGGAAGCTAACCTTAAAATGGCTTTGGTCTCATACTATTTGTGGCTTTGAAGATTAGAAATGTAAGATGTTCATAAATATACTAGAATGTCAGCTTCCAGTGAAATTGCAAATGTTATACCAACTCCGATGATTTAAAATGTTAACTGTAGCAAACATTTTATAATAAAAACTGCAACAACAGTGAAAGAAAAAAGTAGACTATTAAAGAAAAGGGAATGCTACATTGAGCAAGTGTAATATTAGTATAATAATAATAGTAAGTTGGAAGGGACCTTGGAGGTCATCTAGTCCAACCCCCTGCTCAAGGCAAGAAATGTGTTTCCATTAGTCAGAATATGATTAGAAGAAAATATTTAGAGGAAAACAAGAGAGATATGGACATAATATACATTGAACCTGATACTGTCTCCTTATGTTATTGCATATATTATTCATGTACCACACATGAATGTTTACATGAGTACTTATTGATACCAGTGTATTATTTGATTATACTTTGACAATAAAATATAGGATTAAATAACAAAGTAATGCAACTTGTCATGGTTAGGTTACTCTCTAGTTTCTAGAGAGTTAGTTGGCACTATAGATTTCTGTGGGGAGAAAAGATCTGTTTTATCAAGTTCACTTTAGAAATCTAATTGGATTTTGCGGTTTCTAAAATCACCTAGGGATTTTTTCAAAACCCTGGCAGGCAGTTCTGTCAAGTGCCTGGTAAACCTCTAGAAAACAGAAAGATTGGCAAAATTGCTCCTGAGCAGGCTCCATCTAGTTTCTGACTCATGACAACTTCTTGGGTTACTGAGGACTTCCAAGAGATGAAGAAAGCCATTCCAAGAGTAACACTGCTATGAGAGGAAGAATGAATGTGACCCAACATGGGAAAGAGCTCAGGTTTGAGCTTAACAGTAGCAACAAGAGTGGCAAAGACTTTTCTGTCTTTATTGTATCCATGACTGGATGTCTACCAGCATTAGAGCGACCCAGTCACTCTAAGAAAATTTAGCTGTTGCAGTAAATTTTGAGGATAAAATCACACATTTGTTTGGGGTTGGACACCAGCTGGGCAAATCCAGATGAGATGATAAGAGATATCCTTTTATAATCTGGAATTCATTTAAGCCTGTGGATGAGGATGTACACAAGCTTCTCTGTGATATTAGATCCACTCTTGGTAGATTAAATCCTTAGTCTACCTGGTTGTTAAGAGCTGCCAGGGCAGAAAGTTGAGAGTGAGTGGTGACCAATGTTTCCATCAGTGAAGAGGTGGTACCACCATCTTTCCTCTAGAAACCACGTCTTGACATGGCCATTTTAGACAATAATTGATCTCTTTTTAGCAGAAGATGATTGAATTGTAGTTAAGGGACCCTGGAATGAAATGGATTATCTAAATCCTTTCTGGTCAGGATTCAGGTCTGGCTGTAGGAGCAAAACTTTATTAATAACTCACGTTGATGTTTTTGACAAGAGAGAGAGAGAGAGAGAGAGAGAGAGAGAGAGAGAGAGAGAGAGAGAGAGAGAGAGAGAGAGAGAGAGAGAGAGAGAGAGAGACTATCCTTCTGAAACTGTTAGTGGCTCTTGATACCATGGACTAAGATGTCCTGGACTGACTACAAAGAAAAGGGAGGAAAGCACCGTTCTTCAGTGGTTTTTCCATTTCTAAGTAGTAATCTCCAGTCAATAGGAGGAGCTCAAGTGCTCCATTATGGACAGCTATAAGACTTGATCTCCCCACTACCATGCAAAATCACTGAGATAGATCATCTGCTGGCATGAGGTGAGGTTTCAGTATGCTGCTGATGTCCAATCCAATTATATGTCCATCAAGAGTCATGTAAGTGATGTGGTGGAAGTCCTACTCAGTGTCTGGAAGCTATCTGAGTCTAGAAATGGGATTTCACTAAAACCTATTAAAATAGAATTGGATCGAGTCCAGAAATAGTACATATTTGATTCTGGATAAGATACTGCTTCTGCAAATGGATGTGGCCCGTAACTTGGGAGTCCTCTTGAACTCATGATTCTTGATTGAATAATACAGGGGACTTCAAACTTGGCCCTTTTATGACTTGTGGACTTCAACTCGCAGAATTCCTCAGCCAGGCATGCTGGCTGAGGAATTCTGGGAGTTGAAGTCCACAAGTCATAAAAGGGCCAAGTTTGAAGACCCCCTGGAATAGTAAGTAGAGACTGTAGACACAAATGCCTTTGTACAACCATCATTATATTGACTGATTGCTTCAGTTGTGATCCTTTCTGGATCAAGAGGCTTTCTTCTTAGTCACTTATACTCTTAGCATCTTGTAGATGGATTGCTGCAGTGTTCTATATGGGACTGTCCCAAAGACTATTCAGACATTAAAACTGTGCAACATTCACCAGCTTGAGTAGTTATGTATGCAAAGAGCTTTGCTCGTATAACCTAGCTTCTAGTATAGGAGCTTCACTGACTGCCAGTTAGCTTCCATGTACAATTCAATGTTTGGTTGTTATCCTTACCCCTTGTTTAGCTCAGGGCCTGGATACATTTATGTTGCTTTCTCCAAATTGAGTCTGCTAGTCCACTAAGATCAGAAATAGAGGGCTTGCTGATAGACCCACCAGTGAGGAAATGTCCTTTTTCAGGGATTCTTTTCATTGATCGCCCTCTCCTTTGGGACCACATCTTACCCCCAAATATTTATAACACCCTCTCCTTACTATATTTTTGGAAAGCCGTAAAATCCATTCCCTTCAGAAAGCCTTTTGAGGAAAAATAAGAGCATGTTATCTTGAATAGGATACATTGTACTGATAGATAATAATTAGATTAATTCAATTTTGGTTTTCATCTGATATTAATACTGCAAGCATTCAAAGTCTTTGAAAGTGGAGCACCACATAACTAACAGCAATAAGGAAAGGAAACTATAAGCTAAACTAAACAAAACGAAACGAAACGAAACGAAACGAAACAACTAAACTAATGCTTTGTGAATTAATAGAATTAATCTTCAGTACATTTGTCTGCTCAAATGTTAGCCATTCAAAAATTTACTTTCTAGACTCACCAAAAAAGCACATAACATATAGAAACTGATGAAATAAATGATAGCAAAGTTGCTTCCACATGTATATTCTTCTCCAGGATTCTGATCAGAATCTGGGTCACAACTTTTTCCTGGCATGCAAGCTAGCATGATGTCTTGCCAAGCTTCTCCTGTGGCACACCTTTAATATGGAATGAAGGAAGATAAAATAAGGCAAATAATATTGTTTCTTCTAGTGTAACATTATTATTGTTGCCTAATAATGGTCCCAGACAATGTGAGTGAGGGCATGGTAAAGAGATATCATGCTATGTTGTTTATTTAAAATATATATTAAACCTTTATGTATTGTTACCATTAAAATCTTTTTAAATAAATAAAATAAAAATAAATAAATAAAAAATCTTGAAAGCATAAATACATTGATTTTATCAGTATTAATGTACTATGCTGGGGTTTTTAGTAGTTATTCTCAATGGTTGCCTAATGATATAGTGTAATAGGAGTTCTGCATGTTTTTTTATTCTTGGGCTGCTTGTTCATGCAACCCCTAAAGCCCTCATGAATTTAGGATTAAATAATTAAGCTGCCCAGAAATTCAAAAACATGCAGAACTACTATTTCACTGTATCATTAGGCAACCATTGAAAATGGCACAATCAATGCAGGAGGTATCCTAGTTCTCCTTCCCTCTTATACTTCAGGTAGTCAGGGTAGAGTCAGGCCAGGTCTCTTCCTAATGCTTTCCTTGTTTCACAAGCTTAAAGCATGTTTGCAGGATCTAATCTGGGTCGGTCACTGGGACCTCAGAGGTTTTGTCTTCCGAGCTTTCGGACCCCTGCTGGAGCCCATCTTCAGGGCTCCGGCACGAGTCCAAAAGGTCGGAAGAGGAAACCTCTGAGGTCCTGGTGACCGACCCAGATTGGATCCTGCAACACTATCCTGGGACATGTATATTCGCCTTCATTCATTAAAGCATGTTTTTGCACATGTTGTAGCCATCTCTGAACAGTTTTTCCAAGATCATCTCTGTTGTTCCCCAATAAATTTGATAGGGCAGGTGTGCACCATCCCTTCCATTAAATAATACCGTCTTGTTACACCAAGGACCAACTGCGCCTTTCTGTTATGGCACCTACTGCTCAGTTCCCACCCTCCCAGCCTTCCAGAAGAGTGGGAAGACTTGATTTTTACCCCCAGATGTTGAAGAAAACAGACAACCCCATGTAAGTGTGGTTTGTGTTGTTCAGTCTGATACTGTATATAGTGCTTTACTATTGTGTTATGAATGTTTTAATTCTGCTTTTTACTTGATATATGGAGGTTTTATTCTATTGCTTTTGTTGATTGTTGTCAGCTACCCAGAATTCATGTACAAGACAGATAAACATATTATTTTTAAAAAATAGACAAAACCAATTTTAAGAGAGTATTAGCTACACTCTTCCTTTGTATAGGCATCTGGGACAAACCGTGTTGATGACACAAATCATGAAATGTCCACCTTGGCCTTTAGTATTTGCATCCCAAAACTGAGTGCATATAATGTAAGTCACATGGTTTTGTTGTATAGTCAAAATATAGGTTTCATCATTTGCTTTCCTATGCCATTCACAGTCATTCCCCTCCCCCAACCTATGTACCTTTATACCTATGTAGACAAACTCTAACCAAATTTTCTTAGTCTGAATTTAGTCTGCTGGTTAACTAGCTTGTACTATATATTGTCTAATTGCAATGGTGCTACCTCTGCACCTTCTGGTTCCTGGATGGGGCTTTCCTCCCTGCTTTTCCTATGAATGTCCCAGCTTTGAATTTGCTGATCTTGTTCCTTGCAACCCCATTGGACAGAACAGGGATACAGAAGCTACTGAATGTATAATTATAACACGGAGATATCTAACTATACCATCATGTTATTTTGGGCAGTTGGGACACTGAGCTTGTCGATCAGAAGGTTGGCAGTTTGGCGGGTCGAATCCCAAGTGCCGCGTAACAGAGTGAGCACCTGTTACTCGTCCCAGCTTCTGCCAACCTAGCAGTTCGAAAGCACGTAAAAATAGGGACCACTACGGTGGGAAGGTAACAGCATTCCATGCGCCTTTGGCGTCTAGTCATGCCAGCCACATGACCACGGAGACGTGCTTGGACAAGCGCTGGCTCTTCGGCTTTGAAACGGAGATGAGCACCGGCCCCTAGAGTTGGAAACAACTAGCACACACATGCGGGGGAACCTTTACCTTTTTCTAAGGGATGATATGTGGACAGCACATGATTAGGCTACCTAAATTGCCTTTTAGCTCTCATATGTAATTTCTACTCATATTCAATTACCGTATATACTTGAGTATAAGCCGAATTTTTCAGCCCACTTTTTGGGCTGAAAAATTCCACTTCGGCTTATACTCCAGTCAACAAAAAAACTTACCGAGGACTTGTGCGCGGCCGAGGCTTTGGTGCTTCCGGGATCGCCCGCACCTCTCCCAAGCCACCGCCGTCCGAGACCTGCCGAAGTTTGGGGAGGTTTGGGGAGGTGCGCGCGCACCTCCCCAAACTCCGCGCCTTGCCTGCCTGCTTCTTTCCGCAGCGGAAAGAAGCAGGCAGGCAGGGCGCGGAGGAACGGAGACTTGCCGACGTTTGGGGAGGTTTGGGCGCCTCCCCAAACCTCGGCAGGTCTCCGTTCCTCCGCGCAGACCTGCCGACGTTTGGGGAGGTTTGGGCGCCTCCCCAAACCTCCCCAAACCTCGGCAGGTCTCCGTTCCTCCTGCCGACCTTTGGGGAGGTTTGGGCGCCTCCCCAAACCTCCCCAAACCTCGGCAGGTCTCCGTTCCTCCTGCCGACCTTTGGGGAGGTTTGGGCGCCTCCCCAAACCTCGGCAGGTCTCCGTTCCTCCGCGCAGACCTGCCGACGTTTGGGGAGGTTTGGGCGCCTCCCCAAACCTCGGCAGGTCTCCGTTCCTGTTTGGGGAGGTTTGGGCGCCTCCCCAAACCTCCCCAAACCTCGGCAGGTCTCCGTTCTTCCTGCCGACCTTTGGGGATGTTTGGGCGCCTCCCCAAACCTCCCCAAACCTCGGCAGGTCTCTGTTCCTGTTTGGGGAGGTTTGGGCGCCTCCCCAAACCTCCCCAAACCTCGGCAGGTCTCCGTTCCTCCGCGCAGACCTGCCGACGTTTGGGGAGGTTTGGGCGCCTCCCCAAACCTCCCCAAACCTCGGCAGGTCTCCGTTCCTGTTTGGGGAGGTTTGGGCGCCTCCCCAAACCTCGGCAGGTCTCCGTTCCTCCGCGCAGACCTGCCGACCTTTGGGGAGGTTTGGACGCCTCCCCAAACGTCCCCAAACCTCGGCAGGTCTCCGTTCCTGTTTGGGGAGGTTTGGGCGCCTCCCCAAACCTCCCCAAACCTCGGCAGGTCTCCGTTCCTCCGCGCAGACCTGCCGACGTTTGGGGAGGTTTGGGCGCCTCCCCAAACCTCCCCAAACCTCGGCAGGTCTCCGTTCCTGTTTGGGGAGGTTTGGGCGCCTCCCCAAACCTCCCCAAACCTCGGCAGGTCTCCGTTCCTCCGCGCAGACCTGCCGACCTTTGGGGAGGTTTGGGGAGGCGCCCAAACCTCCCCAAAGGTCGGCAGGTCTGCGCGGAGGAACGGAGACCTGCAGAGGTTTGGGGAGGTTTGGGGAGGCGCCCAAACCTCCCCAAAGGTCGGCAGGAGGAACGGAGACCTGCCGAGGTTTGGGGAGGTTTGGGGAGGCGCCCAAACCTCCCCAAAGGTCGGCAGGAGGAACGGAGACCTGCCGAGGTTTGGGGAGGCGCCCAAACCTCCCCAAAGGTCGGCAGGTCTGCGCGGAGGAACGGAGACCTGCCGAGGTTTGGGGAGGTTTGGGGAGGCGCCCAAACCTCCCCAAAGGTCGGCAGGAGGAACGGAGACCTGCCGAGGTTTGGGGAGGCGCCCAAACCTCCCCAAAGGTCGGCAGGAGGAACGGAGACCTGCCGAGGTTTGGGGAGGCGCCCAAACCTCCCCAAAGGTCGGCAGGAGGAACGGAGACCTGCCGAGGTTTGGGGAGGTTTGGGGAGGCGCCCAAACCTCCCCAAAGGTCGGCAGGAGGAACGGAGACCTGCCGAGGTTTGGGGAGGCGCCCAAACCTCCCCAAAGGTCGGCAGGTCTGCGCGGAGGAACGGAGACCTGCCGAGGTTTGGGGAGGCGCCCAAACCTCCCCAAAGGTCGGCAGGAGGAACGGAGACCTGCCGAGGTTTGGGGAGGCGCCCAAACCTCCCCAAAGGTCGGCAGGAGGAACGGAGACCTGCCGAGGTTTGGGGAGGTTTGGGGAGGCGCCCAAACCTCCCCAAAGGTCGGCAGGAGGAACGGAGACCTGCCGAGGTTTGGGGAGGCGCCCAAACCTCCCCAAAGGTCGGCAGGAGGAACGGAGACCTGCCGACGAGCCGCGGCCACACAGGGTATTCCTGTGTATTCAGGCTTGCAAAATGGCGGATCGAGCCTCTGCTGGCGGCAGAGGCTTGCAGAACGGCGGATCGGCTTATACTCGAGTCAATAACTTTTTCCAGTTTTTGGGGGTGAAATTGGGGGTCTCGGCTTATACTCGAGTCGGCTTATACTCAAGTATATACGGTACACATTTCCACATTTATCTTTGGCAATCAACATTTTAATTGGAAGTCATTGCAAGGTATTTCCTGCAGTCCTTTCTCTTTTCCTGTTAGCTAATGATGACTATATAAAAAATGAAGTGGCTCATGAAGTGGCTTTTTTTGCTTTCTGAAAAGTATCAAACAGGACAACTGTTTCAAGCTGTTTATAATGTGGTAGAAATTAAAGTGAATATTTTCATTTCTTTTTAAGTAAAGCATTGAAGGTCTGAAAATCGTATCTCATTAAAAATCTCCAAATGATAAAAAAAACAAACAAGAATCTGGCATTTCTTACATTCTAGCTTCTTCACTATCACTTTGAATTTATTAGCAGATTAAATATATGTGGAATACTTGAAATTCCAGCAAAAGTATGTCCCATCCTAGATTAAGGTACATTAAACATTTTACTTGTTTATGACCTATGTATTATCTGCACTGTCGAAGGAACAGAAGATTAATTTCTTATAAAGAAATTTAATAAAGAAAAAAATAAAGAGTTTTATCACAACCTACCACAAAACCATTCCACACATTTTTGAACTCTATTCCCCCCCCCCCCGCAAGTTCAGGGTACACTTTATTCAGGTCAATCAAAGGTTGATCCATTCGGTTGCAACAGGAATTGACCAATTGGTTTATTGCCCTAGCCTGATGTTATGGGCTGAGAGAGAAAGTGACTGGTCCAAAATCACTTAGCCGGTTTTCATGCCTAAACTGTGACTAAAACACACAATGTCCTATTTCCTAAACTAGTGTCTTAACCACTAGACCAAACTGGATCCTTATGAACTCTATGCCAGTAATAACAAACAAATGCTACCGGAAAAGAAGAAGCACCGCCTGGGGGAAGGTTTGAAAGTTGTTGTTCCTGTTAATTTGACTGCCATCTTTCAGAGCAACTTTGCCAAATACCTGAAAGAGAAGTAACAGCTTACCCATGGTAACCTTTTGCACTTTTGATAAGCCCAACAGTTGGTTTTCTGCAGTATTGAGTCAGATGCTTGTAATATGAAACCTTTCCTATTTTTGAATCCCAATAATAATAATAATAATTTACTAACACATTGATCCTTAACCATAATTGTCAGGTTTTACAAGACAGGTTGGTAGTAAACCTCAGCTCTCCAGTTTTTAATCCCTTATTCTGGATTGTTTTACCTAATAAGACTTCTAGATATGAATTGGATGAAACTCTATTACTGACAAAAATGAAGCTATATACACCTAGATTGCCCTCTATGATATAAAGAAGTTAATGTCTTTATATAGGTCTATGTTCCAGTTAAAACTGTAGACTCCCCGCCCCAATCTTTCTTAGTTAACTGATGCTTGGATAGCTTAAACACATTTATTTAATTAACATCCAAAACGTTGTTTGCCCCCTTGCCATATTTGCCATATCATCTCCATCTCTATTGTCTTCTCCCCCTTCTGTGTCACTCATTTCTTCCTTCTGGTTGTGGGTGGCTGGTGGGTCTTTGTCTGTATTTCAGTTTAAAATGTAGATGAGGCAGCCAGGGAACAGCTTAAGGTGTTATACTCTGAATGTGGTTTCTTCTCTAATATTGCTCCTCAAGATGCTGGGTTTGAGCACTATAGGGCTGGCTTCTTTCTTTCATCTTTCTGTCAACGAATTGGCTTATTATCAAGCAGCCACAATATTAAAATTTAATGGTTTGCTGCTACCTTGTAAATGAATAGTTGAGCCATAACTTTAAAGTTTTTGAAAAGTAATTATTCAGTTGATGAGCGCATGGAATAGTCCTCAACTGGCAGAGGCTTTTCACTGAATGGGGTATATTCCTTTGGGTTGGAATTTCAATCTTAATATGGGATTTTGCATTTTAACAACATATAGATAGCAGCACAACACAGACCCATTCTGATGTCCAGCATCAGGTAGTCCAGACCAGAAAATCAGCTTCACACAATAATTATTTTTATTGAGATTGACTAATAAAAGAATCATGAAAGTCTGATTGGGCTGTATCTCCTTCTCCTTATAGTTTAGAGAGTTAGGAAAGCACCTGCCTGAGCCAATTTTAAATATTATTTGGACTTAATTCTTTGGCCAAGGTAATAGTTCCTGCATATCTTTATCAAGGGTATATTTTAAACTCTATATTGGTGGGCATGCATTGTAGAGGCAGCAAGATTTAGAATGGTGTGATTTTCCGATGGGAGTGGAATGCAGCAAAGCAGCTGTTTAGTTGTGGCACACAGTGTGAAGAAATATCTCTAAAAATGGTTTGTGGAGCATCTTTGTGCTATGACAAACAGACTCAGAGAGCAAGACTGAATGAGAGAAACTGATACAATTATAAGAGGTAAGAAAGGAAACTGAAAGAAAATGGAGAAAAAGTAATGGAAAATAAAACAATGAGCAGAAATTTTCAACCCCCAAGAAGCCTTTGGGGACTTACTTATAGTTTTTATATATACTCATGTGCTTTGTTTTCTCCAAGCACCAAATATTCCAGCACTTTGTTAAGGAGCAGCTAGTTTAGCCCTTCAAAATGTTTACTGTATTTATCTGCAACTGTTCTCTGTAATAGGTGATATTTAAAGAAAGATCCTATTTATATTTATGTAGTTGTTCTATTTTCAGTCCTAATTCCTAATATGTATTTTTTTCTGTTGCTATGATTAATGATCACTATTTCATTGGTTTATCTATGACTATGTCAATTGCCATGTAATTGCCTCTCTGAAAGCAATAAGGTGTTGCAATATACAAACCTCATTTCCCATTTGTTAATGAATTAAATAGCATTGACCCCAGTTCAGTCCAGGCATTAAAAAAACTTATTTTTTAACTGCTAAGTTTAGCCAGGAATCTTAATAAAAGTATCGGCAGCAAATTAGCACATTCTCTATATAGGTAAATACTTCAAATTCCTGGGTGTGTAGTTAACAAGTAAGCTGGCTTGGTTGTTCATCAGTGAGACACTGGTGAAGTGGGTACAGGCTGCATTTTCTGAGTCACATGAGAAAAGCACATCTTCCCTCCTCTGTCCTTACCACTTTCTACAGAGGGACGATCAAGAGCATCCTGTCATACAGCATCACAGTCTGGTGTGGAAGCATCACTGCTTCAGACAGGAAGGCAGTGCAGAGAGTGGTGAGGATGGCCGAAAAGATCATTGGCAGTTCCCTCCCCTCCATCCAGGACATAGCACAGAAGCGTTGCTTGAGCAGGGTCCGTATGATTATCTGGGACACTACTCATCCTCTTCACCACCTCTTTTCCATGTTACCCTCTGGGAGGAGCCTTTGTGGTATCCGTAGCAAAACATCCAAATTCAGCCATAGTTTCATTCCATACAGCATTAACCTTGTGAACGCTCAAGCTTCCTCCTTCCATTATATATTCAAGATGGACACTATTTAATATTTATTTGTTATGTATATGTAGGGGTGTGGGTCTATACGTATGTTGTATATAGTATGTTTAGGTGTGTGTCGTGTATGTGTTCCACTTTGAGAGCAGGTAACTAAATTTCATTTTTGATGTGTGTTGTTGTGCCCACAGTAAAAAAAATGACAATAAAGGTTATCTTATCATCTTATTTTATTTTATCTTATCTTATCTTCTTTTCTTTTCTTTTCTTTTTTTCTTTTCTTTTCTTTTCTTTTCTTTTCTTTTCTTTTCTTTTCTTATCATCTTATCTTATCTTATCTTATCTTATCTTATCTTATCTTATCTTATCTTATCTTATCTTATCTCAGATAGGCAAGAGATTGTCAATTTCCTATCCCTTATATTTTAGCAGAGTTTATTCTTCTACATGTTTAATAACTGGCTTTCATCATATACTTCCTCATCAGGAAAAAAATAATTTATTTTTATTACCTGCATTCCAATAACCGCATAGATGAAAAACAACATAGCTATCAGCAGGGCAACATATGGTAGAGCCTAAAATGAAAACAAGTTTGAAAATAATAACTTGCATCTATTTTTGAAGCTATTACACATGGACTATACATTTTTCTCTTTTTAATTTCTACTCATCGAAAATAAATATACAAGGACTGGCAGGGAAAGCTCTACAGTTATTTAAAATGCTATCAACACATGAAGGTATGTTGTACTAAATTACGCTAATTTGCTGACTTCAGTGTTGCCTGCTATTTCGGGGTGGTGACTCAACATAAAGCTGAGTCTTATTTTATTTTAAATCTTATTTTAAAATAATGTAGATAGGATTACACTTTATGATTAATAAATTCTTTGGAAACTAGTATTCCAAAATTACTAATAATTTTAATTAGTAATTTCCATCTTATTGAACAATTAAGAAACACGATGGCAGGAAGTCTGAATGAAGAATTAGCATGGTTGGAATAACAGCAACAGTTACAAATTAGGTTATTATTCTCAGTCTGTAACCATAGGCACACAGAAAATATGCCTCACTAAATTCTTGTAAAAATGTTTAATTGTAAAAATGTTTAATCAGAACTGCAGGCACAATTTAAATGCTATGTAGATTATTATATCATTCAGATTTAATTAGATATAATCAAACCCCTTATCAGAACCTTGTTGGTTAGTTGTGACCTTTAAAGCTCTACATGATATGGGGCCAAGATACCCATGGAGCCATCTTCATCCCATCACATCAGCCCATCCCACCTGATCAGGCAGGGATGGTATGTTACAGACCCCATCATTTAAAGAATTCTGATTGGTGGGTTCTAGGAACAGAGCTATTGCCCACCTATTATTCTCCAGAGATGAGGCTGGACCCCACTTTCCTGGCCTTCCAAAAAGGAGTTAAGACATGGCTCTGCCATGGTTTGCCCAGGGGAATATGTAGCCACGGGCCTGGTTAGTTCCCTGAAAGGCCTCCTTTGGCCTTTTAACTAAATTTAATCTCTTGTCTCCTTTTAACACTTTTTAAAATGTTTTAGCTTTTATATATACTGTTTTATCTTTTAGCATTTTATTGTATACCACCAGTCCCTCTTTGAGGGAGCTGGGCAGTACAGAAATGTGAAAAATAACTAAAAATAAACAAAAAATAATGTAATTATTATATATTCCAGTCAATATGATGCAAATCCAGATGTACATGCATATATATGCATATATATGCATATTCATGCACATGCACACACAAAGACAAACACACAGAGAAGTATATATGAACAACAGTGATACACAGAGATATTGAACCTCTTGATAATACACATCACCCTTATTTATATTGTATTTCACTCTGGATCACCATGCAATACCTAATACATTGCATTTTAACTAAAAAAAAGCAATTATTTTAAATGTTACGCCTACCTGAAATGACTTAATAAATGTCCACAATAAAGTTCGGATTCCTTCTCCCCTGCTGAGGAGCTTCACTAATCTCATCACTCGGAACAGACGGAAAAATGTGATGGAGATTCTAGCGCTGTCTTCACTGTTCTATAGGGTATTATACAGAAATCAAATCATGTAAAAGCCAGAATACAGGAAAGAGAAAAACAATAACAAATGCAAAGGTGAAAGGTTGGAATATATGTCTCTGGGTCTTTTTCAACTTTATAAGCATGATGTGACAGGAAAAAAATTACATGCTGGTACACAAAATCCGTAGAAATGCTTCACTCATCACATGCATTTCCATGCTTTCTACATAGTTAATAGGATCATGTTGAATATGCCTGTAGTAAGGTTTGATAGGTACACTGACAACAAAATCAAATCACTGCATACATTTTTCTAGGACAAATACAGATAAACCAGTGGAGGAAAGAATAATAAAAAGAATAAGCTTGAAGTAGAGGTACAATCACTGGGGTTAGTTTGCTATCTTACCCCAGATTCATCAGTTGTGACAGTTTCAGTTGGCTTTGGCTTTAAAAAATTAAGAACATTATGTATTAAAATCAAAGTAAAGATGCTGAAAAATAATTCTACTTGACGATACTGTGAAGATGGGGGAAAAGAATTCAAATTAAAGTTTCATAATATGATGCTGATTAAGAAAAAAAATCCTTTGGACCTGTGCCTTCATTACTGACAGAACTATGCAAAATGCTATGTTCCACTATAGTAAGATACACTTTGTTATCATTGAATGATCTGACCATGGTTGATTATCATGATGGGCTTCCCTCTAAAATCAGACATGTCAAACTTGCGACGTCACGTGATGTCACGCAATGTATCGGGACAGTTTTGCCATTGCTGACCATGGGGTGGGCATGGCTTCCACGTGACGCGTCCGCCCCATGGGCCAGCAGTTTGACACCCCTGCTCTAAATCATCCTTCCCCCAAATGATGTCTTCCATATCTGTTGGGATCACAGCCCCCAAATTTCTTACCATATTCATGTAATTTGCAGAGTCCCAATGCATCTGGAAACCATCAGGTAGGGAAAAGCTCTATTGCAGGGCTTTTCAACCACTGGTACGGGTACCTGTGGTACATTGGCACCTGGCCGGTGGTATGCGACCATCCTAGAAAAGTGGTAATGGGGGAGGGGAATGAGCTAAACCAGTGGCAGCACCGCACAAGCCTGAGCGAGAGACAGCTGGAGCTGCAGGGCTGTCAGGGCTCAGCAGAAGTGCCAGGATCAGTGCCGAGCTCCAGCTGGAGCTTGGCGCTGATCCTGGCGCTTTTGAGCCCAGAAGAAGCGCCAATCAGCTGGAATGTTGCAGCATCTCCAGGGTCTTGTGATTTACATTCAGATGCTTGGCAACTGATTCATATTTATGACGGTCACAGTGTCCCAGGGTCATGTAAAGTGGCCAAAACCTGTTGCAACCACCCAGCAGATTGGGGGGGAATAAAAACCAAACACCCCACCCCCACCCCCGCTGCCAATCCTCAACAGAAATGCTCAACAGAAATGCTCACAACAATGAAAACCTCGGACAGGAGGAAGAGCACCACCGGGTGGCCAGGCAGGGGTCTTGCTCAGCTGTGGCTTGGGGGGGGGCACTTTTTTCAGTGCCATTGTAACTGAGCAGTCACTAAGCGAACTGTTGTAAATCGAGGACTACACTTTTTTCCTCTTTTTTTGGTCATCAAGTTTTTGACACCTTGCTAGGTGACTGGTGGTACTCGGATATTGCCATATCCTAAAAGTGGTACAATGGGTGAAAAGGTTGAAAAGCCCTGCTCTATTGATCCACTAGTCTTCAATTTGTGGGTAGCTATCATAACTGAGCTGGGAGCTGATGGCATAGAAGTAACACTATCACAATTTTTTAAGGTGAGAAGTTGTAAAGAGAGGAACAGAGAAAGTGAAACAGAAAAGAATGGTGTCTCTCTATAGAAATTATTGCCCTTTTTACTATAAAACTTAGAAGTATTTGAAACTTGTTTTGAATTTGATATTTGAACTCTAATACTGTTGTTTTGGTTAACATAATGATTCATAACAGAACAGAATTTGACAAAGGGCTGTTGAGTTATTCGCTGGCGGTGGACATTCCATAGAATGGTGAACTTATAAGTAATGAGTATGGTCTATTCTAAGATAAATACTTGCCATTCTGTCTGAACAAAACAACAGTGTATTGGTAACTCTGATGGCACACTTGAATTTAGATGGATGATAATTCATGATTTATAAAAAGTTATGCTTTCAGCATTATTCTGATTTTTTTCATAGTACAGAGATCTGAATGCTTAGCAACTTCAGATAAGTCCCTGTTTTACAATCTATTTCCTGCCTTTGTGCCCTCTAGATATGATGGAACTGCAAATCCTCAAATTTAATCTGGGAATTGTGCATGTTGCAATCCAGGTAATACTGTAGGGTATGAAGTTGGAGAAGGTTAACCTATATTATCCTACAAGAACATTTTTTTCAAGAACAGTATAGGCCAGGGGTAGGCAACCTCGGCTCTTTTATGACTCATGGACTTCAACTCCCAGAATTCCTGAGTCAGCTATGCATATCGCGCACGTCATTGCAATTACATTGGGGAGACAGCAAAACGACAGGACTAGGGTGCACGAACATAAGCTCGCTATTAGAAGACAAGAACAACATTCACAGGTGTGGGCACACATGGCTACACACAACCACGTCTTTAATCTAACAGGGACCGAGGCAATTGCCAGTGACAACATTAAAGGTGGCCGCTTGTTTAAGGAAGCTTGATTTTCAAACCACTCCTCTATCAACCGGCACATAGACCTCCCCCCTGCATACCAGGCACTAAGGAACTGGGAAGAGGAACGACATGCGCGATATGAAGGCAAACAGCGCAAGCATTCACAGAGCGCCTCATTGTATCAAAATCAAGATTGCACAAACACACAACCACCCTGCATTTTAGAACACAGGCAAGAAGAGCAGCAACTATTTAGAACCTCTGGTATAAGAACATGGGTAATGACTAGAGCTATGGCTACAACACATGGAACTATCAGCAATCCACTTTTGACAACAGACACTCAGAGACAACTACATCCCCAAAAAAGGAAGTGCGACAACTCAAAGAAATACGGCCGACCTCAACAAACAGACCGGTGACATGCTCCATGAGCACAGTGCAGACACCAACAGTAAACACACACACACACACACACACACAGACACACACACACACACTTTTCCAGTCGTGTTTTATTTTACTTTTGATTGCATGTATCTATTTGTAGCTTCTGTTTTCAGTTTCATATTAGGTTGAATTTAAATTTTTGTAGTTTTTCTGAGTATATTATTTATTTCTCTGAGCTTATAGACATCTTTGGAATAGGGAGTGAAGGCACATATGAAAAATATCAAGAAGGCAGTTCCAAGCATGCAACCAAACACTCTGCTTTTTTCTGTGAATTGTGAATGCAATGCATGTTTTAAAAGGGACAAGATGTTCTGCCATCTTGCTCTGCCTGAACGCACTCGGGGTAGAAAGTTGGGATATAAATTAAATACATAATCACAAAATAATTTTGAAAGGTTGCACAGAATTGTTAAAGCTACAGAAATATAGTACTGAACTCTCATAAAATATACCTGATATATTTAAAAGCCCTAAGCAGAGAAATAGCACACTTCCACTGTTTAAGTCAGGGGTGTCGAACTCAATTTCATTGAGGGCCGCGTCAGCATTGCGGTTGCCCTCAGGGGGCCAGGTGGGTGGGGCCTGGGTGGGTGTGGCCTACTAGGTGGGCATGGCTAGAGTGCGTATGGCCTACTGAGTGTGCATGGTCAGCTCTACATCGTTCGCGTCAATGGTGCCTATGGGGGCCTGGGCAGGAGTGGGACAGATCTGAGGGTCTCTGGCAGAAGGAAGGTCTCTGGGCCAGGGCCAAGGCAGTGGGGGCCGTTCCCTCACTGTTTCCAAGATGGCTTTGCGGGCCGCATGAAACCACTTCGCGGGCCAGATCTGGCCCCCGGGCCTTGTGTTTGACATGTCTGGTTTAAGTTGTTACTGCTACTCCTAAATTTCAGATGAAATCTACCTTCCTGTAATTGTGACCCATGTGAGCTTGTCATGTGCTCAGTGTAGAAGACAACATTGGAAACAAATTTAAAGCTTTTAAAAGATGTAATTGTTCCTTGATGTTCCACATTGTTTGGACTGCATGTTGAATAAAGTTTTGATCATTACATTTTAGGAAGGACACATGTAAAGTGGAACATGTCCAAAGGAAAGAAATCAAGGATGGTAAGATAAGCATTTCATCTGGACACAATAATTGTCTTCAAGTAATCAAAGGGCTGCCATATAGAAAACAGGTCTATGCACCCTGAAGTACCATCACCCAAATGTGACTAAGGAAGAAAGAGAAATGAGATACAACAAGATCTCATTTGATTCTTGATCCTGATCACATGATATGCATAATTTCGGACTGTGGTTACTTGCTGCAGTAAGTAACAGAAGAAAAAAAGTCTGGTTTTATTGGCAATGAGGAGCTTTCCTTTTGTTCTTACTTGACAAGAATCATATCTCACAGCAAACATCCCTCCATGCTTTATGAAGGGTTGGTAATCCATCATTCAAAGTAAATACCATTGAATAAATATGAACCTCCTCTTTCTTCCATATCACCTTAATTTTAAAGTTCTGTTGAATCAAACAGTTTAAACAAATAATGAACATGCTCTTAAAATACTCTACAGTAGCTATCCAAACTATTTCTCAGCTTGACATGTTAACATTACCATAAGTTCTTATAAAGATAAATATGTCCATAGTGAATTTTCCAAAACACTTTATTTCTTTTTCCCAACTGAGAAGGCTAACTAATTGCTAATACTAATTTCAGAAATCTGGCACAACCACAGGTATTTGGCTGTCCCAAGAATAAAAGAGAAACAGTGTAAAATATATTTTCTAATTGTTCATTATACTTTTCAACTTCAGAACATAAATTTCACAAAAAACTCACAATCGTAAGCCTGTATTGAATAATCGAGAATGAATCATTTAGTTATGTAGAGGTAGAATCTGTAATGGTGATATATATTTTTCATCAAAACATAACTAAATAAAGTAATTGTACAGCTTTTAACAGACAGTATTTTAAAAAAATGCTAGTGATTTTAATAGACTTTTTAATTATCTTGCTTTTAAAAATTCTTAAAAATAAAACAAACATGAAAACTAGTGTCAGGGCCATTAGGTAGACTAGAGCAGGAAATCAACTCCACAAGAAGGCTAAAAGTACTTTTAGTGAGATAATCATAGAATCTTGCCAGCCTGATGCTTCTGAATCTTATCTGGCTGTTGTGGACTTAAAAAATGCTTCAGTCCTTTCTGCCAAGGTAATCCTTTTCGCATATCTCTGACGAAGTCATTTCCTTACTCCTTATAGCCAGTTAACAGAAGCTCATTCTTGCTTGATAAATTAAATCAAAGCAGTTGCCCCAAATTAAACATGAGACATTTGTCCTTAATAGATCAAAGATACAAAACCACCTTGCTTAGTGACCACAATTAGACCAGAAACTATGGTCACTTGACTGCCACTGTTACTAAGTGGAAACTCATGTACCTGTGACTGGCTTAAGACCATGGTGGTTCATGGTCATAAAGCACATGACAGAGACTTCCTCCTTCTCTAGTAACTCTTTTGTCATAAGCCAGGTGCAAAGAGCCCTAGTGGCAATCACATAGTTATGGGATGCTGCAATGCTCATGCTGTAAATGTGAGGATTGGTTACTAAGCTATTTTTTATCAATGTGACTTTGAACAATTGCTAAATAAAGCAGTCAGTGAACGAGGGCTTCCTGTACTTTTTCTCCCTCTTATGTTCCAATGAAATCAGGAAAGAAGCTCCTTAATTCTTCTGAATACTACCTTGCTTCCCAGAACTTAAAGAAAGTTTCAGCCCTCTTTGTTTATAGAATGGTTCTTGCCTATTTCCTTCAAGGTCATAACCAGGTAAGTATATTCTGGAGAAGCTATAATAAGATAAAAATAAGAACCTCTTTGTATGCCAGCTTTTGTACAGACACTGCTTTTTTAATTAAAAAAATGTAAGCATATTTCTTAAGGGCAACTGAAAATATTTGAAGGATTTATCAATTGTCTGCACGCCAAATAGATAATCGCAATAACTCTTCAGTATATCTCATCAGTTCTGTAGCCAAAATCTGAATCTCTTGTCTGAGTATCTCTTTTAAAAGTAGGATACAAACTTTAGGTATTTTGAATTTAATACTGGATTAATTTGAGCCCCTCACAATATTTCAGTCACATCTCTCTTTACAGTACGAGGATAAAATAATGAAATAAAGGCTATTCCCACAACTCTGAGTTCTTTGGAAAAAACATAATGATGAAAAATATAATACATAAATTTTATCCACACACTGTGAAATGTAGACATGTACAACACTGAGTTCAGAAACAAATGCCCAATCTTGTGTCCAGAAGCAAGTAGAAGACAAAGAGAACTCAAACATCACTCTTGTTCAACAAATCAACTAGTTTATTTGTTCAAATCAAATGCCATATTAGCATGGCACTCCAAATCCAGATATAGTTGAGTGCTGTGAAGCTTTAGGAATCGCTAAAGGAAATTTCAGGCACTATTGGATTATGGATGAAGCAAAGTGAAACTAAATAGCTTATCCAAAAATGTATCTATACTAAGACCATTGCTGGTACACAAACTTAATATTGTGAATTTCTCAATTCACAATTATATTTTAAGATAAGATGAAAATAGTATTACAACAGAGTAGTTAAGAAAGGAGTGTGTGATTGTGTATGCATATATACATATAACATATAAATGATTTGGAGCTTACTGAGTACACCCAGTGGAAAAATGCATTGTAAGATTATAAATAATTAGATATAATTTATAACAAAAACATTCAGACTGAAAAGCTTACAGCTGAGCTTTACATTCTAATAGTAGGGTTTCCTGTAGCAAAGAATTTTTTTATTCTGGATTGATAGTGAAATATTCAAATATTATGTATCTGTTTCTCAGATTTAGTTGTGACGTTGACATAAGCAATGCTGTTGAAGTATTCTCTATGTACCTCTTGAACACAGAAACAACATTCTTGCAAAAATCCAAGTCTTGCCCCTCCCCCCCAAAAAAAGTCAGAGAAAAAAGAAGTATTCTAAGTCCAAGGCTGGTGTTTTTATTCGCTGTTTGGGGGAGCCACACTGATGGAAATACAGGTGTGTATATCTGGCAGATTAAAAGTTTCTTTTTTATCTATCCCTGTGTGTCATATCTTTGCCTTTATCACCATCAGAGCACTTTAAAGAAGCAGCAAGCTAAACATTTCTCACCAACAAGATGTGCAGGACAGATGTACCCCTCTATCCATTTCCTTTTCAATGAGCAGAAGGGGAAGTTGGCAGTGATGTCCACCCAGGACTTAAAAACCACAATTGCACTAAAGTTGTAGCCAAATCTCTCAAAGCGACAGAAGTGTCCCCACAGAAAGCCATTTAAACTAAATCAGGACTGCACTTTTTATAACCCACAAAGCCAAATCTAGCCCAGAGGTGACTGCAGGAAAGGTCAAAGGGGAAGGGGTAGAAGTGAAGGGAAATGGCCGAAGCAGGTTTGTGCTTTTGCACCACAAGTTCCATCCCTTTTGTACAGGCACTGTGACATTGCACAGATGTTCAAAAAGAATGGAGTTTGTGTCAGAATAGTACATTGCTCATTTTATTTTGACAAAAGCAACAGATCCTGTAGCGATCCCTATTCCTATTCTATTAGCCATATGACTGAATTTAAATTATCATTAATATTCCTAATTCTTAATACTTCACAATAACATTTATAATTCTAGTTATAAAATGTCTTCACTGAATTTGTAAAGCCATTTATAAAATATGATTATTAAAATTTGATTAATATACAGTATACTTTATCAAAAAAAATTGTTTGCAGTACAACCTAATTTTCTTGGCTTTGTTCCACCCTCGTGGAGAGCAATTTAAACTGAACCAGGTTTATACAACGTATGACCCATCAAAGAGGTCACTCATTGTGCCTGAAAAAACTTATGTTGTGCAGGTGTGACCATATGGCCTTTTGAATGTGATATCTCAATTTCCATTAGAAGTCTTTGTCATAGGAATGTGTGACTAGAATTTATGATTCCTCTTTTAATTTTGGGGCATAATCTTCAGGTATTACTGTAGGAAAGATGGAACTCCAATTTCCACACAATGCATAAAAATCCATCTCTTAATAGGAGGGGAAAGGATGTATGACTCTTCCAGCTACTCTTTTTTTACCCGGGTGCTAAATGCCATTACTTTGTATGGGGAGAACAGGGTTACTTACATTAACTTCGGTTATAGCAATATCAACGACGCTACCAACAACAATTAAGGCATCAAAAGTGTTCCATGCATCAGTGAAATAGTGCTGTTAGGACAAGCATTCAGTAGCACGAGAAAACAGAAACAGAAAAGAAAGAGAAGAAAAGGACAGTGTTATAACACAGAAACACAATGTACCCAGTACTGCATCTTTCCATCTCAAATCTGAGAAAACGGGAAGCAAACTATGAATTATGTCTGTCCTGCATTTGGAGTTAAGAACATATCCAAAGTTCTGTGACTTGTCCAAATAACATAATAAAAGGGGGGAAGGGAAAACAGAGATAAAGAAAGAGCGCCGGGGGGGGGGGAGGGGAGGGAAGGGGAAAGAAAAAAAGAGAGAGAGAGAGAAATAGCACAGTGGGACTGCGGGTATTTGCCGGGAAATACTCACATCGGCTTCACTGAGAACGATGTCTACTATGCTGCCAAGAACGACGAGGGAGTCAAACGAGTTCCAGGCATCACTAAAATAGCCCTGAACAGAGCAGGCAGGGTGCAAATGTTTGTAATTACATATGAAATGTCAGAATATTTGCATACTTCTGTTTAACTTTTTCATAAACAGAAAATACATCAAACAAAAATTCTGTGGCCTCATGAGAAGAGAATAAACAATATTGCCTACTGAAGGAAAGGCTTATATGTGACATGATACCACTGCCATATGTCAGCAGAGTTCTGCAGCAGATGGTTTATGTTGTAAATATGGACACAGGGTACTGGCAGTATAAGAAAAGAATATCCTCCACAGTGCTCCAATGAGACTTCACTCCAAATTAACATCAACTTCTAAAGTAGTTACTGTTATGGATGAGAACTACCACAAACCCTGATGCTGCCCGAGAGTACCAGTTTGCCACCTCACGTTTAAGCTGTTGGGACACCTGATAGCCTCCCTCACAATTCACCTTTCACTGCCCAAATGCATCTCTCATATAACATGCTGAAAGAATGGCTGCCTGTGTAAAATCCTGGTGGACGGGACAATTCAGAGGAGACTATTAAAATCTAAATATAATTTCATGCTTCTATGTAGTTTACTTCCGCAAAGTAATATGTTGCATCACCAAACATAAATAAGTGTTATGTTTTAAGGAGAATCACCCCAAATCTCACCATGTAGATAGAAACACAAAAAAATGGCTTACACAGTGCCAGACCATTTTCCACAATAGTGTATTTTTTAAAAAAACTTTGGCTGTGTTTACATGGCATGCTTAACCCATTATTGGTAGGGTTAATGGTTAGTGTGCTGTGAGAACAACTATGCTCAAGCACGGGGTTAGAAAGAGATAGTTTTAACCAAAAACGGTGCTGGGATAGTTTGCTAACAGTTTCAAAGACAGTTTTGTAGTAGCTTAGTTTCCTACAAATATGACTCACTTTGGGTAGAAACGGTTTGAGTCAGTTATGTGATATGAACTGATACATAGTCTAACCAATTGTTTTGAAAATGGAAAATTCTCCAGATCTAACTCAGAAGGGCTAATGATTAAACCACAGATCTTCTGCATGAAAGCAAGTATTCTAGCACTAAACTATGTTCCTTCCGATATTATGTATGATTAGTAATGTCCAAGCTGAATTAAAAACTGAACAAAGTCCATTTGGCATACAATATAAGAAATTATAAGGATGAGTGTGAAACTAATGTGCAACACATAGATCCAGTGGCAGTTTAAATCAGCTTTTGTTGTTGTTAGCTGCAAAGTCGTGTCCGACCCATCACGACCCCATGGACAATGTTCCTCCAGGCCTTCCTTTCCTCTACCATCTTCTGGAGTCCATTTAAGCTCACGCCTACTGCTTCACTGACTCCATCCAGCCACCTTATTCTCTGTTGTCCCCTTCTTCTATTGCCCTCAATCTTTCCCAGCATTAGGCTCTTCTCCAGTGAGTCCTTCCTTCTCATTAGGTCGCCAAAGTATTTGAGTTTCGACTTCAGGATCTGGCCTTCTAAAGAGCAGTCAGGGTTGATCTCCTCTAGGACTGACCGGTTTGATTGTCTTGCAGTCCAAGGAACTCACAGGAGTCTTCTCCAGCACCATAGTTCAAAGGCCTCAATTCTTTGGCGCTCAGCCTTTCTTATGGTCCAACTTTCACTGCCATACATTGCAACTGGGAAGACCATAGCCTTGACTATATGCACTTTTGTTGGCAGGGTGATGTCTCTGCTTTTTAGTGTGCTGTCTAGATTTGCCATTGCTTTCCTCCCCAGGAGCAAGTGTCTTTTAATTTCTTGGCTACAGTCCCCATCTGCAGTGATCTTGGAGCCCAGGAAAATAAAATCTGTCACTACCTCCATTTCTTTCCCTTCTATTTGCCAGGAATTGAGAGGGCTGGATGCCATGATCTTGGTTTTCTTAATGTTAAGTTTCATCTCAACTTTTGGACTCTCCTTCTTCACCCGCAACAAGAGGCTCTTTAGTTCTTCTTCACTTTCTGCCATTAGAGTGGTATCATCTGCATATCTTAGGTTCTCCTGGCAATCTTAATTCCAGCTTTTGATTCATCTAGCCCTGCCTTTCTCATGATGTGCTCTGCATATAAATTAAATAGGCAGGGCGACAGTACACAGCCTTGCCGGACTCCTTTCCCAATTTTGAACCAATCTGTGGTTCCGTGTCCTGTTCTCACTGTTGCTTCTTGACCCGCATATAGGTTTCTCAAGAGACAAATAAGATGATCTGGTACTCCCATCTCTTTAAGAACTTGCCACAGTTTGTTGTGATCCACACAATCAAAGGCTTTAGCATAGTCAATCAAGCAGGAAGTATATGTTTTTCTGGAACTCCCTAGCTTTCTCCATGTTCCAGCGTATGTTGGCAATTTGATCTCTAGTTCCTCTGCCTCTTCAAAATCCTGCCTGTACTTCTGGTAGTTCTCGATCCACATACTGCTGGAGTCTAGCTTGTAGAATTTTAAGCATAACTTTACTAGCATGTGAAATGAGTGCAATGGTGTGATAGTTTGAACATTCTTTGGCAGTGCCTTTCTTTGGAATTGGAATGTAAACTGACCTTTTCCAATCCTGTGGCCACTGTTGAATTTTCCAAATCAGCTTATATGACTCTTTTTAAAAAATAAGGTTCTTTTCTCTTCCCAATTGCAACATGCAATTAGTGCCTCTTTAAATCCTCAAAATAGGAAATAAATAAAAAAAACAAGCCAGCAGAACTGATATTTCCAATTAAGAAATATGTTCAGTCTTTGTTGTCTCAGTAACATGTGCTTCGAACTTCATGACTGAAACAAAATATATTACTTGATCAGCACAATTCAGGAGAAAAGCCAGACAAAAGCAAACCAAGTTGGATCATGAGAAGACTGCATTCACAATAGAGGGGGCTGAGAAGCACGTCAGGCAAAGCATGGGCACTCCAAAATGTTTGCCAATCCTTAACTGGAAAGAGTTTGAATGGTCTTACTGAGTCACTATAAGATTACTGGAACTTTAAACTGCATGTCACATATTAATCACTTAAGGCACACCTTTCCCATGCTCAATATTGTTTTCAGCAATGTGTAGGGGCAAAGCAAGCAAATACAAATAAGAACACAAGTAAAAGAAATTGAGACAATTCTGGAAAAGGGAAAAATGCAATATATGGACAAGTCACAGCAATTAAACTTGCATCACACATCCCATAACCTTCATCACTGCAATAACCGAAGATGGAATTACTTACTAGGTCTCTTTTCTTTTTTGGCACACAAATCTGATACACAATGGCAAGGGAAAATAATTCCACATTTGGTTACAGAATGCTTGGTTTTCACAACCTCATGAACTTTGCAAATAATTTATGGTATACAATTTTTATAAACTGGAAAACAAGTAGAGGAATGGCTTGTGGCCTAAAGTATGATGTCGTCCCCCTACTCCCTCAGTGATAAGTTGCAGGGCTAAACCCCCGATGACAAGTGTGAACTGAGCATGCTCATTTGGAAAAGAATTCCTAAGTTCAAGCAGCTATTGGCAAAGTGGAGACTCTTGGCTCAGCAGACATTCTGATTCCGTAGGTGGCCTTATATGGAAGAGCCTATCTTCTAATGGAGGTTCATCTCCATTCAGCATGTGGATATTGGAGGACTAGATTGCCATCAGTTATGAGACATGGCATGGTTTCACTCCTAGTTCAAAGTACAATTGATTACATGATGAATGGCAGAAACTATTATGCATCTACAAAGCCTGGGATTAGATTGGATCCATAACCAAAATAAAAATCTGATAGTAGCTTGCATCCAAATTGTTATTTTTGAATAACAACTGGGAATTGTTAAACTTTGTTACACTACTGAATTTGAAAAAAAAAGTCATATTTAATTGCTGGAGTCGATTTGCTTATTTGCAAACTGTCCATAAGCTACACTGCTTCCAAATGTGTCAGTGCCCACCTACAAACATATGCCTGTTCTTTTTGCCCAAATTATACATAAAAAAATCTGTGAAATATTTGTGGCATAAAGACACTGCCTGTTTTGTGTTATACTATTACAATGGTTAAACATGCCTTGACACTGACATTCAATATGTTTGGGAGTGTAATATATGTTCAGAACTATGAAAAAAAAATAGTGGATTTATAACTTTAATATATTTCTTATTTATATATTACCAGCAATACATTTTTTTTAAAAAAATAATGTTTCTTCATTTTATTTTCTGCAGTTGCATTAACACTGTTATCAGATTTGAAGATACTGATTTGAAGATTTGCTGAAGATACTATATTAACCATGAAAAACTTTACATTTACCTACTTATGTGTGCTGATCTAAAGAAAAAATACTCGTAAATTAAAAAGAAGCAACTAAAAAAGAAATGCTAATTAAATCATACATAATCTCTTACCTTCGGTTTAAATGCAATGAGTTTCAGAACCATTTCAACAGTAAACACTGCAGTAAACACCATATTCAGAATATCCATTGCATCATTAAAAAGTTTAGACTGTCCATAGTGCTATGAATAAAACAAATGAGAAAAATATTAATATTTTTTCGGGCAATCAAAATAAACAACACATTTCTAACACTCTACTGCATCTCTTGTACTAAAAAGATTAGTATGAAATCATATGTTGTTAATATGTCACATGGAGAAGTTAGGAAAGTGCAGCATAAAGGCTACAAAACAAGGAGATGCTGAGTTCTAGTCCCTCCTTAGGCACAAAAACCAGCTCTGCGACTTTGGACCATTCTTTCTCAGCCCAATTCACCTCACAGGGCTGTTGTAGGGAAAATAGGAGAAGGAAAGTGTATTAACTATGTTTGCCATCTTGAGTTATTTATAAAAATAATAAAAGTGGGATTAAATATAAATAATTAAACAAACATTTGACAATCACTTATTACCCAGCTACAAATAGCATTTATTTGTTGTCTCTTTCTAAATTTACTGTGAAATAACATAATGACATCGAAGTAAATTATTGTTCCCTATAAGATATTATTTCTCCCAATATTAGGAAATAATTTATTAAGTCAATTATTTATCAACTTTTATTAAGTCACCCTTATCTTTATCTTAAAAATATCCTTTTTCTTAAATCCAATTGTTCTTTACTCCAGCTCCTTAAAAAGATCAATCACTACTGATATTAAATATGATAATCCAATTAAGTTTGCTCTTAAGCAAGATTTGTAAACAATTCTCAAAAGCTAGCTTAACATTAAATCATGATTTCTTTTAACCAAATCATGTTGTTAAAGAAACCACAATGCCTGGATTTACATCTTAATTGTTTAAAAATCATAATGATTACATTTGCAAAAAAAAGCACCAAACTAAAACAAAATGAATAAAATCATGACTTGGCATAGAATGTAAATTCAGGTAAAACCAGTAAAAATGAACTGACTAGCTTTGACCACAATTAACCTGGAAGGTGAAAATTGGCTGGATTGATACATTGTGCTAAAATGCAATTTCTTTTCATTTTGGCTTGTGGAATAAGCCAGAATGGCTAGCCCTAACCCCAATCCTAATCCTAACCTTTTCATACTTGTGCGATAAGATTGCAGACAAGTACAGGTAGTCTTTGACTTACCATCATAATTGTGTCCAAAATTTCTATTGCCAAGTGAGACAGTTGTTAAATAACTTTTGCCCCATTTTATGACCTTTCTTGCCAGCTGCTTCAGTGAATCAGTGCAGTTGTTAAGTTAGTAACATGTTTGTTAAGTAAATCTGGCTTCCCTGCTGGTCAGAAGGTTGCAAAAAGGGATCACAGGACCCTAGGACACCGTAACTGTCCTGAGTCAGTTGCCAAGTGTCTGAATTTTGATCATGTGACCATGGGGATGCTGCAATGACCATAAGTGTGGAAACGACCATAGGTCACCTTTTCAGTGCTTTTGTAACATTGAGCAGTCACTAAATGAACTGTTGTCAGTCGAGGACTACCTGTATGCAAAAGTATGGGTTTGGGGTATTGACTGTGATGTTCATTTCAGTGCTCATTCCCCTTGTTCACCGATGGATAGGTTCACAGAACATTTTAACCTCAGAGCAAATGTGATGGCTTAGTACGAACTATGAATCCATATATCTCACTGTGACAGTTGTTCAAGGATTGGTTGAAGGGAAGAAACACACTAAATGTCTCCTTCAAATAAAGGATTAAATATATGCCATTGCTGTTACATAAGGAAATTTAGAATTTTTTATTTTTTTTAAAAAAAATCCCTTATGGAACAGATTTTCTGAATAATTATAGGAAGGTCTGGAGAATTTGATAACAATTATAAATGTGGCCAAAAGCATTGGTGTCTCCTCTCTTTTACAATTTGCTGTGAAACAAGTTGAAGCTGATACAAATAAATGGCGTCCACCACTCTTTATTCCACAGTCCATAAAGCAGACACTGTGCTTTTGATATATGACTTAACATATTCTTGTAAATAATAAAACTGGAACTAAAAATAATTTTCTTAAGATTTTAGTAAAAAGAACAATAATTCCAAAACCACAAATGAAATCCACTGTTGCACGCGAGGGTACTTTTTGCTCCTTTTCTCTGTACCATCTTCCAGCATTCCTAAACAGCATTCCTAAACAAAATGGCCATAACAAATTTCTTAGGTAAAGTGGCACCTTGTTTCATTCCTACCTGCATAGCCAAGCAAAGGGTGTTGAGCATGATGAGGACAAACATGATATATTCAAAGACAGTAGAGTTCACCATATACCAGAATTTGTACTGATAAGGATTTTTTGGAATGTATCGACGCAGCGGCCGGGCTTTCAAAGCATATTCTACACACTGACGCTGAAAATAGTAGAAATATCAACATCATAAACAGGAACTGCAATCTTGTCCAGAACTATCTGTCTGTGATTCAAATTTTTATTTCAGAAACAAATCCATTAGTGGACAGCTCCATTATATCAACAATTACATCCCATAACAGAACCAAAAGGAAAAATCCATTCCAAACATAGTGGAAAAGTCACCTAGAACTAGATTGTGATCACAATGTAATTGATAAATCCTGTGCTTAAAACTGGCTTTTGGATCTGTAGCTCAAAATTTGCTTAGTAATGGCAAGCAAGGAAAAATTAGGCTTCTGAAGATATTAGATTATAATATTTTAAAAGGTGCTGTTTTATTACCTGATTTTTGTCAAGTTCACAGTTTTTGTATTCTTGTTCTCCCTGTTCTTGGAATGTGACAATGACAAAGCCAACAAATATGTTCATCATGAAGAAAGCAATAATGATGATGTAGATGATGAAAAAAATAGAGATTTCCACTCTGTAATTGTAGATCGGTCCTACATTCTCTCCATTTGAATCTATAGCTTTATAAAGAAGCCTGCATATTAAAGACAAATGAACAACAAATTCTAACATTATGAAAACAGCAATTTCTAATTCTGGTTTCAATATTCAAAAGTACATTTTGGAAGGAAGATCCTTTCATGGAACAAGAGGCCAAGATGCCTATCACTAAAGGTCCCCTTATACGATTCAAAGCATGTTGAGTATTAATTTCAAAGGTGAGCTATCATCCTGGTAACAATGGAAATGAGAAGGACTAGTAAATATTTTTATCATATTTACAGTCTGTTTAAAATGTAGAAGATGTTCATATCCCCTGCTCCGTTAATGGTACAGCTCTGTAACATATTGTATCTATAAAATGGTACATGTTCATTACATCGAGGCAATAGTATTTCTAAGAGTCACAGTCACAGTCTTCCCCCAAATAACCTCTGAAAAGGCCAGTCAAAACAAAATAAAATACTCTTTTGTAAATGATACACTTACGCAGGCCAGCCCTCAAAAGTAGAAACGGTAAAAAGAGCCATCATAGCAGTAAGGACATTATCAAAGTTGAAGTCACTGTTCTGCCATTGTCTCTCTCTCACCATTGGAATGTCCATATCTCCATCTTTATAAACAATAAATATTCCCCTATTGAAATGGTTGAAAAACAAACAAACAGTTACTAGGGCAATTGACAATTATTTTAAATTTTCCATATTTCTTAAAGTGCACCTATGATAATCCTTTGCATGTTTTAGTAATTGTAATTAATAACAGAAATGGGGAATCTTATAGTCCCCTGAAATTATTCCATTTTTGGTGGTATTTCTATTGTATTTATAGCCCAGCTTTATTCCAAGAACACTCATGGACAGCTCCCCTGATTTTATAAACAAGTGTCTGAAGTAGAACCTAGAATTATAGGGCTGGAAGGGAGTGATGGAGCACCTACAATTCTGAGAGGTAAGCTGTTCCATTGATTAATTGTTCTCCCTGTAAGAAAATTTCTCCTTACTTCTAGATTGGATCTCCACCCAGTACTTCCACCCAGTACTTCTTGTCCTGTCTTCTGATGCTTTGGAGAATAAGTCAATACCCTCTTTATTGTGATAGCCCCTGAAGGCTATTATCATGTCCATCCTAATCCTTTTCTTTGATAGGCTAGAGTCATACTGAGATCGTTCAATTGTTCATAATCTAATTTAGCCTCCAGACCCTTTCCATCTTTGTTGCTCTTCTCTGCACACTTTCCAAGATCTTTTTTGTATCATGGTGAACAGAGCTGTATATTGTAGTACACGTGTGGACTCACGAAAGGGGTATAAAGCAGTATTATCACTTCCTGTGATCTTACCTCCATCCCTCTGTTGATGAAGCCCAGGACTGCTTTGGCTGTTTTGATAGTCGCAACACACTGCTGGTTCATCCTCAAGTGGTGGTCCACTAGGACACTTAGCTCTCACAGTTACTACTGTTGAGCCAGGAACCACCTATTCTGTATCTACATATTTGGCTTTTTTCTACCTAAATGCAGGACCTTACTTTTCTCATCACTGAACTGGATCTTGTTGGATAAGACCCAATGCTGAAGTCTGTCAAGATCCTTTTGAATCTTGAGTCTATCTTTCAAAGCGTTACCAATTCCCTCCAGCTTATCTGCAAACTTGATGAGTTGCCCTTCTAGCCCCTCATCTACATCACTTATGAAGATGTTGAAGAGAACTGGGCCCAAGATAGAATCTTGGGATATCGCACCACATGGTTTCCTTCACATAGATGTAGTTCCATTGAAGATATCCAATTACCTCTGGGGTCTACTAGGTACTTGAAGCTCTATATTTCATCAAAAGTCTGATACCGTAGGAACTATATTGCTTCTCAGCAACAATTGGAGACCCCAAAGCTTCCCATTTCTTTGTTATCTAAAAAATGCAGATAGGAAAATGTTCTTACCGACAGTCCACAGGATTTTGCTTTGCTTCATCTGTGCATCGGTAGAATTTTCCCTGTGCATAAAAAAGCAAACCAATTGAATCTAGAGCACCATTCCTATTTCAAAAATCTCTATAGAACTCAAACAAGCCTCACAAAGAGATTTCACTATGCTCTGGATATTTTTTCCTTGTTCTTACCTTAAACAGCTGGACCCCAATACATGCAAACATGAACTGGAGTAGAGTTGTAACGATCATGATATTACCGATAGTTCGAATGGCAACAAAAACACATTGAACAACATGCTGTAGAGGAAAAAAAAAAAAAAGAGAGAGAGAGAGAGAGAGAGAGAGAGAAAGAGAGAGAGAGAGAGAGAAAGAGAGAGAGAGAGAGAGAGAGAGAGAAAGAAAGAAAGAAAGAAAGAAAGAAAGAAAGAAAGAAAGAAAGAAAGAAAGAAAGAAAGAAAGAAAGAAAGAAAGAAAGAAAGAAACAGTTCAATTCTCACTTGGTATTTAATCACTATACTTAATAAATTAGCATTTCATTTTTAAGTTATCAATAAAAGATTTAATTTCACATTTTAAATTTTACCTTATTATTTCTATACTCAGAATAGGGACACAATATTCCATAAATTCATTCTCACCATTAGGCAGTCATAAATAGCATATAAAGAAGCTAATCATGAAATATCAAATATGTCTAAATCAAGTTCTATTGAACTACAGCTCAATGATGCTAGTTCCCAAGAAATATGATTGGGACCTCAAACTTTCATTGCTAGAGTATATGAAAGAAAGGCTTTCATTCCTAGGTAGTGTCAAAATTAACATTTATTTTAGATAAGCTAAGATCAAGATTAAAGATCAAGGAATAGGATGAGGTGATGGGTATACAACAAAGCACCATTGGAATTGAGAAACAAAGAAATCCAGACAAAAGACAAAACACAGGAATACATCACAAAGCCTCTTGGTTAAAAGTTTGGAAAAGAGAAAGGCATCATTCAAACCATTGAGAAATATGAATCTCAAAATGATACAGACAGAATGCTGGATTTATTTGAGCTAAAAGTCCCCAAGGCATTTTTTTAAGGTAACCTCTATCGAAGCAATTGACATATTAAACTATTATTATGATTTTGTTTATAAACAGAATATACACTTTTCAAAGAAAATTCAGATAAAAACCTTAAGTCCTTTTGCTCTGTTAATAGCCCTTAATGGTCTTAAGACTCTTAAAACTCTTAGAATCTTCACAACTGATATAGCACTTGATCTAGATGAAAAGTAAAACAAACATTAGCTTGACATAACTTAATGCTACTCAATTAATATTATAAAGTTACATAATACTTATGCATGCAGCAGGCCATTAATTCTGAAATTTGTTTCCAGTAAAAAAATAAACACTGTTGGGTTTGGGGTTTTTTTCTTATTGTTCTACATCTCTCTGATGCAAAAGAATTTTTTGGAACGCTTCAGCAAGCCATTCCTTAATCCTTCTAAAACTTGTTTAATGAGTTTAATAGTGTACTAGTAAACAAAAAGAATAAAATAAGGTATACTGTATGGCCGCAAACAACTTGTCCATCCAGGTTTTTAATAGCTACACAATTCGCTTTTCCCTCTAGACGTAAAAAAACCAAAACCCTCTGCATTTTGATCATGTGGCCACATAGGGATGCTGTAACCATCGCAATTATGAAAAATAGTCATAAGTCACTTTTTTCAGTGTTGTAATTTTGAACGGTCACTAAACAAATTGTTGTAAGCTGAGAACTACCTGTATTAATCCTCTTTTTCAGAACTGTGATCACTCCTTATTTGTTTCTCCAAGGAGTTTCACAATAAAAGTATAATTAAAATGTTAATGATAAATCTAATCCCTAAATGACAAAACATTTTGAAATATAATATAGGCAATATCCAGTGCAGTTGAATAAATGTGATCAAAATGGAAAACCTATATAACAGTGATTTAATCAGCCTAAAACACAATTTTGAAATTTGAAATATCAAATGGGGAAATAAGTAAAGAGCATGAACTAATAAACAACAGAGTATTAATCTTGTGAACTCTAAAGCTTCCTCTTCCATTATGTATTCAAAATGGACAGTGATTAATATTTATAGGTTATTTATATGTAAGGATGTAGGTTTATACATATGTTGTATATAGCATGTTTAAATGTGTGTTATGTATGTGTACACTTTGAGAGCAAGCAACTAATTTTCATTTTTAATGTGGGCCAATGTGCCCACAGTAAAAAAAATGACAATAAAGGTTATATTATCTTACCAATATTAAAGAAAAACATGTTTTATGCTTGTGATACTAAGATTAGGGAAACGATGTAACAGGACTTAATGAAAGTGATGAATACATGCATGAAGTTGAAGATGTAGGTTTGTTTATAGAAAGATAGGCTAAAACGTTTCTCAGAAAATCTGGACTCACATAGATTGTAAGAATTTGTAAGTTATTGAAACAGAACTCTAGGTATTGCAAAATACCTATGACTCTTTCTCAAGGGAAAGGGATTGCAATTTGTTAGTCATCAAGTTTGGTATAGGATGCCAAGCCCACAAGATATGACCATTTCCGTATAATGGGGAAATAGTACTATTTCTATTCAAATCATAAACAAACACAGTAAAAGACAAAACGAGCAATACTTACTGAATGCCAAATGACACAAGGGAAACCCCTACTACCAACAAGTCTAGCAAGTTAAAATAATTCCGGCAGAAAGACCCTTTATGAAGGAAGGCTCCAAACACAGTCAGCTGAAAACATAATAGTCCCAGTTTGAATCATTTATAGGTTGTTTACAAGATGTCTGCAGAGGATGAATGTTGCTTTCTATATCATTCAGAATGTAAAGAAAAAGGGGCTCTCTCTGTTAAGATTAAAAATCTGATCTAATGCTACACCACAGCATTTTCAAACATCAATCAATTACTAAATAAAATAAAATACCAACATCTCAAAAACAATCATGGTTTGCTATCCATAGCTTTCATGCTTACATAATGTACTTGCCAAACATTTAGTTTTAGTCCAAAGGTGCTTTTTCAAAAGGCAGCTGGACTTTCTTGTTTTTCTTTGAAGATGTTTCGCTTCTTACTGAAGAAGCTTCTTGGATGAGAAGCGAAACATCTTCAAGGAAAAACAAAGAAAGTCCAGTTGCCTCTTGAAAAAGCACCTTTGGGACAACCATGACCTGGATGACCGAGAATCTCCATAGACATTTTAGTTTTAGGTTTTTACATAGCACAGCTTTCTTAGAAGAGGGTTACTAAAATATAGAAAAAACACTGTTATACATAGTGATATATGTTCTTGCAAAGCATAACAGTGCTTTGCAAGAACATAATAATATACTATTTTAGCTCTATGTAAATCTATTTCACAAAAAGTAATGAAAGTAAATGAAAGATAACATGTTCCTCCTCTGAAAATTTAAGTTCTTTTATGATCTTTCCTTTTTTTTTTAAAAAAAGAGAAAAATCCATCACAGAGAGATATGTTTTCCTTCTGACAGATTTTAAAAGCAAAAGGGTTAAAATAAGCTGCCAAATTAATGTGATGATAAAAAGGAAGTTCTACATGCACCCAAAGGTTTGAAAAATATATTAAAATTTTAATAAAAAGTATCCTATTTGCATAAGTATATGGAAGGTAAAGAAAAAGTAGCAGACATTATTGCTAAAGTTGTGTTTGAATTAACAAGGATCAATGAACAATTAAATACCTTTAATAGGATTTCCACAGTAAAGATGGCTGTGAAAGCATAGTCAAAGTAACCCAGTATCTGCAAGGCATAACATGCCACAGTGAGACATTTATTTACAAGGGTTCATGCTAGAATTTACAATTTTGGATACATATTCATATATACTGTACATTCTAGAAATATTCAACACAGTCTTCTTATGGGAGTTTTCCGACTTTCAAGTCTACCAAAATCAAATCTATTTAGGTTTTTTTTTGAAAGTCCAGCCACATACACATACAAAAAATCATGAAGAAAGCTACTTTTATCTCCTAGGACCAAAATTTATACAACTAGATATATGATTACTTGTAATAAAATTAATATAATTTCACATGGATGGAATTATTTTAATTATTTCAATGTTGATTACACTGAGGATCCTTTCCATTCTCCTTGGTATGCATATCTAGAATTGCTACGGTGACTTTTTTTTTTAAAGAAAATGTTTCTGAAATCATGGCACTGGAGAGATCTTATCATTTGTGGGCATGCTTAAAGTGAAAGCGGGTAACTGTATAAAAAGTGACATTGCCAAACAATTATTAAATGATTTTAAGAAAGTGGAGAAATAAGCACCTTAAGTTACTACTTAAGGCAGAGTGTCAAACTGGCGGCTTGTGGGCCGGATGCATCACGTGCAAGCCACACCCACCCTGGCTCCACAAAGGCAAAAAAATCACGATATGTCACAATATGTCATGTGATGCGATCAAGTTTGACACCCTTTAGTTGAATTCAAATCTGTTGAATACATAGATACGTCCATGCTATTTTCTGGGCAGATGTAGTTTGTTGCGATATTTTGTACATTCCTAGCCTAGTACATACAGTAGTCCAAGAACTAATGAGGTTGACTGTTTTCAATATTCCATAAATGCTTATTTTACAAATATAGAAAAAAGAAACTTTATCCCTGTAAATTTCTTGCTTCTGCCTTTATGTAGAAACAATCATTGAAACAATACAGAGGAGTCTCAGTAAGTCTAAATGTAATTTGAAACACACACAATAATGATGATGATGATGATGATGATGGGAGGGACCTTGGAGGTCTCCTAGATCAACCCTCTCTCAGGCAGGAAACCCTATACCAGGGGTGTCAAACTGCCAGCCCACAAGCCAGACGCATCACCAGGAAACCACTGCCACCCCATTTGCCAGCAATGGGGAAAAAGTTCCGATACGTTGCACGATGTCACATGACGTCGTGAGATTGACATGTCTGCCCTATAACATTTCAGACAAATGACTGTCCAGTCTCTTCCCAAAAACTTCCAGTGTTGGAGCATTCACCACCTCTGGAGGCAGGTTGTTCCACTGATTAATTGTTCTAACTGTCAGGAAGTTTCTCCTTAATTCCATGTTGCTTATCTCTTTGATTAGTTTCCATCCGTTGCTTCTTGTCCTGACTTCAGGCACTTTGGAGAATAGCTTGACTCCCTCTTCTTTGTGGCAACTCCAGAGATATTGGAACACTGCTATCATGTCCTCCCTTGTCCTTCTCTTCATTAAACTAGACATACCCAATTCCAGCAGCCATTCCTTATATGTTTTAGCCTCCAGACCTCTAATCAACTTTGTTGTTCTTCTCTGTACTCTTTCCAGAGTCTCAACATCTTTTTTACTTCATGGTGACCAAAACTGGTTACACACACACACACACACACACACACACACACACACACACACCAGAGATAGGAGAAGTGGATGCACTCCACTTTGAGATACTTTGCATTGCAGAAGCAATATACCCCACTTCAGTGTTAGGATTAGAAACATTGAGCTGGAGTTCATCTTCCCTGACAGGCCAATTTGTTTCCAGAAAAAGAGTTTCTTGTTATTACAGAGAGCATAATATTGGTGAGATATGGAATTCTTGGTGTTCTGGGAGATTGGTTGTCTGTTTGCAGATATTTCCTTACCTAACTAGGTAACATCATCATATTGAAGATGTTCGCAGGTGATGGTTTCTAGTTGGTAATGAAACATCAGCAAGCAAACAGCCAGGCTCAGAGAGCACCAAGAACTCCACAGTTCAACCCTGAACTCCAGATATTCTCTTTGGCTGGAATTGGGGGTTACCAGTCATCCAAATATTATTAATTCCAAGGATAAATCTAAAGACACCACCCGTGCGAATGCACAGAAGGAGACTCATTTGAAATTTATAGTCTGAAAAGGTAGCACTGAAACAGGTGAAGCAACTATCAAATCATCTAGGCTCATAGCATTCCTAGAAAATTTTATAGTGGTGGCCGATTAGTTAAGGCCAAGAAGGCTTAGCTAATTCACAAATTATAGACAGGCTATATATTAGATTATATTTGTGCCATCATACTGTGGGAAACTGAAGGGATATTAATTTAAGTAACATAAAATTACATTCCTGTAAATTTCAAGCAATTAACATTTCCTTGTCAAAAAAATAGCCAGGGCTGACCCTGCGCATTATCAACTAAGTTGGAGCACTGGGGAACTACCAGAGGACTGGAAGAGAGCTGATGTAGTTCCAATCTTCAAAAAAGGGGAAAAAATAGATCCAGGAAACTACAGACCTATCAACCTGACCTCAATACCTGGGAAGATCTTGGAAAAGAGAATCAAACAACGAATCAGCGAACACCTAGAGGCAAATAAAGTCATTACTAAAAGCCAACATGGGTTTGTCAAAAATAGATCATGCCAGACAAATCTTATTGCATTCTTTGACCAAGTGACAAAATTAGTGGACCAAAGGAATGCTGTGGATATAACATCAGTAAGGCATTTGATAAAGTAGATCACAACCTACTACTTGATAAGATAGGAAAATGTGGGTTAGACAGCATCACCACCAGATGGATTCGTAGCTGGCTGACAGGCCGTACTCAGCATGTGGTCCTCAATGGAACTGCATCTACATGGAAGGAAGTGTGTAGTGGGGTGCCCCAGGGCTCTGTTCTGGGCCCAGTGCTCTTCAACATCTTCATCAATGATTTGGACGAGGGGATAGATGGGGAACTCATCAAATTTGCAGATGACACCAAGCTGGCAGGAATAGCCAACACTCCAGAAGATAGGCTTAAGATACATGAGGATCTGGACAGACTTGAACAATGGGCACTATCTAACAAAATGAAATTCAGTGGTGAAAAAAGCAAGGTTCTGCATTTAGGCAAGAAAAACCAAATGTACAGGTATAGTATAGGTGGTATTTTTTATTTATTTTTTTATTTTAATCCCATTTATATCCCGCCCTTCTCCGAAGACTCAGGGCGGCTTACAATTTAAGCACAAACCAATGTGCTTAGCAATAGCCTTCAATATATATGCCTGCTTATTAGGGCTTTCGCCCTCCCCAAGCGGCATTATTACAAAGTCAGCTTATTGCCCCCAACAATCTGGGTCCTCATTTTACCTACCTCGGAAGGATGGAAGGCTGAGTCAAACTTGAGCCTGGTGGGATACGAACCTGCACTAATTGCAGGCAGCTGGTGTTACTTAAGGAGGCATTAGCCCACTGCTCCACCAAGGCTCCTTACCTTGCTCAATAGTAGTAACTGTGAGAGGGATATTGGAGTCCTAGTGGACAATCACTTAAATATGAGCCAGCAGTGTGCTGCAGCTGCCAAAAAAGCCAACACAGTGATAGGCTGCATTAACAGAGGGATAGAATCAAGATCACATGAAGTATTAATACCACTTTACAATGCCTTGGTAAGGCCATACTTGGAATACTGCATCCAGTTTTGGCCACCACGATGTAAAAAAGATGTTGAGACTCTAGAAAGAGTACAGAGAAGAGCAACAAAGATGATTAGGGGACTGAAGGCTAAAACATATAAGGAATGGTTGCTGGAATTGGGTATGTCTAGTTTAATGAAGAGAAGGATGAGGGGTGACATGATAGCAGTGTTCCAATATCTCAGGGCTGCCACAAAGAAGAGGGAGTCAAGCTATTCTCCAAAGCACCTGAAGACAGGACAAGAAGCAATGGATGGAAACTAATCAAGGAAGCAACCTAAAACTAAGGAGAAACTTCCTGACATTTAGAACAATTAATCAGTGGAACAACCTGCCTCCAGAAGCGGTGAATGCTCCAACACTGAAAGTTTTTAAGAAGAGACTGGACAGCCATTTGTCTGAAATGGTATAGGGTCTCCTGCCTGAGCAAGGGGTTGGACTAGATGACCTCCAAGGTACTTTCCAACTTTATATTATTATTATTATTATTATTATTATTATTATTATTATTATTATTATTATTATTATTATTATTATTATTATTATTATTATTATTATTATTCAGCTAGATGGTGCCATCTCCTGAGATGTTCATGGACTAGTCCGTTTTGAAAGACACATTTTAAGAAGATCATACATGCAGATTGTTTGTAAAATCCATTTTTTCTTACATTATTTCGAAAAGAATGACTGCGAATAGGGTCTTCAGCTGCAAGGGAAGCACTGCTGAGCATGATGAAGACAAGAATGAGGTTGGTAAAAATATGGTGATTGATTAATCTATGACAACCCACTCGAATCCTGAAGAACGAGAAAAGAAAATGGACTATTATGTTACGACTGGCAGGTTAATTACTCATAAAATACTCACAAAGGCAAAAGAAATGCTCATCTGAGTATCACTAAACTGGAAATCGGTTGCTTTATTAACTGTGTTGATAATTCAACAAAACTATAAATGTAATAGAATGCATATATTCTGTTTTAAAGCTATTAACGTGTTGGATAATATTAAAGCACAATTTGCAGCATACTCTATTTCAGGGGTCTGCAACCTTGACAGCTTTACGACTTGAGGAATTCTGGGAGCTGAAGTCTACAAGTCTTAAAGTTGTCAAGGTTTCAGACCCCTGCTCTATATAAAGCACCCTCTTTAGACAATGCATCATTTAACACAAATGTTTCACAATCCTGGTAGGAGTTTGATTTGAAAACAAATTCCATGTTAAAAAAATATTTAATTACATGTTCAATCTTGTGCTAGATAAAACAGCAGAAGCTTTAGTCGTTAGGTGTCCCTATCATTTTACTTGCAAAAAAACCCACAAACATTTCCAGGGATATGTTTTAAAAGATTATTTACGGGTTTGTATTGCTGAAAATGAAGAAGGAGCTGCCCTCCGGAATTGGTGTCATCTTCTCCTTCATATTAAGCTCAGATATCCTTCGGGGCCGGGGACCTGCCGGTACTTCGGGCTCTTCTTCCTCTTCTTCCTCTTCACCTACTTTTATAGTGAAACTTTATTTAATTTACAGAGTAAATTAAAACATAATTCTGAGCAAAAGCCCACATTCAAAATAGCCAGCAGGATGTATATGTAAAGGTTTAAATGGCACTTTTGGAACATCTGAACAAGCCGCCCTGAGTCTTCGGAGAAGGGCGGGATATAAATGGAATTAAAATAAAATAATAAATAAAAATTACATTGTCATGCTGAAAAAAAAAAGTGGAATCAGCTATAGTTTCCGGCTGACAGCAATGCTTTTAGGCTACCTGCTCCCTTCTCGTTCTGAGTTTAAAATTAGTTAATTCTTTACTATAGTAACTGGCCAGGATTCTACAAGCGAGCCAAGAAATTAAACAGTTTCTATTTCAAGTAAGGTGAAAAAACAAACATAAAATTCCACCTATATCATCAAAGTCAAGGAAACAATGTATTTTAAAAAATGCAGGGAAATTGAGTCATATTGGTCTGCCAGGAGTAGCCGTACCTGAAATCAATCAGAACTGATTGGGAACTTTACCAAACATGGTATTAAGAAACAGAAGCGCAAGATAATAGATTCCATAAGGGCGATATCTTAGCTCAGGGATCTTCAGACTTGGCCCCTTTATGACTTGTGGACTTCAAACTCCCAGAATTCCTCAGCCAGCGTGCTGTCTTAGCTCATCAGGAACTTGTATATTTGCCCTTAAAATAGCTGTTGGGAAGGCACTGAAACATGCTAATATCAGCACCCTTTGGAGTTTAGGAATGATAATTTATTTAAATATCTTGCTAGTCTGAATGACAATTTTCAATCTATTTATTGGTAAACCATTAAGTTGTGAAAAAAGTGATATAATGCCTCCTAACCATTGGTAAGTCCTCTATAGATGCCACTGCAACTCTAGCCCTTACATTATATTTTCTTCCTTTAATAAAGGCTAGAAAAAGTGCCAGATATGTATTTTAACCATTTGGCCTTTCGTTTCTGAATCCAACAAGAAGAAGGTTCTTGCTATGGGGAAGAAGTTATTTCAGGCATAACGGTGTTTGTGGCTGCATATATTTATCCAATTTAAAGGCATGCAGAAGATACTAGATTGATTATAAAGATTATGTAAACCAAAGATTACTAGTGCTAGAATATCTTCAGACCCTTTTTCATTTTGCCACCCCCCAAAAGGGCTTTTTTAAAAGTCAGGGGACTCTTCAGAATAATATGGGGCCATAATGGAGGAGGGAAATAATTGCCCCATTCAAATGGACACTGTTTGCATTTCACAGAGTGAAAATGCATAGCCTCTGGATAATGCATAGCCTCTGGATGTTTATATGTGTGTATAGATTAAATTTACAATTCAAATGACACAATCTTATAATTCAGCACTGTTATATATTTGATTCAAATCTTTTTTTCTAATCGTGTTAATGAAATTGGAGGGTTTTTTTTAGTTGCGGCACATTTGACACAATAAATCTTTCTGCCAGTGTACATAAGTGAGCTGGTACCTGGGATATCACAAGGTGGATACGGATCTTTGTCTTCTTCTTCCTCCTCCTCTTCTCCATATTCATTAATTGTAACCTCAAGTAAGAGAAAGGTAATCATTTCAAAAAGAGGAAAGTAGCAAACTGGTGTAACTTGCTAATTTCAGCCCAGGATGTAAATGGGAATCAAACCTTCATCTAAAGATGCGTAAAGTGGGAATCACATCTATCCATTCTACCATCTAGACCACGGGTGCCAAACTTGCTGTGTCACATGATGTGTCGCGACGTATCGTGACTTTTTTCGCATTGGAGCTGGAGTGGGTGTGGCCCCTGCATGATGCAACTGGCCCGTGGGCCGGCAGTTTGACACCCCTAGTCTAGAGACTATCACAAGGAGATCCAAGAAATAATACCGTAAGTCAATGTGAAGGACAAGGTTGTTAGGGTTAGATGGGTATTTGTGTACTCCTAAGCTGAAGAGCTTTGCTATAAAGGCGAGCAGATTTTAAGTACCTTAGTATCCTTGGCCTTCTTTGGTTCACCTTCTGGTTTGTCCCCCTTTTTAGCATCCAAACTCCCTTTTCTACAAAGACCATAGAAACAAAACCATGGGGGAAATGATTAAAGATTCAGAATCTTGGTCAATTAATGATTGTAATTAAATTGGAAACATAATAACAGTCTATGCCTACCCTGATTTTAAATTTAAATTTAAATAACTATTCCTACCCTTATGATTTGCACATATGGATGAATTCTGGTAAAATTTCTTTGATAGAAAGAATGGAGCAAGACATTTTCTATGCCTATGTGTCATTTGCAAATTCAAGGTATATCATTCTAACCGTGTACTTTGCATCAGTTTTCTACCCTGCTTATACTATTCAAATTTTCTCTTCCAAAAGAATGAAAAGAGAAAATGAAGAAAACTACAAAAATGTGCATATCTTCTGTCATTTTCTCTGTACCTGGCACTCTTTTTTCTCTCCTTTTCTTCTGCTTCTTCTTTCTGAGCTGTGTTCAGACTTTCAGCATCTGCCAGGTTATCAACCGCAATAGCCAAGAAGACATTTAACAGGATATCTAATTGAAATCATTTTAAGGATACTAAATAGTCAATGCAAGTTATCCCGTTGTTTGTTATTCAACAGTAATTGTCCAATTATGACAACTATTTTACAATTTGACTTGGAAGTTCCTTGCACAAAACACAATAAAAGGACATTTCCATTTCATTTTTATTTACAGAAGAGAAGAGAAATATGAATATAAAGCTCTATAAAATTCAAAAAACTGTTGTTGGTTTTCATCCGTTTGTTGTTCTGATACACTCTTTTTTCCCCTGACATGGAACATCCCATCAAATTCTTAAGGTGCCTTTTGTTTTTTAACCTTCTCATCTTCTACTTTAATGATGTCACAAACTGCATCCAAATATCGATTTCTTGCACTTCCTGTCCTATTTTTCTATTATAATGCTGACTTTTACTTATCATCTGAATGGGTGCTATCAGTAGATGGTTTTTAGTCTGTGGCAAACTGTTGGAGGTATGCTGCTTTGGGCTAAATTGTGGCGCAACCTTCCAAATTTAAGCCCTGAATAGGCTGAGCAGGACACCCATGTAGATTAATTTAACAACGGTCAGCGGGATCTAAAAGGATCTTGCTGAAAGCACTGGATTGAAAATCAGACTTTCAGATTGGTCAGGGCAAGCTTGGGATCATTAGCTTTGTATGGGGAGGAAATGGGAGCAGTAGAGACAGGCATGTGCTTTGAAGTCTACTAGCAGTTTCAGTAGTATTTCATCTTAATTTATATTACTACTATTAAAATTGTTTTCAGCTGTATATTTTTAATTGCTTAAACAAATAATAATTTACTGCAGAGGCTTATATATCTGATTGTGTCAGAATCCATTTATATCACATTTCATAATTGTATAGGTAGAACAATGTGCTTATTCTGGGGAATCTGCCATCTCTCCGAGGGGGGGGGGAGAGGATAGACTTTAGGCGATCTTCAAACAACAGGGAACATTTGAACTGGGGGAGGGAGGGGGAGAGACAGATCTGGATTGCATCTTCATTTACAATTAAAAAGAAAAGCAATAACCATAAAACCAAGGAGAGTTCCCTTTCCCATGGAAGGACCTGACACCTAAGCAAATGATGAGAGCCTGACCAAATGGATGAGGGGAGGGGCTGAAATGGGAATGCTTTATATAGGATTGAAATGTAACTTTGTTAGATTCCGTCTTGTATTGCCACAATCGATTCCATCCTAGTAAACATTTTCCTTTTGGACTAAACATGCATCCAAGAGTTCTTATTTCCTAAGATGTGGATTGAGGTGGGTCCTGACAGATTGCTTGCCAACATACTGTATGGCCCAGTGTACTAATTACAATAATACTAGAACACGGCTTTAAAAAGCATGGCTTAACTGCACTGGTGGAAGAATAAAGGAGAATAACCACTACAATAACTGAGTGAGTTACTGGAAAACGATCAACAACTTATTCCTGTATTGTTGCAAGCCTAGTACAGGTAGTCCCCGACTGATGACTGCAATCGAGCCCAAAATTTATGTTGCTAAATGAGAAATTTGTTAAGAGAGTTTTGCCCCATTTTGTGACTTTTCTTGATACACTTGTTAAGTGAATCACTGCAGTTGTTAAGTTACTAACATGGTTCTTAAGTGAATCTGGCTTCCCCATTGACTTTGCTTGTCAGAAGGTCACAAAAGGTGATCACATGATCACCCAGAACACTGCAACCCTCATAAATATGAACCAGTTATCAAGCATCTGAATATAAATCACATGACCATGGGAATGGTGCAATGGTCGTAAGTGTGAAAAATGGTAATAAGTCACTTTTTTCAGTGCTGTTGTAACTTTGAGCAGTCACTAAATGAAATGTTGTAAGTTGAAGACTACCTGTAGTACAATCTTCTGTTTTGGTTATTAAGTCCAATTAGGTCCAATTCTAAACTAGATCTTAGTCTCTGAATTAATTCTGGCAGAGAAACAAACTTTGGTGGAATTTTAGTCAATTGTAAATGTGATTAACAATTACTCCAAGAACTTGACTTTAGAAAATCAAGCTATGGATCAATTTCATGAACAGCCTTCCAAATCCCCATGTGAAAACCAAGATTCAAGTTTACTACTACAGTATGAGCAAGTAACAATCGAGTTTAGGTGAATCAACATTGTCTTGGAACATTAAAATCCTTCTAATAAAAGGCTTCACTTTAAAGCTCTGCTAACTACATTAACTGATACAATTGTGGGAAGTCTGGAAACAAACCATTTATCAAATTTCTAAGTAACGGGGCTTACAACTTCTTCACACTATTAAGTGCAGCATAGGACATATCTAGTTTGTTCAAATTCACATCAAGGCCCTCTTAGGAAAATTTATTGAAAGTGAATGGAAAATGATAAACTAAGAATCCTAAAAACATAAGAGTTTCAGTTTTTGAAGCCTAAATCAGGCAACTTTAAGATTCAAAGGCTCTTAAATATTCTTGAGAGTAAAGATAGGGAAAATTATGCATTTACCATCAAGAACAGTTTTAAAATAATAAATAAATCCAGCAATCAAGTGGATATCATGTATCTTTGTCTTACTTCCTGCTCAGGCTTGTTGTCTCATATTGAATGCTTTATTTCTATCTTTTCCCACTTTTAAGGCATTCAGCAGCCAACTTTGAATTCCAGTTCAAAAATTCCATAATTCAAGCCAATTCAAGCACTTTTTGTATTTTAACAAATGTATAATGAAATTTCTTTTTCACATTGATGCATACAGTACGTACTAATTCATATTTTGGTAGTGCTTAAAAATAAATACTGCATTCACAAAACCTAATTACATTTAGTGTGAAGAGTGATTTTACTGTAAAACTATCACTTTTCTGATTCTCACCACCACTTGGTCTTCAAATACTGATTTCAACTTCCTCTCAGTTCTGTGCTACTGAAATGAGTACCGTTACTGTGTGCAAAGCAACACTGTGAGTGTTGTGATTCAGGGTCAGCCTGTGGGTTCGGCAGCTGGGTCGGACGACTCAGAGGAGGAGGGGGGTGTTGAAGAGCTTGCTGAGGGGGTTGAAGATCTTGCTGATGAGAGCCCTCAGCCAGGCCCCTCCCACCTGGTCACCACGGAGACCCAGCTGTGTGAGCCTGACAGCATGGATGAAGACCCACAGCTGGCCCTGTTCAAGGACGCCCGACGCAGGAGGCAGTCAATCAGAAGTAAACAGAGGAAGGCAATGGGGCACCTCGGAAGGAGGCAGAGAGAAGCCACGCTCTGAACTGTATAAAAGGGGAATGCGTGGGAGGGCTGGTTTGCTGAAGGCAACCGCTTGATTAGTTCCTGTTTCATAGCTCCTGTTTCGTGGTTGGTGTCTTGTTTTGCTCTGTTTTATCTTAATAAATTTGGCAGGCTTAATTCCAGCCTCTTGCCGTTTGTAAAGGGGTTGTCCCTGCCTTTTCTGCAGGGCCGGTAGCAGGCTGGTACAGAACAGTGAGAACCATCCAATACTTTAGAAACAAAAGGGAAAAAGATATGATTTTCTCTCATTTCTGATAATCTCAAAATCCAAAGCATATTGATGATCTCAGCTGATGGTGAGTGACATTTCCTCCATTAAGAAAAATATGGGTGTAAGGGTTCCTTTCCTTTCTGTCCATTGGCCCATGAGGCACAGTTTTATGTTTCTCTCTCTCTCTCTCTCTGTCTCTCTCTGTCTCTGTCTCTCTGTCTCTTTCTCCCTCCCCCTCTTTCTTCATCTGCTTCTTTCATGTTGCAGAAAAAAAACCTATGGAATGTGAAAAGTGGAAGGAGCTCAATGGGGATTAGGCATGCTCAAGCGTTATAGGTGCAACATGTTTCTTTTTCGTGGATCTAAAATTCATAAGAAGGGAAATAGAACATTATGTATTGTAAAAGAAAAACTGCTATTAAGCCATTTGGAATACAGCCTTTTCAAAAAAATCCCCATGCTCCTTCTTCTAAATCTTTAAGAACTTTAACCAGTACTTAATTATAAATGACTGATAAGAAGACGAGAACATCTTCTTCACATATTAATTTGAGAAGGAAGCATTAGGAGACGTATCTGGAATTAGAACGTGGAAGATAGATAGATAGATAGATAGATAGATAGATAGATAGATAGATAGATAGATAGATAGTAGATAGATAGATACATTCATGCCCTTTCAACATCTCTTCCATGATTTGGGAGGATGGATGCAGTTTTTAAAATGAAAGGATACAGTTACCACAGATGAAGAGGATGATAAAGTAAATACAGACTACCATTCCTGATGAAGATGGGCCTCCATATGCCATAATGCCATCATACATAACAGCATTCCAGTCTTCTCCTGTTAGAATCTAAAAAATGAATTCCTTATTACTGAAATAGTACATATTGTTAAAAACACTTTAATTGTTCCTTTGACATCAGAGCAAAATAATCAGTAAAACCCTTACATAATTCCATTTTAATTATTTTATAAGATTGATGACACTCTTTATTTCTGAATGCATTATTTCATTCTTCTCTAAACTAAGGCATACTTTTGTTTGAATCCCATTAAATACCCTGGAATACTCCAAGAAAAATAACTTTGTTAATGGAGGTAAATATTTCAAATGGTTTATCTCAGATTAATATTGATAGCAGCAGATGAACATCCCTCTGATTTTATGGGGAAGAATAAATGTTAAATGTTAAATTGGAGTTAGAGAAGTCTGCTGCCATTCAGACATGGAGAGTTTCAATTCATATAATTCCTAATCTACATTTTGAAATAGCAAAGTAGGTAATTATAGAAATTGATCCAAAATTAATCCAACCTAAAATAGAAAACCAACGTAACAAATCTTAAGCCTTTAAAACTCCCTGCATAAATTATCTCAGCAGTTTTTACAGGAAGTTTGGAAGTTGGGTTTATTTGCTAATAATTGTTCCATAACACTAAAGCTATTAAGCCAGGATATTTCACAGGACCTGGCCATAGCCAGAACCCCAAGAAACATTCCCAGATTCCATTTCCTCATTTTTTAAAAAAGTTATTTGTCAGATTTTGAAATCCTGAAATATTTTGTCATTGTCTTTGTGTAAAATCACTCAAGATCACTCAAACCCAACCTGGGCTAAGAGACATAGTGTGATGAATTAAGTGAATGAGGACTAGGAAGACCTCCGTGCAACTACATTCTCTACCATGAAGCTTACAAAATACTTTTGCGTCAGTCCCAGTCTCAGTGTACACTACCCATAGAGTTACTGTGGTAAAAATGATGGAGGGAATACTATGTGTGTTGCATGAAAGAAAGTAGGTCTTGAATAGCTTTGGCTGGTATGCCAATTGTGATATAACCTTGACCAGGCTGTTTTGGCAACATTATACCCTCATCATAATCTGATTAGATTAATGTAATGTGTTCTACATGGATCTGCAGTTGGAGACGACCTGGAAACTGCAAACTAATACACAATGCTGAAGCAGGATTGCTAAGGAGGCTATCTTGCAGTCCTGTATGGAATAGTATTTTGAAGTTAGTGCACTGGTTACCCTTCGGCTTTTGTGACCAATTCAAATGTTGGTCATTGCTTTATGGCTTTTCATTGTGCAGTACTGGGTTGCAAAAGTCAAGCTGAATCATGAATTGTGGCTGATTTTGACTACTGTATGGTTTCTTTAAGCAAGTCAGCTAATTAAATTAAAGTTTGGAGTTATCTTGCTCCAGTGACAAGACTAAAAATTATATATCTGGCTAAATACAATGATGAAGTTTCTAATCCTTTCATTGTATAGAGCTGAAATGTAAGAGTCTTAGTTATCATTACATCTCAAAGCAATTGCCCTTGGCAAGAAATTTTTAAATTGGATTAAAATAATGGCCTATTAAATTTGGTTATGTGCTACCAAATTGTTTTCAATTCATCGCAACCATCTAGATACATTTTTCATTCCTAACTTGTTCTTTCAGGTCTCCCAACAGTGCACCCATTGCCACTATAACTGAGTCCTTTAAGTAAAACTGTGAATGTGCTCATTAAACTGAGCATATTAGAAAACTTTATACAATATTTCAAAAAGAGCTCACGATCCTGAATTCTAAAGCACTGGTCCTTCAATTGATTGTTTAGGAAAATTAATACAATATTGTTTTCAAATGTTCAGTTTAGATTCAGTGTGATAATTTTTACTTGTTTTCTCCAATAATTCATAGCATTTTTTCCTCTTATGGTTTGCTTTCTCTGTGGAAGCTGAAGTTATATGCATGGGGGTTTCTACTAATTTTATCTAAGTGGTGACAACCCTTTGAAGTAGGTTAGGCTGAGAATTGCTGGCCTGAAGTCATCTAATGAACTTTGGAATCAAATAGGGTCAGAAACTCCTCAAACCAGGTCCAATTTCTTATCTACAATACTAAATAGGTTGTCAATGAAGATATTAATGTACATATATGAATTTAGGGGAGAAAACAAGAAGGGAGCGGACTTTGCTTGTGGAACATTGTAGGCAAAAATGGACAGCCCTAGATTTTACTCAAGGCAAAGAAATTAAGTAACCTTGTTTCATATAAAAAAATGAATCTTTAAGCTCAAGCTCTGGATCATAAATAGGGGTAACTTACCAAGATACAGATTTAAAATGTGCACAATATAAACAGTTGTAAAAAAAACAATTAACCATAATGGAAGAATTTTGCAATTAATAACTGTTTTGTTAGCTGTATTTGGATGAACAAAGACAACTTAATATTAATGATGTTAACATAAAAGCTATGCTGCATAGAGAGATTGAATACGTGATATGAACAAATGGTACAAAATGATGCAAAAATTACCAAAGATTGACTTTTAATGAGCAGAATGCTATTTAACATAAACAGAAGGAACTATTGTTGTGATAAGTGACTTTTATTTTTATTTTAGGAGACAGGATTACTTAGACAGTGTTGTTGTTCACATATTTTTTTAAAAAATGTTTTATAGTGGGTGAATAAAGTTACCTGGAATACAGTTAAAAGGGCTTGTGGGAAATTATCGAAGGTGCTCCGTTTTGTTTGAGTTTCATCAAAATTAAATTTGCCTCCAAACAGCTGCATTCCAAGCAATGAGAAGATTATGATGAAGAGGAAAAGCAGAAGCAACAGTGAAGCAATGGACTTCATTGAGTTTAACAAGGATGCTACCAAGTTGCTCAGGGATGTCCAGTGCCTACAAATTAAAATGTGTGTGTTAACAGAAAAAAAAACCCGTAAAAGAACAGTGCATGATGAAATATTACAAAAGAGCAGCGGGTCATACAAGGGTCAGTAAAAGTCAGCACCAAGTAAGAACAAGTTTCTCTTACCTGGTGACTTTAAAAATACGGAGGAGACGAACACAGCGGAACACTGAAATTCCGAGAGGGGACATAATTTCCAGCTCTACCAGGATGGTTTCAACAATGCCGCCACAGACCACAAAGCAGTCAAAACGATTAAAAAGGGACACAAAGTAAGACTGCAGCCCAAGACTGTACATTTTTACTAACATTTCGCAGGTGAATAAAGCCAGAAGGACTTTGTTTGCAATATCTGGGAGAAAAATATTCAAAAAATTAAAGTGATGAGTTTCAGTTTCATGTCTTAAATCTAATCTGAGCAATGAAATTGTTTCTATTTCTCCCTCTTTAGGCAAAAATCCCAAATTAAGATGATGTAGCCTGACAACCAACGTATGAAATAATAACAGCGGCATCCAGGCTATTATATTGTAAAGTTACATTTTCTCTTCTTACAATGTATTGAATATTAAGTTTCAATATGGACATGATTTTAAAAATCGGAAAATTAGACATCAGTATGTACAATTCCTAAAGTTAAAATCTACTTGGACAACAACCATCTAAATAGAGTCAAAGGACAGAACTGAAGAGGATGGTTCACAAAGAAGAGTTCTGCAAGTTGACTGGAATTGCTCCTTATAAACCAGAATTTGGCCCATGAATATAAGAAAGTATTTCTCCTGCTACAGACTCTGACTCACTATAAATACTGTACTAGATCAAAGAAATCATTTTGACACTCATAACGAATGTCAATCATTAGACTACTTGACTAGAATAGACCACTAGGCCAGCAGTCACCAAATTTCAGCTTTTGGCCTAAATCTGCCAAACTGCCTGTTTTTGTGCAAATTAAGAATGGGAAGAGTGGGAGATCACCATTCTTTGCCAGACCCTCCTAGTCAAAAGGAATGGCTGTGGCAGAGGCATCCTGTGTGGCAGCAGCAGCCTATCAGAAGTCGTCTCCTTGCTGGCACACCAACACTGTCCAATGCCCATTGCACTCTTTGGACTGCAGTCTGCCAGCCATGGCCATAGAGGCAGAGATGGGGCAGGATTGTGTTTTCCTTTATGGAAGAAAAGTTTGCTATTTCAGCATTAAACTATGATTAAATTGATATTAATCTACAATAAAAGTTCAGTAGAATTTGCCTATGTTCAGCTATGGAAGTGGACAATCTACAATCTATGTGTACGTTTTTGCAAGCTCTCCTCTCCCCAATCAAAAGGGCTTCCAAAATGGTGCTGATGAAAAAAAAACACCCAAAATTCCTATGGTCTAAGTTTTTTAGGATTTTAAGGAGAAAACAGGCTTAATACAAATTATTAATAAAAAAGGGAGGCTGTCTTACTACCTCTGGCTTTTGGATCCCCACTACAAAATGATACAGATCTCTTCATTACTATATTAGTAATACATGTTTATTTATTATTATTGTTGTTGATTGCACAATCAGCCAGATGTTTAGACTTAATTTGACATTTTTGTCCAATTATTACCTTGGTTGATTACATAGTCAATCAGATGTTTACACTAGATGGCATTTTTATCGACCTATCAAGTCCTTCGCATGGACGTGAGATAAGCAGATGTTGTTGTTTCTTGGTGTTAAAAAATATTGTCACAGGATTATGCTGTTCCAAGCAAAGCTGTCTTGTTGTTAAATCTGGGGTGTTATGTGACACATGCTTGTTTGTTTGAATTCTAAAGTCCCAGAGGAATTTATCTTCTTCAGTTTCTATTACTTTGTTCTATTCTGTGGTGTCATTAGTTCTTCCTTGCAGATGTTGCAATGAACTATTGTTGCTACTTTGTCATGCTGCTGTTTGTAATAAATCTGTGTGATCGTCTTGCTGCAGCTAACTAGGGGAACTGTTTCTCCAGCTTCTTTGCAGAGGCAGCATTTGCTATCTTATCAATTCTGGCTTTTTATGCATTTGTACTTAGCAAGGTAATCTAAATAGTTAACATTTGACTCATATCTCCCCTTGCAGAAAGCTAACAGAGAGCGAGAGAGATCCTGTGGCTCAAGAGGTAAAAATACTGCCTAATATGCAATCAGCCCAGGTTCGAATCTCAGAAGGGTATGACTGACTGATGAAGACTAAAGAGTCAGAAATTTACACAAATATATATATTGCCATGTCTCTTTTTTTACTCTTTATTTGGTCTTTCTTATAGGCCAGTTTGATCTGTCTGGTATTCACTAAGCCTTTATGGTGTGCTAGCTTCAGTGCATCTTCTTCACTGTCTATCAGATATTCTTCCAAAGCCTTTTTCCCCCCTTTTATTATTAAATTTATATCATTTTCTTTTTACAACTCCTGATTCGGTATACAGTGCTCTCACCACTTATTTTCCCACAACAACCAACTTTTAGGTGGATTAGGCTGAGAGAGAGTTTCTGGCCCAAGGTTACCCAAATAGTTTTCATGTCTAAAGGAGGACTAGAACTTACAGTCTCCCATTTCCCATCCCAGCACCTTCCCCACTACACCACATTGGCTCATGTCATCTCACAGGTATATATCATAACATCGGACAACATAGACTAAATGAAGATGTTAGAAAAAAGAAAAGTAAAAATGTTTTTCATTGATTACAGTAAGAAACAAGAAAATATTTCATTTTACCTTGTATTTCTGTTAGCCAGTCGGGCTGGTTATAATGCTCAGATGAGATAGTTAACGTGTTCAGGAAGACCAGTACAATGACTAACCAATAAAAAGAAACAGATTTTACAGCAGCTCTGCATCGTCTTCGGCTGAAACGGTTCCATCGACGCCAGCGTCGGCTAAAATGACAGCAATGTAATGCAGAAACATTAAAATACAGGATAAAATTAGACAACAAATTCTGACACCAGAATATAAACTGACAGCAAACAGCACTCCTTACTAGGGCTGATGATGTTACCAGTGTAATGAAACGTCTGCAAGAAACCACAAGGAAGGTTTGTAACTGAGAAGGATCTACAAGTTCTTAATACGGGTCAGGATCAGGATTTGGCTGGATTTCTGTGCCTACATGCTTGTAAAGCAGGGATGTCAAACTTGCAACGTCACGTGATGTGTCGTGACTTTTTTTCCATTGCTGGCAATGGGGTGGGTGCGGTTTTGCCATGATGCATCCAGCCTGCCGGCCAGCAGTTTGACGCCCCTGTTGTAAAGCATACTTGTTGGGATCAAATAATCCTCTACTTTAAGTATTAAAGCAGCAACGTAGAAGTAATTGAAAGGGTTACCCAAAGGCTGAAAAGACTTATCTTGGCTGTCTGTGTACTACTAGTTGATGCCAACTACTTGACTGGGGATCCTACAGAAAATGTTGTCCATAAATGAACATTGATATGCAGACTAGTGATAAACTTTGAGGGAACTGTGCAGATTATAACATTATATTGCAGTTTAATATGCTGACATGCTTTATCTAATTTCTAAACAGTTTTTATAGATAACTTACATAAAACTTATTGAAATAATCCATGAGCAAATGTTGACCAATCCACATAGGAGCAGATTTTGCACTCCTCTATTGTGCCACTCCATAAGAGGAACATTTTTAAAAATACATCTTTCCCACATGCTCAACTAGAAATACTATCATCTATATGTTTGAGATTCTCCATATGCCTCAATGGGGAAGAATTCCACAATCACATAGAGATGTTTTTCATACAGGAGTCAACACTGTATTTGCGTGTGTATAAATGTCTTGATATTTAGTTTTCCTCATAAAAGGTATGCAAGAGAGAATGAATGTTAAGTTAGTTTGGTTACCTTTATGACCTGATTCATGCTTGGTTGAACTAAGGCAAATAATCTAAAGTTTGTATGCAGATTTTACCTGCTTCTCTGATATATTAACTCTTTAGAGCTTTTCAATGTATAAATCAGCTACATGTACATTGATACAAGCTACAAGACAGTCCAGACATTGTGAGACCTGGGTAGCAGCAGCAATGTCAACCTTCAAGCTTCATATAAATTTCCTTTATCTGTAGCATTTTATTTCATTTTTCAAGTAAAAAAATAACAAACTGATTTGTGATCTTTATAGTAAAAGCAGTATGGCATAGAACAAACACAGAAAAATCAATAATACAACCTAGAATTTAAAAATAATCATTCAGGCAGCTGATGAAATCAAGGGAAATCTTATGTTTAGAAATTTTGGCCACAGTCCTCCCAGGAGATGCCCACCTTACCTCTATTTTACCCTGTATTTATTGCTATAGAAAGCAACCCTATCCCATGCCAGCAAATGTGGTACTGTGACCAAGAAGACCTAAGTAGAATTAGATTGAACCTTAGATATTAGGAGCAACCACTTCCAAAGTACAACCACTTTTTTAATGTGAAAATCTGTAAATCTGGGAAACCGAAAGTGGCTGAAACAACCAGAAAAAAATAGTCTATAATCAATTTATGGCTTCTTCTGGAAATGACAGTAGTAGTAAGATGACAGTACTGTAAGCAGAGGTAAAGATAGACTTAATTTTCAGACAATTATATTCACCTTGTTGAAAGACAACAGAGTGAATATGGGCTTTAATAGTGTTTTTTTGTAAATAAATAATAAAAAAAAGGTGCCGGAACTCACACGCGTCATGCAACCCGCCTTGCCTACCCCACAAGGTTCCATCCAAAAAAGGTGCCGGAACTCCATTCTGGGCATTCTATGACAAAAAAAGCCCTGGGCTTTAACATGCATTACCATGATAAGGATTTCCTACACCCATTCATATTCCAAGATAAACAAGTAACGACTCAAGGTAGCTAAACATAAGAGATTTTTGACTTAGCTCAGCTGTAGTTTACTAAGCAGTGAGAATTACCTAAAAGGGGATTAAGTTGTTCATACAGTACGAATCAGGACACCAGAATATCAGTGACAGAAAAATTTGTGAATGGATCTCATCCCTAAGAACCTGGAAGCAAAAGAGATGAATTGGAATTGCAGGAATAGAATATTAAGAATCTTAGATTCAAAAAGAAAGCAGCCATGGCAGGTGTAAAGGAAAATAGGCCTGCCTTGAGAATGGAGAAGGAATTGGGATTTTCAAAAAAGATTATTCAGTTCTGAGAAAGAAGGAAGCATGAGAAAGAAACTCAAATTAACCCCGTCTTGAAGATGGAGGATAGAGAATGTCTAGCAGGCTTTCAAGATTCAGCAACAAACCGCATTCATTAAACCCCTGTTGGTTTTTTGGTGGAGCTGGCCTTCCTCAAAGAACTGGCACAAGGCCACTGATTTGGAAAGCAAGAAGCCTAATCTTCTCTTGACGGGCAGCTGTAACTTCCATAATCAGGGGGTGAGAGGAAAAACAAATGAAGAATCATATAAGGAATGCTAAATTGCTGGGCCATCTTTTTTGCACAAGTTTTATCATGTAAGATGAAATATGTATCCATTTACTGACCCCTTTATCCAAACATAGAGCATTTATTTCTCTCTGGAAGAATATTTACTTTAAATTGGGTGGGAATAACTCGTCACAAAGCAAAAACACCCCCATTATAGACTAAAGCATGAGTGAAATAAACAGAATAAAAGCAACAGTTTACGAAAATCTAGCACATGAAGTACTCTGACCATGGAGGGCTTTGAATTACGGTAAGCATTATTCTCGGAAAACAGTAAAGGCTGAAAGTCTGCAGAGAACTGATCAAATTTCAGACTGAGCATTAGATTTATGGAGAGATCCGTTGCTTACATCCAGAAAATACCACATCTTTTGTGATTATAACCAGGGGTAAACAACTTTGTGTTCTTCAGTTACTTAGGACTGCAAGTCTCATAAACGCAGGCCACTGAGCATACTGGTTTTGGCTTGTAGGAGCTGTGGTCAACAATATTAGCTATTTTGAATACCAGCCTCGAAGTGAAGGTGAAATGTATCTGGTCATCAGTGTAGCTTTAGTCATAGTTTAACCACTTCTGTTATCAATATATTCATTACTGAGTCCAGGGAGGCAAATAAAAATTCCTATCAGGACAAAGCCCAGTTAAAGTAGTATTGACGGTTTGAATTTTAAGATCAAGTTTCAAAGTTTAAGTTGGACAGAGTAATAAATGCAGAATTTTGGAAAGCTTTAAGAAATGTATGTATGTATGTATGTATGTATGTATGTATGTATGTATGTATTGGAAAAAATAGTAGTGCTTGTTTTAGCATTTTCAGGTTTTAATGTGAATAAAGACAAATTTAAGAAATAAAGCAAGATGTACAATATTGTGAATATGACTAACATTTTATTCTGCTTGTAAATATTTACTCAGGGTCAAGTCAAGAAACAATGGTTGGAAACTGACCAAAGAGAGAAGCAACCTGGAATTAAGGAGAAACTTCCTGACAGTGAGGACAATTAACCAGTGGAACAGCTTTCAGAAGTCGTGGGCGCTCCATCACTGGATATTTTTAAGAGGCTAGACCAGGGGTTAGCAACCTCAAACAGTGAAAGAGCCAATCGGAACTGGTTCCCTCACAAAAGGAAAAACTGGGAGCCGCAAAAAATATGTGCGCATGCGCGTACATGGACACATGCGCAGAACAGGGTTTGACTGAAGAGTAGAGCCAAGGCGAGATATGCACCTACCCTGCATATTTGAATTGATTGGTTGTACTTTTTTAGTCCCACTTTTTTTTGGGGGGGGACTGCACATGGCAGAGGACTGGGAGACTGCTGAAAGAGCCGCATGCGGCTCTGGAGCCGCGGGTTGCAGACCTGTGGGCTAGACAGTCACTTGTCTGAGGTGGTATAGGTTCTCCTGCTTAAGCGGGGGGCTGGACTAGAAGACCTCCAATATCCCTTCCAGATTCTATTCTATTCTATTCTATTCTATTCTATTCTATTCTATTCTATTCTATTCTATTCTATTCTATTAAGATTTTGAAACCAACTACCAAATTACATTTGGAAACAATGCCAGAAAAACTACAAGCCAGGAACTGAAAGGAGTCAGAAGATATAAGCATCAAGAGAGGAACAGCAGTTTCCAATCAAGAAAGGACTCTTCATTTAAAATATGCCATTGTTTTATCTTCAGCTTTTCACCAAGGTTGATTGGATGATATTCCAACATAGATTTTTTCTCACATCAATATGAAGATACATTCTGCAGAGATTTCATTACCTTTTTCCTCATTATATAAGCTTAGTTGTCAGAGTCCACTAAACTTTTAGTACTTCTAATTGAACCAAAGTTTTCTTTCCATCTCCCAGCCCTTTTTCTTTCTCTTTATCAGCAGATAAACAAGCAGATTGTTTGAATATTTGTAGATTGTCAGTTTAAGAGAGAAAATATTTTGGAAAAATAATTCCCTGCTCATGAAATTAATGAGGATATATTTATTTTATTTATTAAATTTGTTTGTTATGTGTAATTCCCATTACTGCAGGACCCTTGATTTATCTGTCCTTTTGTGCATAAGAAATGCGACATTTTGATATAAAACCTATTTGCAAAATAATAGAATTAAGCAATCCTTAAAATAATCCACTAAGCAGCCAAGGGTTGAAGTCATAGTAAGATCTAAAAAAAAAAAGCAGGCTCAAAAAAAACCACCCCTTCTACAAATGAAACTCGAAAAATTAGAATATCGTGCAAAAGTTTATTTATTTCAGTAATGCAACTTAAAAGGGGAAACTAATATATGAGATAGACTCATTACATGCAGAGCAAGATAGTTCAAGCTGTGATTTGTCATAAGTGTGATGATTATGGCGTACAGCTCATGAAAACCCCAAATCCACAATCTCAGAAAATTAGAATATTGTGAAAAGGTGCAATATTCTAGGCTCAAAATGTCCCACTCTAATCAGCTAATTAAGCCATAACACCTGCAAAGGGTTCCTGAGACTTTAAATCGTCTGAAGTAGCCGAAGGACCACTCGGACGACAGGCTACTTAACTAAAAGGTTTATTAAGAGCAAGACAAACAGAGAATAACTTGCCCGGCTTTTATAGCCGGCAGCTGTCAGCGAGGGCCAATCAGGAACGTTCATTTTGGCGCCGCGTCTATTCGGACCAATCCGCGTCGTCTGCACTTGACAGCTCAGGCTTCCGCATGGTCCGGTATTTTGACAGCCGCGAGCTGTCAGTGGTTGCGCCTGCGCCGTGTGGGGAACTTTGACAGCTGTCAAAGTTCCCGCGTGTTCTCCTGTCAGAATGTTTTCCCTTGTTAACTAGCCGGAACAACCTGTTAACTGATATATGTTTTAACTGTTTACATATATAATACACCCCTTACCCCTCCCCTGGAGCGTTCCCTCCCCCTTGGTTGCCGGAACCTGCCCACTGGTAGTCCTTTAGGTAGGCGGGGGCTCTTTCGGTTCCTGTTGGAACGGCGAGGAAGTGGGGGGTTGTCTGGTTCAGGTAGTTCGTTTCTTTGCTCTTCTTCCTCTTGGTTTGGTATAGGTAGTAATCCTGGGGGGGGGGTTGCAGATCGAGTTCCTCTGGTTGGGGTTCTGAGTTGTGTGGTGGGTGTCTGGGTCTGAGTTGGTCGATATGGCGGCGTAGATTGCCGTGAGTTTGTGTGGATATTAGGTAGGAAATGGGTCCCGTTTGTTTTAGTACTGTCCCCTGGACCCACTTGTTTTTATTAGTATATGACCGTGCCCATATCATTTGCCCTGATTTGAGTGTGCGGTTTGGGTAGGGGTGCTCTTTTTCTTCCGGGTATGTGTCAGGATGCAGTCTGTCGAGCCGCGTTATCAGCCTCCTCCCCCATCTTAGTTCCGCCGGGGATTTGCCCGTTGTTGTGCATGGAGCTGCGTGTTGTGACATGAGGAACTGGCTGAGTCGCCGCTGCCAGTTCCCCTTTGCGAATTTTTTCAAAGCTTCTTTTGTGGAACGCACCATAATTTCAGCCATCCCGTTCGTCGATGGGTGGAACGGCGCAGACGTGACCAGCCTAATACAATTCTTCGTAGCGAACATCTGAAATTCACGAGAGGTGAATTGAGGTCCATTGTCTGAAACTATGGTGTCTGGAAGACCATGTGTGGCGAATATTTTCCTTAAGGCTTGTATAGTGGCTCCTGACGTTGTTTTCCTAAGGGGAGTGACTTCTAACCATTTGGAATAGCTGTCAACTACAATTAGGAAACTCTGCCCCTGGATAGGTCCTGCGAAATCTAAATGTATACGTGACCATGGGTTCCTCGTAGTTTCCCATTTGTGAATTGGTGCTTGGGGGGGCTCGTTTCGGGTCGCTTGACAGGTGTAGCACCCTCCCACATATCTTTCTATCTCTTTATCTATGCCAGGCCACCAGACATAACTTCTGGCCATAGCTTTCATCTTGACAATGCCTGGATGTCCTTCATGTAAAATGTGTAATGTTTGGTTTATGTTCTTCTCTGGTATTATGACCCGATTTCCCCAAAGCAGGCATCCCCTATGAGTAGATATTTCATTTTTCCTGCTAAAATATGGCTGGAATTGGGGGTGTGGGTTTTGTGCTGGCCACCCTGTTGTGGCCCATTTGAGGATTCTGCTAAGTATTTTGTCCTTAGCTGAATTGTTAGCTATAATGTTTGCAGACAGGGGACAGTCTGGAAGTTGAGAGATTGCTAGAATCAGTCCAGCTGGGGCTGGGTCTGAGTCCTTGCTTTGAATGGGCAGTCTGCTGAGGCAGTCTGCGTGTCCTAATTCCTTCCCCGGTTTGTGAATTAACTGATAGGAATAGGCCGATAAGAATGTGGACCACCATAGTATTCTCGGTGAGAGAATCTGTGGTGTAGTTTTATTCCACGTGAATATGCCCAGTAGGGGTTTGTGATCTGTAAATATGGTAAAGGGTCTCCCATAGAGGTAGTCGTGAAATTTTTTAACCCCTGCGACTATTGCTAGGGCTTCTCTGTCTATTTGTGCATAATTCCTTTCTGCTTTTGACAGAGTGCGTGAATAAAAGGCTATGGGTCTTTGTGTACCATCCTTGAATAAATGACTTAACACTGCCCCGATTCCATAGGGAGAGGCATCGCAAGCGATGCATATTGGGGTGTCTTCTCTGAAAAGGGTGATCGTTGAGCTGTGACAAATAATCTTTTTTAATGACTGGAAACTATTTTCATGTATTTTGGTCCAGGACCACGCAGTTCCCTTGTCCAGGAGCCTATGCAGAGGCTCAGCGATAGTGGCTTTATGGGGAAGGAAGGCATGATAAAAGTTTAATAATCCTAAAAAAGCTTGGAGCTCTTGTTTATTCCTTGGGCTTGGCGCTGTTTGAATAGCCTTTAGTTTTTCTGTGGTGGGGTGGATGCCTTGGCCGTCTATTTTGTACCCTAGGAATTCGGTGGATGTGACTCCAATAGAGCACTTTTCCCGTTTAAGTTTGAGGCCGGCTTCTCTGAGCCGGCTCAGCACAGCTGACAGCCTGTCAGCTAAGTTTGCTTCATTTTCTCCGGCGATGAGAACATCGTCGAAATAGGGGCAGACCCCGGGTATTCCTTTCAGGGTTTTCTCCATGATACCCTGAAAGATACCCGGGGCTGCCGATATGCCGAATTGGAGCCTTTTCACTTTAAAGGCACCGCGGTGGGTGACAATTGTCTGGGCTTCCGCGGTGTCATTTGTGACAGGCAGTTGCAAATACGCCTGCGTGAGATCAAGTTTGGCAAAAATGGCGCCAGAGCGGATGGAAGCAAATACGTCCCTTACCGCTGGCACCAGGTAAGCGTGGGGGCTGAGGGCTAGGTTAAGGGTCGCTTTATAGTCCGCGCATAATCTCACTTCCCCGTTAGGTTTAATAGGGGTGACTATAGGGGTCTCCCAGCTTCCCCCTTCCGTAGGTTCGAGCACCCCGAGACCTACGAGGCGATCAAGTTCGTTTTCTATTTTTTCTTTAAGGGCAAAGGGTACTCTCCTAGCTCTTATCTTTATGGGTTGGATTGCTGGGTTTAATTGTAAGGAGATGGGGGGACCGGTGTATTTTCCTAACGTGCCATCGAAGACGTCTGCATACTTGTTGCAAACGGCTTCTAGGCTGGGTGATTGGATTGTATTTACCCCCGTTATGGCGATTCCTAGAGGGCCGAACCAGTTTAACCCTATCAGGTTGGTGCGGTTCCCTGGTGTAACTAGAACTTCTAAGGGACCCTTGAACCCTTTGTACTGCACGACAACCTTAGCCCTCCCCTCCAGAGGAATGGGGGTTTTCTGGAAATCTGCTAGGTGGACCTGGGTTTGCCTCAGAGGAATTTTTCCCTTGCTTTGTCGGCAGATCTCCTGATACGTTCCAAATGAAATTAAAGAGACTGCTGACCCTGAATCTACTTCCATGAGGCAGGGCACTCCCTGAATTTTTACCCTGATCCTCACCTTTGAGCTTAGGCTGTGTACCCTGTCAATTGTTTCTACTAGGGTCCCTGGCGTTTTTTCTCTGTTGGCCCGGGTAGCTGGCCTACCTGGGGAATTGGTCTCCAGATCATTGATGTTGTCGCGGCCCCGGCTGCGGCACACCGGTTTGATGTGGCCGGTCTTTCCACAATTGTGGCACTTAGCGTTTCTGAACCGGCAGCTTCCTCGGGCATGATTGCCCCCACAGCTGGCGCAGGCGGCCCGTTGCTCGTAACGCGGCGGTGGCGGAAGGGGGTTCTTGGTTCTGCGATGATCCGATGTGTCGCTTCTCCTCTGTTGTCTGCGTTCCATTTTCCGCTGGAGGGCTTCCCCGTCAGTGAAGTCCACCGACTCGTCGCTGTCGCTGAGCGTGGCGCTCTCTTGGTATACCGTTGCTGGGCTCTCAGGGGTCGTGGTGGTCGATTTCTTCTTGTGGCTGTACTCATACGCCATGATTTCTCGGGTCAATTCTGCCAGGCTCATGTCGGGTTTGGATGTCAGCTTCTTCTGCAGCCTCTCGTCCCTCAACCCGATCACCACCTGGTCTCTGATGCGGTCCTCCAGGTCCGGGAAACAGCAGTTCCACGCGGCGTGTCTGACCCCAGCGATGAACTCGTTGGCGGGCTCGTCTGGTCGCTGTTTCTTCTGGGCGAATTGGACCCGCCAGTACAGTTCTGAGCGAGCCGGCATATAGTACTTATTCAGCTGGTCTACCAGGTCCGCGTAGGAGACCTCTGTGATGGGCACCGGGCTAAACAGGCCCACGGCAGCGTCGTACACTGGGGGTCCGCTGATGTATAGTAGAGCGGCGGCCTTTGCTCTGTCATCAGTGATTTTACTGACGAGGAGGAATCCCTCGACTTGGCCCAGGTGTGATTGCCATCTCTCGGGATGGCGGGTATCGAATTCCCTCACACGACCGAAGTTTGCAATGTCGTCCGGTCCTGGGTCGCTCCTTTGGAAGTTAAAACTTCCAGTGACAGCTCTTGTCGGGAACTCTCTTCCTCGGCTGTGACTTCAGCTCAGGAGCGATCCCACCTTCGTCGCCAGTGAAGTAGCCGAAGGACCACTCGGACGACAGGCTACTTAACTAAAAGGTTTATTAAGAGCAAGACAAACAGAGAATAACTTGCCCGGCTTTTATAGCCGGCAGCTGTCAGCGAGGGCCAATCAGGAACGTTCATTTTGGCGCCGCGTCTATTCGGACCAATCCGCGTCGTCTGCACTTGACAGCTCAGGCTATTTTGACAGCCGCGAGCTGTCAGTGGTTGCGCCTGCGCCGTGCGGGGAACTTTGACAGCTGTCAAAGTTCCCGCGTGTTCTCCTGTCAGAATGTTTTCCCTTGTTAACTAGCCGGAACAACCTGTTAACTGATATATGTTTTAACTGTTTACATATATAATACATCGTCTCTCAGTCTGGTTCAGTAGAAATCACAATCATGGGGAAGACTGCTGACCTGACAGTTGTGCAGAAAACCATCATTGACACCCTCCATAAGGAGGGAAAGCCTCAAAAGGTAATTGCAAAAGAAGTTGGATGTTCCCAAAGTGCTGTATCAAAGCACCTTAACAGAAAGTTATGTGGAAGGGAAAATTGTGGAAGAAAAAGGTGCACAAGCAGCAGGGATGACTGCAGCCTGGAGAGGATTGTCAGGAAAAGGCCATTCAAAAGTGTTGGGGACTTTCACAAGGAGTGGACTGAGGCTGGAGTCAGTGCATCAAGAGCCACCACACACAGACGGATCCTGGACATGGGCTTCAAATGTCGTATTCCTCTTGTCAAGCCGCTCCTGAACAACAAATAACGTCAGAAGCGTCTTACCTGGGCTAAAGAAAAACAGACCTGGTCTGTTGCTCAGTTGCTCAGCAACTTTTGCATCTCATTTGGAAACCAAGGACCCAGAGTCTGGAGGAAGAATGGAGAGGCACACACTGCAAGATGCTTGAAGTCCAGTGTGAAGTTTCCACAGACTGTGTTGATTTGGGGTGCCATGTCATCTGCTGGTGTTGGTCCACTGTGCTTCATTAAGTCCAGGGTCAACGCAGCCGTCTACCAGGAGATTTTGGAGCACTTCATGCTTCCTTCCACAGACGAGCTTTATGGGGATGCTGATGTTCTGAACCAGCCAACTACCGGCCTTGTAATAAGGCAAACCCCTGTTCAAGCAGTAGAGACTGGAGAGCGTCTGAGGTTGCAAAGCGTCTGCCAAGTTTAATTCACAAGCAAAACAACAGAACAAGAAACTCAGGAACTTGAATCCTCAAGCGGAAGGGTTGCTTTCAGCAACCAGCCCCTCCCCAAACACTCCTTTTATTTAGAGTTCAGGGCGTGGTCTCCCTGTGCCTCCTCCCGAGGAGTCCCACAGCCTTTCTTTGTTTGTTCCTGCTCGACTGCCTCCTGCATCGGGCGTCCTTGAACAGGGCCAGCTGTGGGTCATCATCCTCCGCACTATCGGGCTCACGCAGCTGAGAAGAGGGCCCCGGCTGAGGGCTCTGCGAAGCCTCCAAGCCATCATCAGCCGGTTCGTCTTCCACACCCTCCTCCTCCCCCTCATCTGAGTCATCCGATACATCTGAGCCGGCTGCCGGGCCCACCGGCTGGCCCTGAGTCACAACAGCTGACTTCAATTTCCAGCAGGACGTGGCACCTGCCCACACTGCCAAAAGCACCAAAACCTGGTTCAATGACTGTGGAATTACTGTGCTTGATTGGCTAGCAAACTCGCCTGAGCTGAACCCCATAGAGAATCTATGGGGCATTGCCAAGAGAAAGATGAGAGACATGAGACTGAACAATGCAGAAGAGCTGAAGGCCGCTATTGAAGCATCCTGGTCTTCCATAACACCTCAGCAGTGCCACAGGCTGATAGCTTTCACGCCATGCCGCATTGAGGCAGTAATTGCTGCAAAAGGGGCCCAAACCAAGTACTGAGTACATATGCATGCTTATACTTTTCAGAGGTCCGATATTGTTCTATGTACACTCCTTGTTTTATTGATTGCATGTAATATTCTAATTTTCTGAGATTGTGGATTTGGGGTTTTCATGAGCTGTACGCCATAATCATCACAATTATGACAAATCACGGCTTGAACTATCTTGCTTTGCAGGTAATGAGTCTATCTCATCTATTAGTTTCCCCTTTTAAGTTGCATTACTGAAATAAATGAACTTTTGCACGATATTCTAATTTTTCGAGTTTCACCTGTACATCCATCTTATCAAATTCTTCAGCAAGTATATCTAAATTAAAAAAACACCAGATTTTTATGGATTAGGCATTCCAGAGACAATCGGAATTCCCTTCTCCAAACATTGTGATTATTTCTTGATGGTGTCTATTTTTATATAGAGTGCTTTTATGAACAGCATACAGCTTAGTAAGCTAATGAGCAAGAGTTCTTGCTCTTTAAGATGTATTATACACATTATGATATTAATCATCTGCCATCCCAAAACTGAAAGAAACAAACAACAGCAGCATTTGAGGGAAACATAAATTGCCTTCTACCGTTGTCATTGTCAATGAAATAACCAGCACAGCACTTTCAAGTTAAGGCTTATGTTGGCATCTTAAGAGGATATTGTTAATCACTTATGCAATTGGGGCATGGAGCTGAGGTTCCCCAGTTCCTGTCTCCCATATAACATCATTTGATACTTGCTCTCGGTGGCATTTTTCTACCTGAAGGAAATCGTCATTATCTGTTGGCTAATGGGTTTGATCCAGGCTATACCTTAAATGTAATTTGATGTAACAATAAACTGCTGGAGCACCTTTTTATGAAAAACAACACTGAAAAAGAACAAGCAGGGAAATTGAAGATGTATAATCTTTTTCTTGCGTGCCAATTCCTCTGCAAATTGCTCTGCTACCTCTCTTCTTTGTGGCTTCCCCCCCCCCCTGAGGAATTTGAAATGCACAGATGTCTTCAGAAAGTCATATTGTCAATCATGTCATAAGCAAAATTGGAAAAATTAATCTGGGATAGAAAAATCACTGAGCAAGAAAACAATTAATTACTCTCCTTCATTCGTTCTTCTTTTTCCCCCCCCAGAAAAGAGGGTTACATGGAATAGTTGTTTTGTAGTTCTGTCTTTCTTTAAAAAGAAAGAAGCATATGCTATAACTATTGTAACAAAACAATGGAAAGAGTAGAATGTGATGGTCCATATAATCCTTTTATATTTACTAACACAATTTTAAAAATCAGTCATATTCATCCACTATATCTATAGATAATCAGCACAGAATTATGATATAGAGCAGGAAAATGAGAGGGAAAGAATACTGACCTGAACTTGGATTTTGAGATAATTTGACTAAAAGAAAAGGAAAACACATTTTAGAGAAAATATAAAACAAGAATGTACACATCTCATTTCACTTTGAAACCTGAGTTGGAATGATTTAAATATTGTTAGTTATGGACAAATTCAACCAGGATAAACTGTATAACAGTGGCCTTTCTTAACTGCTTTTAATAAACCAACATTATAAATAACTATGTTTTATAGTTATATTCTTTTTGAAATAATGAATGCACATTTACCTTGAAGTTCTTACTCAACAATCTAGAAAGAGATTTTAATTAAACTACTGGGATAGAAATAAAATAATTCTTATCTGCACTCTTTCAGGAAAAAAAAATGATAAGCCTACAATATAGGCCAGGGAAGAGTATTTTATCAATACTGTCTAATGGATTAGAGACCTGAGTGTGGATTTTGAATAGTAATTTTAACATGAACTTCCAAAGTTTAAATCTCACAAACCGTCCAACCTATCATTTGCAGAGTTGTAATGTACTTATTAGGAGTTTCTTACAAGGTTGAATGTAGAGTATGTCTAGGCAACCTCGGCTCTTTTATGACTCATGGACTTCAACTCCCAGAATTCCTGAGTCAGCTATGCTGACTCAGGAATTCTGGGAATTGAAGTCCATGAGTCATAAAAGAGCCGAGGTTGCCTACCCCTGGTCTAAACAAAAGGTGCCAATTCACAGTAATATTATTTATATTCCTATGCAATATTTATCAGCTTGGACAGGGTTCCCCAACCTTTCCAGCTTTGTGGACCAGTGAGGAGGGAGAGGGGATAATTCCGCTGCTCATGCAAATAGTGCACCTGCATATGCTCACCTGCTGCTCATGCAAGTGGGGATGCATGCATGCATGTTTGCCGGCTGCTTCCACAACCCAGTTCCAAATTGTTCATGGCCCGGTAATGGGCCACAGCCTGGGGGTTTGGGGCCCCTGAGCTAGGACACCGTACAAATTGTTATATATAAATTAAATACAGTAGGCTACAAATGCTAGCTTTTAAAAACTCCAGTCTGATATATGATATGACATACTGTATTTAGCCCCCCCTTTTTTAAAAAAATGTGTTTCAGAGAACTCTTTCTTACAATTTGCAATGAATAAAGCAGTGTCATTATTAATGTAATTGGCTATGTTAAGACTTACAATCAAATAAAAGCGACCCTTTCTTTCAGAAAACTTGGTCCAATCCATTTCTCCATTGAGTATTGGGCTAAAAGCCTTCAAGAGTTCCATGATATACTCACCACAAATTTCCACAGCATGTGGTCTCTCCTTCACCACCCACATTTTCAGTATTCACTGACTCGGTCTCGCTTACTTGCATGCTTGCTGTTGTGAAATAATGAAAGTATCATTAGATTTGTTATTGAAAAGCAACACATGAAAATATCTCAAATGTCTCTCAAATATTATTTTTTATTTTACAAATGGTCTCTTCTGTAACCATCTGTAGTGCAATCAACACAAAGAATAAACGGTTCTCACCTAAAAGGTACAAATAGACCAGAGTTCAGGATTCTAAGCAAAAAAAATCCTAGTGCATGAACACAAAAGCACAAATACAACACAGAATCTGATTAACCTAGGCACTATTAATAGTGCAAAATCATTCTTCTGCAAGGTACAGTGAAGCTATTTAGTTTTCCACAAAATGACCTTTCCCCCAATGCTTGCATTAATATGATGAGAGCTATGAGACTCCAAATATGGTTGCAATATTGGGAACAATATTTCAGTACCTTACTTCTGGGTTATAAGAAGCTAATCCTGCTTCTGCTTTCAGCTCACATAGTATTCTGTCTCTTCATTTTAGCAACATGGGATCAATGATGCTGGTCTATCCTACAGACCTGATGTTGTTCCTCAAGTATAAACTCCAGTTACCAGATTTAATCCATGGATGGATGGATCATGGCATATGATCTGGATCTATCCTAATATATCGGCTATAACTACTTTAAGAATGTATGGGCTGACACAAGCAAAAAATATTTTCAATTGCTAGCACAAATATACTAATACAACTCTTGAAAGTCAACTCATAATTATTACAGGTACACTTGTCAATTCAGATGAAAGGATTATCCTAGCATCCAGAATATAAATGTATTTTCTTGCCTGCCCACAAAGATAAGCTGTCATCTAAAGCAGAGCAAGCAGTAAATTGACTTTTAAATTACAGCATAAAGTGCCAGTTACATTTCTACTTTATGCGTTAGCAAGTTTTGCCAGGGACAATTCTGACAGCTTTTATTATCTTGGTCCTTGTTTAAAGTAAACCATTTCTTTAAAATGCCATTGTTTCTGGAAGATTTGTCCTTGTGGATATTTTGAAGAACAGCTAGATTAAAAATGCGTTGTTCACAGTTTGGTCCAAGCCGCAAAATTTATGAATCACTAAATTGAAGGCTGCCTGCCAGCTATGCACAGTGATCTGCCAAGTTTAGGACTCCTCCCTTTTTTTTGAATCCCAAACAGAATAGGAAGGTCAAGAGATTAACTGAAGTTTTTCTGGGACATATTTTACAACCAGAGGGGCCACAGTATATCCAGGCATGGTTCAAAAATTATATATGTGGAACAAAATCTTACGAAGTTAGGATTAAGTCTGCAGGAATATAATTCTGGTTTATATTTGGATTCATGAGACTTAAGGAGAAAACTCAATGCTCCATACCATCTCTACCTACCTAACTCCTCTGGTCCTTTTCATGTTACAATTGTCTTCTGAAACACTCCTGTTATGTACTGGGCTTGTGGTGTTACACCACGTGTGTTGCTGGAGCGGCTAACGGCTCCCCAGTAATCTAGACAAGCTGTCTCCGGTCCTATAATTGGCTAGCCACAGGCGGCAAGAGTGGGTTCAAACTTATTGGCTGCCACCTAGGGACTAGACTATATATTGTGGCTGGTTGCAGCCCAAGCTTCAGTACAGTTCTAGAAAGAATAAAGAATGAGTTATCTTGTACTCAGCCTCGTGTCTTCCTTCTTGCACCAAAGTGCTCACGACTTAACAGTGGCGACGAAGGTGGGATCCTGCTTCACCGAGTAAGAGCTGAAGTCAACGAGGGGTTGGCAGCACACGCCGGAGGGAAGAGGCATTCCCCCCCTCTAGGCTGGCTAGTAAGCCACACTAGTGGCCTCACGCTCAGCGAACGCATTCCCTGAGCCTAGAAGCAGGATCCAAAGATTGCAGGAAGCTGAAGGAAGAATGCCGAAGGTCGGCAAATTAAGAGAATTTGACATGAAGCATCCGGAAGAATGGCCATCTTACCTTTCACAAGTAGAAAACTATCTTAGAGCAAATCAGATCGCGGAAGAAGGCCTGAAGGCCGCCACATTGCTTTGCGTGTGCGGCCCAGCAACTTTCGACCTGGCAGAGAATCTTTTTGCGCCAACGCCCATCGAAGCAGTCTCATACGCAGACCTTAAAAAGAAGCTAACCGGGCACTTCCAGCCCAAGATGTTGGAGATGGCATGGCGATTCAAATTCGACCAAAGAGTGCAGCTACCCGGGGAGACAGCTTCGGAGTTCATTGGGGGCCTAAGACAGACCACACGCCTTTGCAAGTTCTCAAACTTAGAAGAACGACTAAGAGACTGGCTCATGTGTGGCCTTCGGGACAGAACACTTCAGCAGAGACTGTTTGCTAGACCCAACTTAACGTTTTCTGAGGCACAGGATGAGGTGATGGCCAACGAAGCTGCCGGGGGCGCAGTGCATAGTTCAGCCTACCAAACCTTCAAAAATTGAGGATTTGGTCCATCTAGAGGTGGCCAAATGCGCCGGAGAATTGTCAGAAGAAGAAGAACCCGAGATCAACAGACTTCAAAGGCAATCCATTGCACAAAACCGCAGCAACCACCAGCGAGAGGATGGTTACAAGGCAGTTCTCTTACCAAGATGTAAGGGGTGCGGAGGCAACCATCTTTGTGCCAATTGCAGATTTCGCTTGGCCACGTCTAGAGCTTGTGGAAGAACAGGCCACATCGCAGTGGTTTGCAGAGCCTGCCAGAGAGACCGGCCACCCAAATGCCAATCGGAAGAACCGACTAGGAGGGTCCAGTTAGTGTGGGATTCTGCAGAAGCCGTAGAAGTGTATGCCACACCGGGGCTCGATGCCCCCTCAAACCCTAACTTAAGCTCTTGGTAGAGCTACAAGGAGTTCCATGTAAGATGGATTTGGACTCTGGCTCTGCAGTCACAATCATTTCTCAAGACACTTTTAACTTTGTGTGTAGGCGCAGTAACAATTGGGCCAAACTAAGACCCTCAGATATAATCCTAACGGATTTTCAAAATGCTCACATTAAAGTTAAGGGAGAAGCTACTTTGTTGGTAAAGTTTAAAGGGTTTTTGGGGCACCTGGATGTAATAGTAGTAGGGGGCCAAAGAACGATTCTTATTGGACTTGATTGGTTTGATGCCTTAGGTATTCAGATTACTGGCATAAACCGGACACAAACTGCAGACCTCATGTCAGTGTGTGAAGAATACGTGGATGTTTTTGATTCAACCCTGCGGACATACACAGGCCCGCCTATTTCTTTTAAGTTAGATCCTAACGTTGTTCCAATTAGGGTTAAACTTCATAGGGTCCCCTTTCCTTAAAACACAAAATTGATTCCAAAATCAATAAGCTTGTAGAACAGGGCGTGTTACAGCCTGTCGATGGGGGGGAGTGGGAAACTCCTATTGTCACCCCACTGAAGTCCAATGGGGAAGTTCGCATTTGCGCTGATTATAAATGCACATTAAATAAGGCTCTCAAACAACACGCTTACCCAGTTCCTGTAGTCAACCATATTTTAGCCTCCTTGCAAGGGGGAACCATTTTTGCTAAACTTGATTTAGCACAGGCCTATCAGCAATTGCCGGTTGATGAGGCCACAGCCGTGGCTCAAATGATCGTGACCAACAGAAGGGCGTTCAAAGTTAAATGCTTACAGTATGGAGTCAGTGTTGCACCGGGTATTTTCCAAGGGATTATGGAACGTACACTTAAAGGCATCCAGGGCATCTGCCCTTATTTCGATGATGTTCTTATTGCAGGGGAATCCCCAGAAGTGTTGGCCAGAAGGCTCAGGGCTGTTTTGCAGAGGCTTCGCGAAGCAGGCCTCAAATTAAAAAAGAACAAGTGTAGTTTCATCAACAGAATTCTTGGGGTTCCAAATTGATGCTAATGGCATTCACCCCGCTGATTCTAAAGTGAAGGCCATTAAGATGGCTCCTAGGCCCAAATCAAAAGGAGAGCTTTAAGCATTTTGGGGTCTCCTAAATTTTTATTATACATTCCTACCGCATAAGGCAGCAATAGCAGAGCCCCTCCACAGGCTACTTGACAAAAAAGCTCCTTGGAAATGGACTAATTTATATGAAAACAGTTTACAGGACTTGAAAGCACTACTGTCTGTAAACTCCACTGTAACTTATTACATAGAGTCTAAACCTGTATGTCTTGCATGTGATGCATCTCCCTATGGGGTGGGGGCAGTCTTAAGCCACTTAGAGAAAAATGGGAAACAGGTTCCTATAGCATTTTACTCAAGGACCTTGTCCTCTGCTGAGTGCAACTATGCCCAGATTGACAAAGAGGTCCTGGCCATAGTTGCTGGAATTAAAAAAATTCATGATTACTTATATGGCAGGGATTTCACTGTCTACACTGACCACAAACCTCTATTGGGACTGTTCACAACAGACAAACAAACCCCCCACATACTATCTCCAAGAATGTTGAGATGGTCTATTTTTCTGTCTGCATATAATTTTAAACTAATTCACAAAGCAGGGAAGGAAATGGGCCATGCTGATGGCCTCAGCAGACTACCACTGCCACTAATGGATCCAGATCCAGCTCCTGCTGCTAGAATACTGTCCATATAGGACATACCTGATTTTCCCCTCCATGCAGGGGACATTGCTGCTGAAACTGCCACAGATAAAATACTTAGTAGAGTGTTGTCATGGGTATACACAGGCTGGTTGGAAAAAAGTCCAGGCTCTGAATTTCAAAGTTTTTTTGTCAGGAGACATGAGTTGTCTGCACATAAAGGGTGGATTTTATGGGGAGACAGAGTTCATAATTCCCACTTCCCTTAGAGACAGGGTCTTACAATCCTTACATGAAGGCCATCCAGGCATTGTCAGAATGAAAGCCTTAGCTAGAAGCTACCTTTGGTGGCCTGGCCTTGATAAGGCTATTGAGGATCAAGTCCATGGTTGTTATACATGCCAGTAATTGAGGCCTGAAATGCCACAGGCCCCAGTTCACAGGTGGGAGGAAACGCACACTCCCTGGTCTAGGATTCACATAGACTACGCTGGGCCTTTTCAGGGGCAGCTTTTCCTGATAGTAGTGGATAGCCACTCAAAATGGCTGTAAGTAATTCCAGTTCCTAACATGACTACTGCTAGGACTATCCAAGTGCTGAGAAAACTCTTTATTTTATTTATTTATTTATTTATTTATTTTATTGGATTTATATACCGCCCTTTCCCGAAGGACTCAGGGCGATTTACAGGGTGCTTCAAACATTAATACAAAAATTAAAAACAATTAAAAAGAATTAAATTTAATCCCTGAAAAAATATAAAAACCCCAATTAAAAACTCTCAGCCTGGGCCGGAGAGCTCGAAGAGCCAGGTCTTCAGGTCCCGGCGAAATGAACGAAGGTCGGGGGCGGTCCTAAGCTCCACGGGCAGCTGGTTCCAGAGGGCAGGCGCACCCACAGAGAAGGCCCTCCCCCTGGGTGTTACCTGCCAGCAATCTTTAACCGGCGGCACCCTGAGAAGGCCCTCCCTGTGGGAGCGCACAGGACGAAGGGAACTTGATGCCGGCAGCAGGTGTTCCCTCAGATATCCCGGACCCAAAGCATTAAGGGCTTTATAGGTCATCACCAGCACCCTCACCCCCGGGCAAAAGGGTGCTAACCGGAAGGTCGGAGCGCGTCACTGCTCGCAGACAGTGGGGGCGCGATCCCGGATGTCGATACGGCCCTCCATGCACACACCTGCTGCCATTCTCTAGCGTCATGGGGATTTGAAACCCCACCCCAACACATCCAGAACCAGCAGCCTCTACCCCAAACCCTGTGCCGCCTGGACCCCTAACCGGCCCGGACTGAGTGCCGGTTAATAATTCCCTCCCCACCCTCACCCTCCCTAACCTTTTAAAATAACCGGCTAAAAAGTAAATCAGAGGCCTCTTAATACGTCTCCGCTCGAGGCCCCTATCTAAGCCCAACCACCTCTCTTTGCCACACATGGGTTGCCTGATGTCTTAGTTTCTGACAATGGGACCCAATTCACTGCCGCTGAATTTCAGGCTTTCCTTAGAGCTAATCTCATCAGACATGCAACATCTGCACCTTTTCATCCAACTTCTAATGGTCAAGCTGAATGCATGGTGAGGACGAAGGAGGCACTCAAGCACATTGTTACAGGTGACTGGCATCACAGATTGGCAGATTTTTTTACTCTGCCAGCATTCTACACCCTGCACAGCCACAGGTAAAAGTCCTGCAGAACTACGTTGGGGTAGGTGTTTGATTACTAAACTGGATAGGTTGCATCCAGACAGAGTGGCAGCAGAAGCCTCTCGACCCAAGCCTCCAAGGGGGCTGCACATGGGCAATTGGGTTTGGGCCAGGAACTATGGTCAAGGGAATTTATGGGTTCCTGGTCAAAATTTATGGGTTCCTGTGTGTGAAAGCCCTAACAAGCAGGCATATACATAGAATGAAGGCTACTGCTAAGCTTGTAAGCCGCCCTGAGTCTTCGGAGAAGGGCGGGATATAAATGTAATAAAAATAAAAATAAATAAATAAAAATAACCAAGGCATCCGGACCAAGGCATCCGGACCCCTATCTTACGAAGTGGGGTTGGAGGGAGGGCAAGTTGTCAGAAGACACATTGATCAACTCAGGAAAAGGTTTCCAGAATGCCACTAAGTGAGGACTGCGTCATAAGTCCTTCCCAAGGTCCTCAAACTTGCAGCCAAGCCAGCCCTCACTTGAACCACCAGGGTTTTTCCTTCTCAATGGAGATGGAATCTGAGGAAGAACCGGGCAGCACGGGAGTGCAACATGGAACCCCTGACAAAGCGAGCCAGCCAAACCTCAGCAACCACTGTGCCTACTCTGCAGAGCAGACTGACTCTGGGGTGGGCCAACCTGGTGAGGCCAGCCAGAGCATTTCAATTCCCCTTGACACTGGAGCACAAAGGGACATGGGTCTACCCAGCCCACTGGGTAAGCTGGTAGACCACAAAGTGATAGGAACTCCAAGATGTTCCTCTAGGCCACACAAGCCTCCTGCATACCTCACAGATTACATTGTAAAATAAAGTGATGCATAGTGTTGTAAAACTGTACCACTAACTACAGAAACTTGTGCATTGTGAAACTGCCATTACTGCAATGTAAGCCTGTTCATGAGACATTGTTTAATCTCGTTGTAGCCACAGTGAACTTATTTTTATTTATTATTTTTATTATTATTTTATTATTATCACTACAGTTGTATGTGAGTTGATTAATAAGTCTTGACAGCTGTCAAGACTAAATCACAGTTGCAATAGTTTGATCTAAGGGGGGAGGGGTGTTATGTACTGGGCTTGTGGTGTTGCACCACATGCGTTGCTGGAGCGGCTAACGGCTCCCCAGTAACTTAGACAAGCTGTCTCCGGTCCTGTAATTGGCTAGCCCCAGGCGGCAAGAGTGGGTTCAAACCTATTGGCTGCCGCTTAGGGGCTAGACTATATATTGTGGCTGGTTGCAGCCCAAGCTTCAGTACAGTTCTAGCAAGAATAAAGAATGAGTTATCTTGTACTCAGCCTCGTGTCTTCCTTCCTGCACCAAAAAGCTCACGACTTAACAACTCCCATAATCGTACATGCAGAATTAATGAGAAGGAGCTTGTGTGTAAGAACATTGGAGGAAATCTCTACACCTCACTGTCAGCTAAGGAAGATATAATCTGACTGTTATGTAACCCTTTGAAAACCTTGTGAACAATTCAAATGAATAACCCTTCATTCCTAATTATTTTTGGAGGCTACAGATTCCTCCATTAAAGTAAGCAGTTGTCCCAAATTATAACAAAATTGTAACCTTCTAATTTAGTTTTGTAAGAAGGTTATCTTCCCATCTGCTATGTGGAATAATATAATATGCTTTTCAATAGATTCAGGGTTAGAGTTAGTGAAGAATGCTGGTAAGAGGGGTAAAAAAGTAATTATCATCCATAAAGGCCCTTGGATTTAATTGCAAGGGAAATCATCTGAACCTGGCATATGTAGATTTTTTTGGTTGTTACAGCTGCCAGACTAATACTTTCTTAAGCAATTATGCCATTGAAATGTCCTCTGATTTATGTGATTTCCCTTTATTCTGGAATGGGTACAGATCTTTTATGCTCATAGAACAAGGATAGCTTGTGTTAATTATCTTAGAGACAAAATATAGCATAAATTTATCTTTGGAGGGACCAGTACACTTCTACCTTTTCAATAAATTATTCTTACTTGTATTTAGATTTATATCCTGCCTTTTACCTTATGTGTTCAAAGCATTATGCTTAATACTGTCCCTAAGTAAAGAAACCTAGACAGCAGGTTCAAAGGCACCCAATGAATTAATGAATTGGAACTTCAGTCTGGGTCTTTCTGGATAAAATTCAGGATTGCAACTACTATATCATCTCGGCTTTCAGCAGTTGTGCTAAACTTTTCATTCACACACAGGATGAATATAGAGATAGGCAGTATTGATAAAGAATCCTCGAAGTTGAGCATTCCAGAGTGAGAAAGAACTAACTGCTGCACAACTACTTATTATTTGCCTGATACAGATGGAAAGAGCAATAACTATGTGGAAGAATATAGTTATTCTAAAAGTTCTAATTAGAACATGGCATTTTCTGCTTTCAAATGTTCAAGCAGCAAACATATATGACTGCGTGCATCTGCAATAATTGAATTATTAAATCATTTTTTTAAAACTTTGGCCACTTTAAGATGTGTACACCTAACTCCCAGAGTTTTTCAACCAGCATTTAAAACATTAATTAAAATCAATAATATGCACTGAATAGTTCTCAGCCTATAATTCATTATACAATGAGAGCTTTTCTAAAGATACATAGTTTTATCACTTTGAAATTAAAACAATGTACTCATATCTTGCTCATTTGCTTTTTTAGTTTGACTGGGTGTATATATTTCCTAAGAACTACAGACAAAATTTCAATATTCTAAGCTACTGCAGAACAATTTCTCAAAAACATGCAGTCAAGCAGCAAATCATGTCCATGCAAAACACGTGTGTTCATGCATAGGTTTTTTTTAATGTGTGTATGGATTTTGAAAAGTAGTAAAGTTCATCGTTTCAAATGAAATGTTCCACTGCAAAAATACACACACACACATTTTACCATGTTTGTTGGCCCCACGACAACAGCTAAATCTGCTTTTCTTCTTGCTTTCTAATAAATCAGCCAGTGTAACCCCTTCATATTAAGTACATGCAATCCCATCCATAATACAGTAGATGGCAGCAGCAGAAGTGCAGAAGACAATAAATTAGCCATATTCAGTCAATGCAAGCAGACCGAGAAATAACACAAAAGTTAAACTTGGTTGAATTATCAGTAATACTTGCAAACCTATACCTATATTTTCATGGTGGTGGTGGTGGTCAGGATAGTTATTAATTAATTTCTATCTCTCTTCATAGTTTGTACAATGTCCAAAGCCTAATGATACGTGATCATTAATGACTGGAATATAACAAGATCAGATATATGGTTGCTGGAAACACTTCTTAGTGATTTAGGGTGAAATTTCAGTGCATTGCTTCCGAACTCTCATTCAAATAAACTACGTTAGCTACCTCTCTGTAACTGATAGATTCAGCCATATGCATTTCCAAGAAATAATGTTGTTGAAATCTGAAAAGCTTCTGGAACTCAGACTTTTGACCTATATGATCCAATAATGTATTCTACATTAGTGTAATATTTTAAGTAATAATTTACGTGGATATTGATGTGGATGAATACAGATTTCCCTAAATTAAATTATTCTATAATCTATTATTCTTAGCCAAGATCTCCCTTATTTGTAACCGAGAAAACAGAGATGAATCACTTCTAACAGTTACACGGATCATTCAATGTCTTCTAGTAAATAATGAGCATCCAAATAGTTTTACAAGGGTATCACCTGGAGTAAATAAAGATTAAAGCTGAATTACAGAATCACAAATTGAGCTTGTCTTTCGGTTTATGCTGTTTTTCCTACCTGGTTGAAAGTGTTAATTCCTGCAAGCATAAACTGCATATGTATATTAGCACTCAGCCTCATGATAGGCTGTGAATCCAGAAAGCTATATTTGTGATAGCTGTTGGCCAAAAACATTCCTACCAGGCTTACAAAACCCTGAGCACATACTGTGAAATCTCCCTTATTTGTATGTCTCTGTGAAGTTTTTCTAAGGAAAGAATGGTGGACTTTGATCTCTGTCTGAGCCTGCGATTCCAAGCATGTTTATCAGGAAACAAACCTGACTAAATATAGTATGACTTTCTACTAAGTAAGATGCAATAGAGAGGCTTACACATAAATGAATAATTTTCTCCCCATTCTCAGCAGAGAGCTAAAAGCCAGCCCATATCCAGTTCTAATTCGTCCAAATATTCCAAATCAAAAGCATTTTGATTATATGATGACTGTACAAGTTTATTGCAAAACAATAGAAAGACTATACAAATCCTGTAATAGAGTATTATCAATAGCAGAAGATTAACTTTAGAGGAATTTGTATATTAAAACTGCCCCATGCTGAAAATAGCAATACTGCTGCAGCAAATGTGTAAAAACATTTTGTCATGTAGGACAACCTGTGTCACTACTTGTACTCATTAAAAGAAATCAGTTGACAAACAGTGTGCCGTTTTCACAGAAGATAGCAAGTGCTTAATTTTCTTTTTCTTATCAATGGTTATCACACAATGGTATTTTAAGTGGCAGTGTTTGTGAGAATTAAAAAAGATATCTGCACAATTTCACAGGCACTCTAGATTGTGTTTTGGGAAACATGGATTAGCAAAGGCAAAAATGAAAAAGAAAACCCCCAATCAAGCAAGGCAATAAATAATCTTATGAAACATTAAGGTTTTGATTTGGATTGATTTTAAGGTATTCTGGAACATCACATCTAGTCTACTAGCTACTCCGCAACATTAACATCTTGTTTGGTTACAGGATGCTATTTGATATACAGCACAAAGTACTGTTTTAAGATGTCATTAACAATAAGCCATAAGAACAGTAGATACTTAATCAGGAGGAAAAAACATCTCTGCAGACCACGCTCATAGTGTGAACACTCTGAGAGCTTGACATGTTTGTCTCTAAAATTAGCTGAGGAAGTCGATGAAATGGTTCTTCCCTTTTGCAAGTTCTATGTACTCCGTCGCCAGGAACTCAAACTATTTTCCTACTTCCATAAAATGTCACTATCCTATTTCAATTCTTCTATAGCTATCATTTATTTCTAAAGGAAGATTGAAAATAGAAGGGATTTTCCAGCAGCCCAATTCTGCCTTCTTTTAATATATCTATGGATCTACGTAATTGCCCAAAAGTGTCGGTGAAGACACAGAAAGTCACAACAGAAGAATTCTGGAGTGGTGCAAGAATAAGATGGCATGTCAAAGATGTCTAATTGGGATATAATGCTTAAAATACCCTGCTTGGAAATTGGTGTATGTTTAAAGAGTTCACTATTACATTGTACATTTCTATGCAGTATTTACAGGTATCTGTAAGAATTAAATAACAACAAAAATGCAGCCTGACATTTTGAATTGTGATAAACACATATAATGATACAGTATACATGTCTCAATTCTGCATGTATCTGCATAAATGAGCATCTTTCCCTAACAATGAGGAGTTAAAATGGAATCTACTGCTACAAATGCTTCAGATAAATTGTTCTCAGTCCTATGAAATAACTCTGGAGCTCACTAGATGAATCCCAAAAGACACAGACCTGTAAAAGCTCAAACCAATCCCCTTTTCTATAGTTTTGAAATGTCTAAAATGTATGGCAGGAGATAAAGTGTAGATAGCAAAAGGTTATATTCCTCCTGCCAGGAAACCTTAAGCTTCCACTTTATGTTACATATATATTCCATACTGTAAACATGCTATAAATCAAATAATAAGACATAACTGTCATGAACAGAGTAATTCCCAATTCCTAGCCATTGTTTTGTGGCTTACTCTCACATAAAAGCATGCCTGACCTTTATAAATAAAAATTAAAAAGGTAGCAATTGGCCTGAAATCTAAACCCCAATATGAGTTAAGGAATATATCCAAATTATAAACTAATTAGTGGAATATGGACAAGAGTATTTTGACTTGCAAGATATTATTTAGGTTAAAGGTTTTGGTTTGCACAAAAGAGTATTAACATACTTGAGTAAAAAGGTACCTTGGTTGTGCTTGTGGCCTATTGGTCAAAATCAAGAGTCCTACTGTTAGCAGACAATATAACCATGGATGCAGCTAAGGCCGGTATTCTAGTCTAAACTGTACTTTTGTATTTTACAAATAAATGTGAAAGCTTTCATAAACCAACTCTAGGATAGTAGTGGAGGTCAACTTCTGGGCGCCATCTGGTGACTGTCATAGCATATGAAAAATTGCAGGTTGAATATAAAAGGAATAAATAAGAAGGGGCATGAGTTAAGAAGTGGAATAAAGAAAAAGATAGATTATGTGTCTTTAAGCATGAGAGAAACGGAAGGTTGCAACAGATTTAAAAGAAAGAAGATAATTAGGGAGAGGAATTGATGAATTCATGCAGGGAAAGGAAAGTTTAGGTTTAATATGGTGCAAAGTATGAACTGAGATCATCTAGGCTCTTCTCAATACAAAAGCAAGAATCCATAAGTCAATGGGTGAAAGAAAGAGAAAATGCAGGCTAATTTTGGTAGAAATAAATAATGGCTGCGGAAGTACATGAAAAGGCGTAGACAAGGAGTTTCCACCAGAGAGAATGAAATTAAAAATAAATGCAATAAAATGATTTAAAATAAAACCAAACTGAGGGAATGTGGGACACTTCAGAGATTTGTATAATAAGGTTAATATCTAAAAAAAACAGATGGAAAAAAGTAATAAAATGTGAGAATTCTGAAAAATGGTCTGCACTGTTCTTGATAGAACTGGAACAGTGTTAATATACAAATGATATTTGCTAATGGAATGGCTATGCTACTAGTTAGTTAACATATGTATAAAGTTAACATATGTATAAAGAGTGTATTTGTACTTGATGATTAGGAGAATACTGTCATTGTTTCCTTATACAAAGGGAAATATAGCAAGAGAGAATGCAAAAACTACAGGAGTATTAATATCTTATATGGGGCCAGGAAAGTATTTGGCAAAATTCTGGTGGATAGAGTTTGAGAAATCAGCAAAATTTGGAAAATGCAATAGGCATTATGCTGGACAGGGGGTGCGCTGACCTAATTTGGAAAGAACGTATGAATCTGAGAAAGTTGGTTGAATGTAATCTCCTTCTGCCTTCTCCAACCTAATATCCTCCAAACTTCTTAAATTCTCAACAAGTTTACGCAATAACTACTCCCTAAAGCCCTGATGATTAAGTATTCTGGAATTGCTATCCCAACATATTTGGAGGAAGTCAATTAGAGAAGGCCACTGTAAATAATTTTTAGAACACAGCATCTTCTTTTATCAGTGATCTTTAATTGAGGAGCTTTGACATACTATTTCGTTTGCCTTCTCCATCACCTTCCTCTTCATTCTCTGGGTCAATGTCTTCTGCTTGGGTAATCCAATCCAAATAACCTTTGAGATCTTCTTCCAGCTGTTGTTTTTCACGTAGTTTCTGAAAATCTCCCCTGGCCTTGGCTTTTTCTCTTTCCTTGGAAAATTCTCTATGGGATGCAGATAAAACATGAGATACTGATTTATGAAACTACATAGCTTTAAAAAAAAAAGAAGAAAATTCAACCCCCCCTCCCCCATATTTTTTCTTTATTTTTCCTTGACAGGATTATATAAATAAAGAAAATTTACAAAAATGCAAACACTTTCCACATATCACACAGCAACTCAAATCACTTGCCATGCTACATTCCTTATGCATTAGACTTTTAAGGACTCATAACAATATGCATTCCAAACCTTTCATCTACCAGACTTGCTCTGGCATCATTCTGGATCTCCTCTGAAGTAGACTGGACAAAATGCTTTCTTTTCTCTTCTGAAAACATAATTAGGGTCTTGGGAGGCCCTGCCAGCTATTTTATTTATTTGTTTGTCTAATTTATATAGCCTCCCATCCCACATGAAGTATCCCTGGGCAGCATACAATATAACATACTATCAAAACATACTGCAAAACAAATTAAAAACAAAACAATAGACAGATAAAAACAAAACCACAAGCAGGAGAATTTTACTCATAGTACAGCCAACATGCAGGTTCTCTAAGGGCTTTTTGGAAAGTACTGTAATGAGGATTGGGGCTACCCTCATCTTAACAGGGAGGGTGTTCCAGATGGTGGGTGCCACAGCAGAAAAGACTCACCTCTGGGTCCTATCAGATGGAACACGTGGCAGACAGGACCCACAGCATGCCTCTCCTGCCAGACTCAGTGGGACAGGTAAATTTGGGGAAAGGACAGTTCCTTTGATACCTGCCCCCCCCCCCGTGCCATATAAGGCTTTAAAGGTCAAAACCAGCACTTCGAATTGTACCCAGAAGCAAACTGGTAACCCATGCAGCTCAGGAAGCAGAGGTGTAACGTGCATACTTAACTGCCTGCGCTGCTGCATTTTGCAGCAGATGAAGCTTCCCCGATACTCTCCAGGGCCAGCCCCTTGTAGAGTGTAGCACCACTGTTGGATGAGTCAGGTTGCAGAGGTTTCTAGTTCCAAATCTAAGTAAAATACCTTCCAGGCACAAAACTGCTGTCCCTGTCTGAATTTGGCAGGTGTTTTTATTCATTGCCCAGAGAACATCAGATTAATAATATAATGAATATATAAAAATGTCCTCAAATTGCACCCTGGGATGGTAGTATTTGGTCACTAATATCATTATTGCTTGAAACTCAAATACTTTGGCCACCTAATGAGAAGGAATGACTCACTAGAGAAGAGCCTAATGCTGGGAAAGGTTGAGGGCAAGAGAAGAAGGGGACGACAGAGAATGAGGTGGCTGGATGGAGTCACTGAAGCAGTAGACGTGAGCCTAAATGGACTCCAGAAGATGGTAGAGGACAGGAAGGAAGGCCTGGAGGAACGTTGTCCATGGGGTCGCGATGGGTCGGACATGACTTCACAACTAACAACAACAGCCATTATTGCTTGTGTAACACCAAAGATCAACGTCATTAGACTCATAATCATGTATGACCCTGCCCTCACCCTACCTGAGATACAGATGGCTCCGATCCTGTTAAGTCTTTTCACAAGATATTGAAGACTTGGCTGTTTTCCCAGGGATTTGGGTCAGATGGTTAGATGGCCTCTGTTTTTTTTTAATTTTGTATATGTGTGAATGGTGACATTGTTTGTTTTTGAGTGCCTAGGGTTATATGTTGTGGTCTTTTCTGTGTTAGCTGCACAGAGTCAACTGCATGAAATGGGTAGCTATAAAAAACACACACAAATGAATGAATACATAAAATGTTGGTTTTATTTTTATTAAGACTCTTTGCATTGGAGAATGGAGAGCTCTTATGTTCTCTTCCTATTTATCCTTAGCTCTGCTGAGAAACGGAATGCTGTCAAAGTGACTTCGTTTGCTTTTGCCCAGAAACTGAAACTGACAGTTCATTGCCATTTTCTATTTAGTGCATCATTATTTAAATGCCTTTTTCTCTTAATCCTGTGTGTGCTACGCTGCAGCTGTTTTTAGGAATGTACCCACATAATTAACCGAGCAGTTTCTTAATAGAGGAATTCAAGGGCACCCACTGTAAGAATAGCACGGCTGTAGGAATTGCCAGGAATGTATGTATTTGACTGAATGAAAGTATCCCTACAAACCCATTACTTTCCCATATAGAAGGATCATTCAGGGACATGCCAAAGCATTGGTCCCTTGCTGTCCTCAAGCAGGACAATAAATTCAGGTTATAGAAATAAATGTATATTTGAAAAGTGTGTTCCCATGACTACCCTGAGAAATATCTGTGCTTCCAGCAGAATTTGTCTTCGCAGAAAGTATCCTCTAGTGGTTAGCAACGTTCCCGAGGAGCAGATTATCCTGCCTCATTAAAAAAGCTCTTCCACTTGTAAATAAGAAATACTTCAAATATTTTATGTTGACAATATAATAACCCCTGAATGGTTGACGTTTTAAATGTGCCATTTTAAAAATGAACCTGTGTAACAAAAACAACCATTTTTTTTCCATATAATTCATTCCCTCCCTACAAGGGGGCTAATTTTATAATATAAAGTCAACAAATCCACTGAAGGATAGCTTGCATTTTGAGCAGCTGCCTTAAATAGATGTGCTCGGAATTAAGGCTGTGGTCTTGACTAAACCAAAAATTCAACAGGAAAGCAATAAATAAAACAATTCTGAAAATTAAATCAAGTGTGATGAAAAACCTGGAGCACCAGGGAACTACCAGAGGACTGGAAGAGAGCTGATGTAGTTCCCATCTTCAAAAAAGGGGGGAAAATGGATCCAGGAAACTACAGACCTATCAGCCTGACCTCAATACCTGGGAAGATTCTGGAAAAGATAATCAAGCAACAAAAAAGGGAACACCTAAAGTCATTACCAAAAGCCAACATGGGTTTGTCAAAAACAGATCATGCCAGACAAATCTTATTGCATTCTTTGACCAGGTGACAAAATTAATGGACCAGAGGAATGCTGTGGATATAATTTACTTGGATTTTAGTAAGGCATTTGATAAAGTAGACCACAACCTACTACTTGATAAGATAGAAAAATGTGGGTTAGACAGCATCACCACCAGATGGATTTATAGCTGGCTGACCATCTATACTCGGCGTGTGGTCCTCAATGGAACTGCATCTACATGGAAGGAAGTGTGTAATGGGGTGCCCGAGGGGTCTGTTCTGGGCCCAGTGCTCTTCAACATCTTCATCAACGATTTGGATGAGGGGATAGATGGGGAACTCATCAAATTTGCAGATGACAACAAACTGGCAACACTTCAGAAGATAGGCTTAAAATACAGAAGACTCTTGACAGACTTGAACACTGGGCGCTGTCTAACAAAATGAAATTCAATGGTGAAAAAAGTAAAGCTCTACATTTAGGCAAGAAAAACTAAATGCACAGGTATAGTGTAGGTGGTACCTTGCTCAATGTGAGAATCACTTAAATATGAGCCAGTAGTGTGCTGCAGCTGCCAAAAAAGCCAACACAGTGATAGGCTGCATTAACACAGGGATAGAATCAAGATTATGTGAAGTGTTAATGCCACTTTACAATGCCTTGGTAAGGCCACACTTGGAATACTGCATCCAGTTTTGGTCACCACAATGTAAAAAAGATGTTGAGACTCTAGAAAGAGTACATAGAAGAGCAACAAATATTAGGGGACTGGAGGCTAAAACATATAAGGAACGATTGCTGGAATTGGGTATGTCTAGTTTAATGAAGAGAAGGACGAGGGATGAGATGATAGCATGTTCCAATATCTCAGGGGTTGTCACAAAGAAGAAAGAGTCAAGCTTTCTCCAAAGCATCTGAAGGCAAGACAAGAAGCAATGGATGGAAACTAAGCAAAGAGAGAAGCAACCTAGAAATAAGGAGAAATTTCCTGACAGTTAGAACAATTAATCAGTGGAACAACCTGCATCCAGAAGCTGCGAATGCTCCAACACTGGAAGTTTTTAAGAAGAGACTGGACAGCCATTTGTCTGAAATGGCATAGGGTTTCCTGCCTGAGCAGGGGGTTGGACTAGATGACCTCCCAGGTCCCTTCCAACATCATCATCATCATTATTGTTGTTGTTTCTTGTTTCCTGAGAGAAATACTCTATTTAATGTTGAGAATGACTTTTTGGTTGAGAGCCCTGAGTACTTTTTTCATATTTTTGCAAACAGAACAAATAACTCCAATGATCTAGCTTTGTGGTTTCTTAATTTTGGTTTTGTAAGTTGTGTGGACCTAACCATTGTTTTATAAACTATATAACATAGTTTAGGATATTGTATGAATCACAACAATTATGGTTTTGTCATGGAATATAGGCTGTTAGTAGGTTTCCAGGAGCAAAAAATCTCTCATTTATTAAGCCTTAGAAAATGGAAATGGTCAAGGAACATTGCTTTTTTGTAGAATGTGCTCCATTGAAGCAGCTTTGCATCAGCTATGTAAGAATTGCTCTCTTGGTCTGTGGCCTTGTGCAATTCACAAAGCCAGGACAGCTTTATGCATTTTGTTTACACAGATTTGTGTAGCTGAGGAGTTCCAGGTAAAAGTGTAAATTCTTTGTAAAGAAACAGTACTAAGCTATAATATGGGAAGAGAAAGAAAAGAGAAGCAGTGCTTCAATTTAGTGTTCAAGGAGAATTTCAATCACATTTGATTATACTGTTCTTGAATGTAAATATTTTAAAACTCTTTGTACAAGAGAAGAAAATATTGTTTCTCCAGAGTTGAGCTACATTTAAACAAGGTTGCTTGTCAAATTACTATCAAAAAATACAGCAAGTGATACTCTGCTCAGCAGCTCCCCACTTGAATTCTCATCTTTCCCCCATCAACAGATGGATGAAATAGATGCACTTAAAGTAAGATGGTGAGGAGATTAAATGTTTTCACAGCTTGTTCAATAAACCATGATTAAGAAAACTATAATTTAGCACAACACGTGGACTCCAGTTTTTAAAAAGCTGTCTGAACAATCAACACATGATGCCAAAGTTCATACAGTAATTATAATTAGGAGCTTATATGTTCAATTATAGTAACATGAAACCACCCCATTAGATTAGCACTTGAGGTCTAAATCAGCTTTAAATATAGATTCATTTAATTAAATCTTTAAAATTTTGCAATTGCAAACAGTGTGAATCCTATTCTGAAAAGATGATAAAGGACAGTGGTTAAAATTTTAATTGGGGTTTTTTACTTTTTCAGGGACTGTTATAATCTTTTTAATTGTTTTTAATTTTTGTATTTCTTGTTTTACCGTAATTACCCTGTTAACCATCCTGAGTCCTTCGGGAAAGGACTCCAATTAAATAAATAAATAAATAAATAAATAAATAAATAAATAAATAAATAAATAAATAAATAAATAAATAAATAAATAAATAAATAAATAAATAAAATATTTTTTATCAATTATTCAATTTCAACCAACTGCATCCATTAATTAACTACTTGGTTTAATATGCATACTGCAAGGTTCCTTTTTTAATTGACTTAGTGGTCAGCCAGGACCCCTTCTCACGCTTACAATTGTATAAAAATGTTTTGCTTTCCTTTACTGGCTGCATTAGTGTTATCATTGGCTGAGTGTTAAATTGTAAACTGGCATGTCTAAGTTCACATCTCATCCTAATTGCAAACACTCTGGGTGGTTTTGAGAAAAGGATTCACTTCATCCTGCAAACTGCTCCTGATAAGGGCATTTTGAAAGTAAGAGAGATAGAATTCCAAAATAATCCCCCAATTATTTGGAATGTTATGTGGTGATTATTATTCAGAAGACTGTCTGGAGCATTTGATAACTCTTGACTTAAACTGAAGCATGCACATTTGTAATGTTTTGGACAATACAAATATATCAGATAAGTTTGCATCAAGATTATGTTCTTAAACTGAAATAGCAACTAGAAAAATATAAAGTTTGATGCAAATAAAATCCATATAAATGAGAACAGATGCAGGCAAATTTTAATATGAAATATGATTGGGGAGTGATACCTGATGGACAGCAGTGATTGAAGTAAAGTCTTTCTAATTTCTTAAATCAAAGTCTGGTAATCTGACCTCTTCAAATGTTTTGGGTTGTAACTCTCACGTGACTAGCCAGCATAACTAATGGCCATATTTAGTATGAGTTAAAGTTCAAAATAGGTATGCATCAATTGTCTACATTTAACTTAATCTTATGAGTTAACTAGAAATTAAGAAGATCTCACTAAGAGATCTATTAATTGCCACCATAATTTAACAAATCAATGGCATCCAAGTATTTCTGTTAATGCATGGGCCAAATAAAGTTATGACAGAGGTCAGAAGCGGGCCTTTCAATTGAATCCAAATTTTTAAATTATTTCAGCGGAATTATTTTCCTAACAGAACTCCTAGAAGGCAACTTTACATTAGTAAAGTTTAATACAGAAAAGGGTTGGACAGGAAGTTCAGAAACATCCCATATTTGGAGCCTATGCTTAGACAAAGCCACTAAGAAAGCCTGGCATGTTTTACTTAGTGCTTTGGATTAATATTCTCCATCTTTGTTAAATATACGAGTTGTCTTGAAGAAGAGGTTGTGCAGTTTTTACTAACAGATCCATCTGCTGAAATGTCTATGAAAGTTGCTAAATGCTGCTCAGCTGTAACTGCCATCAGAAGCTGCAGGATTTGTATCATAATTTGACATGCTTGCTTTGGCTACTTATTGTGGGCTTAGATGTTACAAAGTTTATAATATATACTACCCACTTTATTTTCCTAGCATGCTAATGTCTTTGTTTATGATTTTATACTGTATCTCTGTATACTTTTGGTCCGTGAATATAAAATTCTACATGCAGCTGTCTTTGAAAAGCATTCTAAAGCTTCAGAAAGCTTCCACCTGGAATGCAGATCCCATTTTGCTGCTAAGTGAACCATACTGGTTCCCTATGGGTTCTGGGTGTATAATTCAAGATCTGCTTGTGTTTACTTGCAGGACAGCTTCTCTGCAGTAGTTTCTGCCTGTCCCACCGGATCTGGCAGAGAGGGCACACTCTTGATTCCCTCAGTGAGACAAGGTCATCTGGTAGGTCCTAGAAGCATTTCTTCTGTCATAGCACCTGCCTTTCAGAATAGCTCCCTCCAGAATTATGGATGGCCTCAATCCTTCAGGCTTTTCAGAAGGCTGTGAAGATGTGTCTGTCCCCCCCCCCCAGGTAGTGGGGACTAGGCCATTAGTTCTGGAGCTCTGGCATGGATGTAGCTACGGTGCCTATTGAGATTTTTATTGCATGGGGGGAGGGGTAATAGGTTTTCCTTTAGTGTTTAAGATTGATGTATTTTGTTTTGTTTGCTGCACAAGGTTTCTCCAGATCCAAGGGTGGGCATTATATGTTTGATTAATAAATGATATTTATGCCAGATAAGGGGCAGTTTTCCTCCATATCTCTCAGGTTGTGCCATGCCTTTTGTCTATTTTTAAAAATAACCCTACAGATTATTTTGTGCAACAGCAACCACTGGGAACAAAGAGAATGTGACCAATGCAGACTAGAGGAGATTGTCTTTGCCCCAGTGTCTATTTCAGTGTATGTTTACTTAGGTGCCTACATAGATTAATGAAATTTCCCTCTGTCCCAGGGGTGTCAAACTGCCACCCCGTGGGCTGGTGCACCATGTGGAGGCCATGTCCACCCCAGCTCCAGCAATACGAAAAAAAGTCACGGTACGTCACGACACATCACATGACATGGCGAGCTTGACACCCGGGCTCTATCCTATAGAGAAACTTGTTACTGTTGAAAAATTATAATGATAAATGGAATGTGATTACTCCTCTCCACAACACTCAGGATAATTAGACAAAATATATTTTGTATTAAAACTGATCCATTGGCTATGATTCTGCTTATAACATTCTTCCTTTTTGGGATGCTTACAATACATGAAGCCCTAAAGGACGTGGGACCTGTCTCTCTGAAAAAACCCAAATTCTTCCCTATGAGCGAGCCTACTTCTAAATTCTTTAATTGTAGGTGTTTGAGGCTGAAACAATAAGAAAGCTTCTCTGATCTATCTGCTTTGTTTTATGCAAAATCCATAATATAATACCCTCTGTTACTCATTCACTGAGAATCATTCACTGAGTTACATTCAGGTTAGCTGTGTAAGTTGGTTATATATATAATTGACTGGATAGTATATTTTAATGGGATTCTTATGTTATTCATATTTACCTTACTCTGATTAGGAAAAGGTGTAACATAATAAAGGAAATAAATTGTTTAAATACAACAATAAATTAAAATAGGGGCATTGAAACTATTTCATGAAAATAATGCCAGAAATTGTAAATCAAAGTTAACTAATATGCTGAAAGGAACAGAAGTGTTTCTTCAGTCCTATTCTCTAAGATTAGGAATGAGGTATGTGGTAAAAGACTAATCTTCGACTAATTCAATTCCTTAGGACTTCTGGCTTTAAAGCAATGGCCAGGATCAGTGAGTTTTAACCTTCCTAGGTTGCACAAATATTGTCCTGACTCACAGTTGGGTGGCTATTTTATAAATCAATAAATAAATTATGTCTATATTTAAAATGATATTCCTGTTTATATATAGTTCAAGCAGTAAGTGGTCCTCCAGATATTACCTCTCCTCAATCTTTATTACTGCATTCTTAAAGGATGATTTTCCATATCCCAGTCTATAGCCTGATTATTTCCTCATAGTCTTCCATCCATGTATTTATTATTCAAGCCCAACCCTGCTTAGCTTTCAAAATCAGGCAAAGTCAGCCAGGCACCTGCTCTAATTGCTCACAAATGGTAATCAAAACAATGGGTCACGTTCTGTTTCCCAGTTGTAATTTCAGCAGTAGTTGCAGGATAAGGCAGAGAAAGAAGAGTATGTGTTTTATGGCACATGGTGCAACCACTATATTTGGTTTATGTTTTTTATGATTTTATACTACAAGCAATTTTCCGTAGTATAAAATTGGAAAGAGAATGCAAGGCCAAAACATTTCTGAAATTTCTGCCAAGAAAACTGCAAGCCTTGCACAGGCAGTTGCCAGAAGTCAAGACTAATATGGGAGCATGTGCACTACTAACACAGAGACCTAGAGGATGTGAAAAACTCACTGATTTGGAAACAGAATCTTTTTAAAGAACTCCAAAATAGTTTGTTCCCCTCTGGAACTCTGGAATGGTATGGTCTTTTCCAAAGGCAAATCTCCAAATTAGAGGGCATTTGAGGTCTCTCGGGAAGAGTCTGTCTCTAAAACAGATATTTTTGGTCTAAAATACAGAAAAGTTCCCTTAAATTGATTCCATTTTGGAGGAATTATTTCTGGAAATTGTTAAATGGCTTCTAGAACAACATGTTCTAGAGGAGATTTAACATTGGCTGGAAAGGGAATGAAATGGTTCGGGGGTTTTCTAGAATGTTCCCTTTCCAAATTGTTAAGTTTTGCACCTGATAGGTAATCTGCCAGTATTCCAGGTTCTTTTCCTTTTTTTTAGTACAGGAAAGAAACCTTCTGGAACATGATGGTGAGATGATAACCTTTCCCTTTGGCAATGATGAAATGTCTTGCACTGATAAATTATTGTTGCTTTTACAACTGACAGCCAAGCAAGCCATTTATACTATTCCCTAGATTAAATTTCATGTCTTTAGACAGGATGTTTCCCTCAATGTTGCGGGAGCAACAAACACTTAGAAAAACTAAACAATTGGTACAAATAGAAAGAAAAATGAAGTGCGTGCTAAACTATGTCTTTACATGAATAATGTAAAGATAATTTATATGGAAGGCCTGTGTGCTAATGTGAATATTACATTTGGTGTGGGTAACAGGGAACAACAGCATTATCCATATTTGAAAATACCGCTTACACTGGTGTTTTAGAGCAGGGGTACCCAACCTTCAGAGCTGACGGCCCAAGTGGAGGCACCTTTACGCATGAGATCACGTGCATGCGCAAATGGGGCCACACTCACACGAATGGGGCCATGATTGCACACATGATGCAAATGGGGCCACAAATACTCGCGCAATGCCACGATGCTAGCACGAGTGATGTTGCTCTTGCTGTGATGATAGCACCGGCATGACACCACAACGCTAGCTGTGGTGACCCCTGTTTTAGAGTATTCATATCTATAAGAAGTGCAGAAGTGTAACACTGGCAATGTTAGCTCTTCACTGAATTAAAGGAGCTGGAAAGCAGTGTAAATGTGTCACAGGCAAGTACAATGATAAAATTCAGGCAGTCGGAAAAGCAAACATTCATAAAATGGCACCAATCCAATGCACATGCAGAAAAGCCAGCAGTGTAAAACTGAAAACAAATGCACAGACCATTTTATACACTGTGGTGTGAAATGCAAGTTTAATTTAATGGCTTACCCACTAAGTACACCAAGTACCAGGTTAAGTACGAAAAATGAGCCCAGAATGATAAGACTAACAAAATAGATCCATGGCCATTCACATCCTATTGCATCATTTACCTGTAAAATGTAAGGAAATATGTTATGATTCAGTCGTTCACTATATAGCAGAGTCCTTTCACAATTGACAGATCACATAGGTATTGAGTGTATTAGCACCACCATCTTCTCTTTTTAGCAGCACACTGCTTCAGCATTTACCAGATTTACCACCACTTTAGCGCTTACTCATGATGTGTACAATTCCACTTATTTAGTCATGGAAATTACACAACTTTTTGTATCCTCATGTCATGTGGAAATATACAATTCTATTCTACTTATTTTATTTGTACAGACCAATTAATTTCTATTTAACTGTATTTTTCATATCTAATGCTATACTTATATTTAAACTGATTTATTGGGATTTTATTTGTTTTTAGAAAATAGCTTTGGATTTGGTCTTAAGGAAGCTCTGGTCCACTATGTTTTAATTTGAAAACCTTATCCCCAATTCTTTAGATTTAATCTCTATTCTCTACCTATGTGTTCACGGCAACTGAAATATGGACTCTGCTTCTAGGATGAAAAAGGTGTGTGCTTACCCGCTCAATACACCGAGAACAAGATTTAGAACGAAAAATGACCCAAAGATGACGAGACTGACAAAATACACCCATGGCAATTCAAATCCCATAGCATCATTCATCTGTAAGAAATAAGACGACCTTGTAGAAACATTTGCTTCCATTTGCAATAGTGATCAGTTGGTGACCAAAACACATGCATGTGAAACAAATTCAGTCACTTTTATAATGACCAGATATAAGGGGGGGGAAAAGAAGATTAAAACCACCCATCATTTTCTCATTTCTTCAGACGTATATTTAGAAATATCAGGGAAAAATACAAAAGCACCAGAACTCCATACATCCTATATAATACATTTTTACACACAAAAATCTATAGACAGAACTGAGTGGCAATACATACAGTAAAAGAAAACTTCTAGTTGTTGCCAGAGAAGCAGTTAAACGTAGCTCTTGCAAAGCCAAAAAGGGTAGAATAGAATTGAGTTCTTAAAATTAAAGGCTGGCATGGGGGGGGGGGGGGAAGAGAATCAGAGTATGGGTAATATCCAACATTTAAGCAAGTGCACTTCCACTTATGCGATCAGACAGTGTGAGCCCTGCATAGATACTAAGGGATTCCCAATTCTCACAAGCAAGATAATACAAGAAGCAACATTTATTATGAATTAGTACACTCCATCAGTGCAATGACAACACTGAATTCAATTCCAGTTATTTAAATATGAAGTCTCGATGTTCCACTCCTTTCTTTTTTCTGTGCATCAATTCAAAACCAGGAATTTCTCTCCCTCCCTCCCTCCCTCCCTCCCTCCCTCCCTCTCTCTCTCTCACAAACACAAACACACAAAACAAACAAATACTGATTGTCCAAAGGAGAGATCAGGATGGGGAAAGCTTTGCTGTTGAGTCAAAGTATTATCATTCTACCATCAATTCTCTTTTAATTTGAAAGATGTATTGTGGAAAACCATGCATAGAAATTTAAAAAGATTACCAAATGCAGTTTTATAAACAACTCCTTAAAAACTTTACTGTGTACTCAGATAAATGAATACAGTATTTAAATTCACTGGTCTGCAGGGAGAAAGCCTTGTACTGTACATGAAAGTAGCTAAATTTTACCAGAATTGGGTCACTAATAAAGGAAAATTAAGTCCTGAGTATTAATTGGCTCCAGTTTCCAAGATACACCATCAGGTCAAAATTGCATAAAATAATTCAAAATTACCAGGAGGATGTGCAATTATGCTCCATAACTTTTCTGCAAAATGTGATATAGCAATGAGAATGCTGCCACACCAATCATTATAAATTTATCTTTTTAATGATACCAATAACCTAACTTTCCATTCATTTATTGATTTTTCATGACATCACTCTGCAAGAAGTTCCACTGTTGTAATCAGGAGCCCAAAAGCTCTGCCTTACTCTAAGGCAATTCCAAATCCTTGACCAGGTCATTTAGTTCACTCTGTGAAATTAGATGTGGTTCAGGAGGAGTATATGGTGGGCTAAAGTTTGGGTCCTCTGATATTGATGGCCCCGGATCAGCTGCATCCTGCTCATCATCTTTATCATCATATGAGTCTAGAGAGTAGGATTCTGGTGGATCTGGAATTGGCAAGTCCTCCCCATGTGCAGATGGAATGTTTGGATATTCCAGGGTCCACTTCTTCTTTCTTGAGATCCCTTTTGCAACTGGGGGAACCATGCAAAAATGGCAGTCACTGCTATGATTGGTGAGTTCCCTCCACACCATTGGGACTATGAAAGGCATGGACCTTTTCTTCTTGTTTAGCCAATGATGCAGATAAGTTGCACATGTAATGCAACAATAACGAGGGGCCCAACTCTTGTCCTGTTCCCCTATTTGCATCCAAAATATAGGTGATATGACTTTTTTTTTACCACAGCTGTCATACTGCATTTACATACTGCAGATGTAATCTTGCCATAAATGTAGCAGAAGATATCTGCATGGTTTACACACTTTCGAGGCATCTTGGCTTCTGAGGGAAGATATCATGCAACTGTTCCTCGAAATGTTAGGCAATGACACTTTCACAAGCCAGCAGATTTAACTATATGATGACCAAGACAAATGTAATAACAGAACAATAAATTACAGTTAGGTAATAATCTTTAGTCTCAAAGTGAAGATAAATTTATATACTTCCATGTGGAACCATTTTCATTGTTCTACCGTACTTTGTTGAGAAGTTATGAGGCATCATGATCATTAGACACCTCACTCCCTTGTAGGCAAATATACTCGCCTGTGTATAAATCTTTACTGTGAAATAGCTTGAAAACTTTAGCCAACCAGCATCTATCACCTGTTTTCTAATTCATCTAATCAAAATATGTAAGAACTGACACATTTTATCTCAGAGATCAATAATTTCCCATTTGTGAAAAATACATTGCATGAAATAGATAATTAATCAGGATAACTTTTGTTAATGTTATGGCAACCAGTTCGTATTATTGAGGTTTAGATGACAATAACAGAAAGTCACATTGTCAGAATATGTACATAGATGTTGAATATTTCTAAGATAGTTCTTGCTGTTACAATAGCAAAGAAAGAAAGAAAACTATATACATTTAGGATAGGATAGTGAAAGTTACCTTAATTTAGTTTTAGGACTAAGTCCAAAATCAGTTCCCCAACTCCCACATAACTTTGCATCTGTTTTTAAAAGGCATACATACATATATACATACATACACACATACATACACACATACATACATAAATGCATACACAGATGTACACATACAAGCTAGGAAGAAAATACATTTGGAGGAATGGGGTTGGTCCATATGAAAGAGCACTTTGTTTTGTGTGTGCGCTTAATGATGAAGTGAAAAAGAAAAAAGTTCAGATGTACAATAGCTCAGATTCCAAAAAAGAGAAAGATAGATGGACAAATTGCATGGGTAAGAAAAATCTTTTGTTAATATCCTAAAATAGGTTAATGTGGTAAAAATTACATATTATGAAACAATTTTAGAAGCCTCGCTTTTCCTCTTCCTCAGGAAGAATGCAAGGAATCATTGTATTTTTTTTTCTCCAGACTTTCATCCATGCACTTCGAGTGGACTATTCTAGGCCTGGGAGGCCTCCTCCTGGCTTCCCAGGCCTAGAACAGACTTCTGGAAGTGGTATCCATGCACTTCCGGTGGGATGTTCTAGGCCTGGGAGGCCTCCTCCAGGCCTACAAAGCCTAGACTAAGCTTCCGGAAGCAGTGTACATTCAGCCGGTTCTCTGAACTCAGCAAAATTTAGCTACCGGTTCTGCCAAACCAGTGCGAACCGGCTGAATCCCACCACTGGATGCAGCCTAGGACTGCACTGGCTTTTTTGGCAGCTGCAGCAGCACACTGCTAGCTCATACTCAAGTGGTGGTTCACTAAGACTTCTAGACCTAGGACTCCTAGATCTCAGTCACTACTGTTGAGCCAGGTACCACCTATTCTGTACCTGTACATTGGGGTTTTCTTGCCTAGGTGCAGGATCTTACTTTCCTCTCCACTGAACTGAATCTTGTTGGTAAGGGTACAATGCTCAAATCTGTCAACATCCTTCTAAATCCTGAATCTAATTTCCAAAGAATTGGCAATTCCCCCACCAGCTTGTTGTCATCTGCAGTTTTGATGAGTTCCCCTTCTATACCATCATCTAGAGAATTTATGAAGATGTTGGAAGAGTGCTGGGCCCAAGCCATAACCTTGAGGTACACCAGTGCACGTTTTCCTCCATTACCACCACTACCACCTCCAAATCCTTCAAAAGCCCTTCAAAGACATAACAGTCCTCTTCTGACTTGCCATCCTAGCAAAACTGAAGACAAAACTCATTGCCTACCATAAGTTTCCAAGAGTTTTAGAGCAACACAAATCATATCATCCCACTCTTTGTGAAGAAGGGAGACTTTTAAATCTTACACACAAACATTCCATCTACATCTTTATATTATGCTATCCAAATTTATCTGGTTCTATTTAAAGGATTCTCAGTGACTTCCGCAACGGAGAATTTGCAAAGATGCCACACTTTCTTCTCCCAGGAGCTAGGAGACCTGCCCGCATTTGGGAAAGTAGACTATCCACAATTCCATGAAGCCACAGCATTAAAAAAAATGAAGTTTTTTTCATTTTTTCATTGGATTCAAATACCACAGCACAGCTGTGCCAGAAATAAAATGGCCAGCTCTTGAACATATAGGCATTATCACAGGAATCTGAAGATGCTTTAGAACTAGTAGTACTCTTAGTCCACCTAGTAATACAATTTGTGTTACATCATTTTTTGAGAACAATTCCCCAAATATTTCATTTCCAGAATAGCCTTTATGCCAGTCTGTTTGTGTGTGTATATCATTCACAAGATCCTTTCTTATGTCAGTTTCTCAATAACTTATCAATGAAAATTGTATTCATTCAAGTGCAATTTCTCCTTCAGTGTGTTGGGGGGGGGAGTCTGTTATTGTCTTATCACAAAACTGCATACTGAATGGAGGTTTTGACTGACTTTATGGAGGTTTTGACTGACTTCTCTGCTGGGCAGAGAATTTAGACCATGTGATTTTGTATTAGTTCTCATTCAATCTGATGAAAGAGTTTCCTTTGAAAGAAATTCAGAACTTAGAATGAACTCAGAAATTCTGTTCTCCTTTGAAAGAAATTTCAAAGGAGAATAGAATTCCTAAGTTCATTCTAAGTTCTGAATTCATTCATTACATTTATAGCCTTCCTTTTATTCAGGAGCTCAAAGCAGCACGGCTAGCACTGTGTTCTTCTATTTTCCACACAATACAAACTCTGTGAAGTAGATTGGACTGAGAGAGAGAGACGGACTAGCCCAAAGTCATGCCATGAACTTCCACGAGGCTGACAATGGCTTAGACCCCAGGTGTTACTGCCCCTAATTCAACACCTCAACTACTACACCATATTCCCTCTTTTAGGTCTTAGAAATGTACTCATTTTACACAACATGCTAAACAAGGAACAAAACAGAATTGAATATTTTGTGAAAATCCCACTATCGTGTTTAACTGTAATATATTTACTTTGGCCATAGCATGTTATAAAAATACCACAATGGGGTTTTCTTAACCCAGATTTAATATTTAAATTATATTAAATGAGCCATTTACTGTAATTGGGAGCTGTCAAAAATATACTGCCTTTCACTGTATAATCATCCCTTTGGGTTCCCAGGCTTTGATTAAATCCCAAAGGAAAACATCAGGAAGGAACTCTTCCAGATGAGAATTTTCATTAGCCTTTTGTGTTATCATCAGCACTAAGGTGTCCTTCCTTAGAAATTAGAAATTCTCCAATTTCTCTGTCTACAAATTTGGTGAATACAAAAAGGCCTTCGTAACCAGCTTTAGTTCATATATCATGCTAACCTACAGAAAGAGAGAGGATGATGCATATTAACTTTTATATACTGGAGATTAAATGAATGAACCCTTCCCCTTTATTTTTAAAAAGAGACAAAATATGTTTCACTTGCCTTTAATTCTAGGGAATATCTCATTACTTCATATACAGTAGTGGACTAAATCAGATTGATTAAGACCAACCAATAAGCATTTGTGTTAAGGTTGCCTTCTGTCTCTCTTCTATCTCTTACCAGACAAATTGTCTGAAATTCCTTTGATTATTTGGAATAAGGTTTATTTCTGTCCAAGGCTCCCCCAGTACTATGATAATTTAGGGCTGTGTAAGAGATGCCTACAGCGTTCTTATTATATCACTAATATTTGAGATCGATCTATCAAGACTTTTAAGAATTGTAGACTGTGGGCAAGAGAGCTGGCTGAAAATATTATTTTTCAACAATTGAAATTGAAATCTACAACTGATTTGCAGAAAAGGAGTATTAATATGTGCTGCTGTGAGTAAATCCCACTATATTTCTGACTAAACATTAATCTTCAACAAGTCTCTTGGAACAAACTACTCTTTCCTGATTCTTTCTGTCAACAGGAGCAGATCTAAATCCAGAAAAGCTTATTCAATCGTATGCTCCTGGTTTGTTAAGAATGGATCAAGTCAGAGATCCTGGTTAGCTTTTTCCACAGTAGGAGGAGGCAATGTGCACTATGTATTCAAGATAATACTATACTCACATACAAACTGCTTGGGTACTTGAAAGATTAAAACAAACAGTTTAATTCTATGAAAAGACAAATCTAATGCAAAATCAGACACACTGAAGTTATACTATACAACGTTCCCCAGCTTCTCCAAAGTATCATATATTTTCTCATGCACTAGTTCCATTAAAGAGAAAGTTTATTTTCCTAGTAACTTATTTATGATAGTTTGTTTCTAGAAATGTACTTCTACCAGCTAGATAACATGGTTCCTTCTGGATTACACCTCTCTTACAACAAATCCTATTAGTGCAAATAATGGATTTTGTCTCTTTTTAAAAGTTTAATCTTTAATTACTGCAGATAGTCATTATTTTTAGAATGTTTGAAATATTTATTGTATTATTGTAAACAGTATTGATGCTTATCAACACTGAAAATAAACTTCCTTCATAATGCAGCAAACCAGTCCACAATAGCTTTGGCATATTTTACAATTCTAAACAAATATTATTACATTTTCCTCTATTTAACTTTATACCTTACATTTATGCAGAAGTTATCTTCTGATGTCACTGGATTAAAAAAAGAATTTGCATTTCATTTAATTATCTAGTTTCTGTTCTAGAAGAACTCTAGGAAAAAAAATTATTCACGCAACTATATGCCAGACTTTATTCATTTGGCTTTAACAATAATTTCCACTGTTATAAAGACATTTATTTCATAGCAATTGAAATAAAGAGAAACAAAATAAGTATTTCTGGTTGCTTTAAGCTTTTGGGAAAATACATTCAATCTACATTAGCTTTCTGGAAGGCTCTTAAAACATGTTTTTTGTCACCTGCTTTGTGGATCCCAAGGAGAGTCTGCAAGATGACCATATGAGATTGTGGGATTTGTTCTCCCACAATCTTGGGTTTTATCTGTTTACTTTTTTATTTTACTTAGTTTTTATTGTTTGCGGATTGTTATGGAATGTTTCAACTATTGTTGTACTGTAAGCCCCCAGTGTCACATGTCTGTGAGATTGGCAGCTGCATAAATAAATGGATACTGCTAAAGGAAAATAATAATCATCAGATTAACGCACCAATTGTATCAATTAATACAGTGCGTGTCTACTGGGAAGTAAATAATGCTTACTTCAATAGTTCCTTCTCTTATAGATAGAGATACACCCTAAGTATATCTCCACTTTAGCTCTTTTAAATACTGTACCTGTTACATGTCTTGAAATTTTGTATGTAGTTTGTGTACATGTGTGTCACATAATGTTTTAATTGGCCTTTAAGATAGTGGAGCTTTTATCAGCATCTAGAATAGCCTTGAGAATCAGGATTTTCTGAAACAGTGCAAGCTGTTCTAATAGGCTTTGATGTCTGAATAATAGGTCAACCAAACCTTGAACACAGACTTCTAAGTGCCTGGCCAGAATGACATACAGTTTCTCAAAACCTTGCTGATTTTAAAGGCTCTGCTCTAAGGTCTTAGAGGCTCATATATCAAACAAGCTTAAAAGGGAATGCCTTTCAAATCTAACAGCTTACCCACAGCTTATCTGTCAGAAAAAAACTGTCCTATGTTCTTCCCTGTGTTCTCTGGATTTCAAAACATAAACACACCACAATCTGTCTCTTATCTACATCCTATATGTCAAATGCATTGAGGGAGGATATGGATGCTATGAGAAGCAAAGCGCAGGCATCACATGCTTTTCACTTGCAATTTAACATAATAAAAATAAACCAAGAGTTCTTAGAATCGCTGTTATGCCTCTGTGTGCAGCCCATTTACTCCTAAGATAATACATAAACATAAAATAATTTGTCAAGTGTGTTGTATAAAACAGGGGTTTGGCCTTGTTGCTTTCCTTAGAAGCCAGGATCATAAAATAGGCATTCTGACTGAAGCGAACATTTAGGTAAATAAAAAGAACCTTCCTGCTCAGTGGTGGTTTTGAGTACATTTATGTGTGTATGGTGATTTGTTTCGTGCCTCAAGCCAACTGGACCATAGGCAGTTTCTGGATATTAATAATGCATAAATCCCCATATTAGTAGATATTTAAGTTCAATTTCTACATGACCACAGAGCTCACTAGAAGACTGTGGAACACCTGCATTTTCATCCAAGCTATCTCACATAGTTTTTATAAGAGCACAATGGAAGGATTCCCAGGTTTCTTATCTCGAGCTCCTTAAGGGAAAATTTGGAAATAATTAAAATAAATGACTAAAGAACTAGGGACTCAATGAGATGAACACACACCCACTATTTATGTCATTTATATTATAATAAGATTCTTTGGACTTCTGTTTCCTTATTCTCCACAAATATCTAACATATTACCTACATCTTCTTATCCACACTTCCCAAAACCAATAGCATAAGCGGTATTGGTTCATTATATATGGTAATTGCCAAAAATTGGGGGATGGGCAAGTGGGACTTTAAACCAGTCTCTAAGAATTAGACATGACTGAACAGATTTTTTTTAAAAAAAAACACTGATTAAACCCTATCCAGGGCTTTGGTTTTGTTGAACATTCATTTAATCATTGCCTAATATACATAGTATTTCAATTATGAAGGAGCAGGATGTAGAAAAGCATGCACCTCTACAGAACCAAAACACTAACTATTACTAATTGGGAAAACTCCATTCATTACACATTCACCATCAGCTAGTTTTGAATACAGACACCTTCCAAAGAAATCACATTGACTTTTATATTCCTAATCAATTATGGTAATTCAGTATTGCAATGACATCTTCTGCATATTGGTATTATTTTTATTGTATCACATACACAGGGTTAAATATGTAATTATGAATAATTTATATGAAGTTTTAAATAATTAAGAGACAGATTTGTTTATAAATATTACATAAAGACACAATGACAGGTTGTTACAGACAACATTCATATCAAATTACCTGGTTACCTATTGAACTCTGAAACCAGTCTCTAAGAATTAGACATGACTGAACAGATTTTTTTAAAAGAAACTCTGATTAAACCCTATCCAGGGCTTTCTACACAATGCAAACAACTGTAGTAGCTAAAATAAACAAAGACTTATCTCCTCACATAAACTCAGCTTTAATATATGTCATTCAATTATTCATAAAACTATCGATTAAAAGCAGTGAGTATAAATTTTAAAGAGAAATTCTACACTCTAGTAGAAGGTGACCAGACCATAAAACATGAGTCTAGGATATCTCAGAGTGGTCTGAATGACCACGAAGTGGCAGCAAAAGTTTTCTGTGCTATTTTTGTTGCCATCTAACAATTGACTGGATTTCTTTTGCAGCCTAGATAGGGTAGCTGTAATCATAGTGTAAGAGAGTCATTTGTGATAAGTTCTACAGTCAAAACCAGATTAGCTACAAAACTCCTGAAATAATATCTTTAAAAAATAACTTTAAAATAGTCAAAGTTAACAGTGTTAACTCCATATAAATAAAGGTGGATCAAATAAACATGGTTCAAAAATATTCATGTATTTACTTGTCACACTTATACCCTGTCTTTCTTGGTGCAAGGTGACAGTGAGTGGTCCAAAGTTTCTGAGTTTCTATGGCTGATGGTGGACAAGAATCTGCTTTCTCTAATTCAAGTTCAACTGATTAAGCACTACATCTCACTAGTTCTTTTATAGTGAGAAAAGCATCCTTCAAAACATCTTCTGGAGATGGAGAAAGTACTTTTATGCTTTTCTGACATTCTCTGTTAGATACTGTAAATAATTATTATTATTATTATTATTATTATTATTATTATTATTATTATTATTATTATTATTATTATTATTATTATTATTATTATAAAAAGAACTGTGGCAGATTAAGTTTTGTTGTGTTGGGATAGGTATTCCATATAAAGCAGTTCAGATAATTTCTCTCCATGTGAGATCCTCATGCTACATGGATCATTTAAAACTCTTGACATTTAACCAGCATGCTTCAAAGTTCTTTTCTAAGAGAGATGCTTACTAATGGACTTTCCTTCTCTGGATGTGTTCAAGTGAAAACCAGACAGCCATCTGTCAGACATGAAATTTATATTTCTGCAATAAACAGGTGGCTGGACTCAGTGGCCTAAATGGCTTCTTCCAGCTTTAGCATTCTAATAGTTTCATCTGGTAATGTTCTGAACAAATCTGAACCTTATTAATATAATAAGGGTATGTCTAGTTTAATGAAGAGAAGGGTGAGGGGTGACATGATAGCAGTGTTCCAATATCTCAGGGGCTGCCACAAAGAAGAGGGAGCCAAGCTATTCTCCAAAGCACCTGAAAGCAGGACAAGAAGCAATGGATGGAAACTAGTCAAGGAGAGAAGCAACCTAGAACTAAGGAGAAACTTCCTGACAATTAGAATAATTAACCAGTGGAACAACCTGCCTCCAGGAGTGGTGAATGCTCCAACACTGGAAGTTTTTAAGAAGAGACTGGACAGCCATTTGTCTGAAATGGTATAGGGTTTCCTGCCTTAGCAGGGGGTTGGACTAGATGACCTCCAAGGTCCCTTCCAACTTATTATTATTAAAGTTCACTAATTTTCCCCTTTATTCCTTACCACTACAGTTTTATTTTTGATTCTGTAGTTTCTAAAGAGATGGCTAAACATTATTTTGAATTTTAGATAGGAAACTATCTAGAAACATTCTGTCTTAATGAGGAAAGGAATAATTTGCAAAGGAGTTCTCAATTCTCTCTGAAATGCATTCTCAGTTATTCCTTTTCATGTATTACTATGGTTTCCATAAGAGAACTTTGCATTGGTCAGATGCCATTTTGTATATTGTGCTTTGCATCATACTTTAAAAAGGATTCTGACTAACTAAAAAGAACTCAGAGAATGACAGAATGAATGATCAGCGACTAGGAACTAAGCCCTATATAAAGAAAGTGAAGGAATCTCAGATGAAAAGAGAAGAAGGATATGACAGTATATTTCAAATGCCTGAAAAGATGGCACCCAGACTGAAGGCCTGACCTCTACTGATCCAAGTGCAGGACACAGAATAATGTATTTAAATTGCAGGAAGGCTGATCAATTTGGATTGAATGTTAGAACAAAACCTCCTGACAATTACCGTAACTTGGTAGTGGAAACATCTCAATGTTTCTGGTTAATTGGCAAGAGTTCCCACTAAATATTATAAAGAGGTAGCCATCCTAGCCATTTATTTCTTCTTATAGAAATAAACGACGGCCCTTTCCCTAGCATGGCAAATATGACTGTATTGTGGTGATTTCAAGGAGGCATTGTAATAGTGCAGTATACACACCCATGTAGTAATATGAAATATTTTAAAAGCTTATAATTAAATGGCAGCAACAGACAAGAATAGCATCTTTGTCAATTGTTTTTGTTGCGGAATATGTAAACACAGAATAGTTATTTTCTGTTTCCATGGGTGGCAGAAGTTGCTTTAGGAATTAGTCCCACATGGAGATATTAATTAAATCCCTGCTGGTTGTAGACACACTTAATATTAATGGAGTTCTTCTGCCACCTTCAGTAGGAAGCAGCCTTTAGTTGAGGAAATAACGCTCTGTCCATTACAGTGGTTAAAATCATTACAATATTTGATGTTGTAAACATTTTAAAAAACTGCCTAAGGGAGGAAAATTGTATATATTCCAAGCATTTGTCAGCCTTCTGAGGCATGACATTATATTCAGATAATTTTCAACATAATTTTCAAAATCATACAAGGCATAACATAAAATAAGAGTTTTATAAAGAAAATAGATCTGGAACTGCAGGTAGGTCAGCAAGGATTTGTTTTTTGACAATAAAAAAATACTTTCCTGCTCAAATTTATGTTGTTAAACAAAATTGAGTAATCATTTTTGTGCAAGCACTATTGACTTTTGATATTCAAAAAGAAATTCCGGGGTCCAGAATACTTTCAATCACCTGAGCCAGTTTTCAGGTAAAATCAGTGGTGGGATTCAAATATGGGAACAACCGGTTCTCTGTGTGGATGCCACTTCCGGAAGTTCATTTTGGGCCTGGGCAACAAAAAATTAACTACTGGTTCTGCTGAAGTGGTGCGAACCGGCTGAATCCCACCACTGGGTAGAATACATATCTATCTATAACATCTGGTCCCCAAATCTTTGCCTGCTATCTAATAAAAATGTCTACAGCTTGCATCTAGTTCTATTTCAAATAATGAAATGACATTAATATTACTTCCCATGTATTTTCCAATTTGATCACAACAAACATTGCAATTTGGTAGCATTTTAGAGAAGTACTGCATCAGACCTACAGACCAAATCTTATGTAGTGCTGTAGGTTCGGGGCTGTGCACCCCTATTGTAAAGGACTGGAATCACTTTGAATATTTATACCTAGGGTACAGGGACGGAGTGGCTCAGTGGGTTAGGATGCTGAGCTTGTCGATCAGAAGGTCGGCAGTTTGGCGGGTCGAATCCCGAGTGCCGCGTAACAGAGTGAGCGCCTGTTACTCGTCCCAGCTTCTGCCAACCTAACAGTTTGAAAGCACGTAAAAATGCAAGTAGAAAAATAGGGACCACTACGGTGGGAAGGTAACAGCGTTCCGTGCGCCTTTGGCATCTAGTCATGCCGGCCACATGACCATGGAGACGTCCTCGGACAAGCGCTGGCTCTTCAGCTTTGAAACAGAGATGAGCACCGGCCCCTAGAGTTGGAAACGACTAGCACGCATGTGTGGGGGAAACTTTACCTTTACCTTTACCTAGGGTACAACTCTAAACACATTTACTGTATAGGGAGACGGGAATACTTCTGGGTAAAAAGGGATAGAGTAGAGCTACTGAAATGTTTATCACTTCGATACATAATAAGAAAATGTATTTGTAGCCATCCATATGTTGCGGAGCTACAACTCTCATCAGGAATGACAGGAAGTGTAATATGTTTCGTTATCATAGTATAAGAAAATTGAAGAAGGAGATAATTTAGTCGCTGCTTTCAATTATATTTTATATGCTCAATACTTGCCAAATAAAATAAAACTAAAAAACATTTTTGAAAGCATATTGACATGGAATTGTAAATATTTTTAATATAAAAATCTCACAGCGCTTAAAAATAATCAGATACAAGGACTTTCATAAAACTGGACATCTTGATGAAACATAAGGTTGGAAAACCTAGAAACATAAGATCATTTTTTTAAAAAAACCCTGTCCATACTGAATTTGTTTAAACCCAAGTAATCCAAGAAAAGTAAGTTGCAGCTACTTACCAGAGTGGCTCTCAATTACAAAATAATTGCAGAACTCTCATTTTAGATGAAATGTTTTCAAATACACAAAAAGCACCACTTACCCAATATAACACATCTGTCCATCCTTCCATAGTTATACACTGGAATACCGTTAACATTGCATAACCAAAATTATCAAAGTTTGTTATGCCTCCATTTGGTCCAGGCCAGCCGCCCTTACATTCAGTGCCATTTAGGGGACACTGACGTCCACTCCCTGAGAATGCACAAGGTGCAGGTTCATCTTCAGCTAATATTTCTAAAAGTGAATAAAAAAAATATTTCAGGCCAAGCAGTCTTCAGCCTCTGGCTCAGAAAAAGCACAGCAGTCAGAAGGATCATGTATCTGAATGAACCTCAAAAGCTCGATCTGGTTTGATCTTGAAGATAAAGAATTCATATATTTTACGTGTCTCTTTGTGTGTGAGTGCCTCCGTGTGTGTGTGTGTGTGTGTGTGTGTGTGTGTGTGTACGCGCCCATGTGTGCATGCACACATATCTATCACGGCATTATATACTAATGTGCTCTTAGCAGACTTTACTCTCTAATAAAGATCAGGTAGAATGGTATTTTACAAAGAAACAGTGTTATATATTAATTGATATGAAATATTATATCCCATCTTTCTAATGTAGGTCATCCCTTTTTACATTTATACTTTATACGTATAAAATATATTTTCTATTACATGCTAATAAAAAAGAAATCATATAGGGATGATTTTCTTCAAAAAAAAACAAACAAAAATATGTTTTCACCCATTTAAGAATAGTAGTAAAACTGTGCCTGATCCCAGAATCATGTTACCTATCTGGCATTTTCTTATTTAATACTACATTGCTATTTATTAATAATACCTAAATTTCAGTCAGCAGATTTCTATTTTGAACTTGGTACCATTTCACAAATTGTCAAAAGAATGAATTTTAAGCAGTTATATTCTTTTTGAAAACCTAAAGATACAGAATCAGCCTCCGAGAGAATATCCTTTTTCAGGTTGCACCAATGGGAAACCCTTTATAATATTGACAGATTTCCCATCATTATTAATCATCTGGTACTAATTTTTATTTTTAGGCAGTAGGGCTGAGCATCAGTCTTAAGTAGTATTTACTGTACCCTAGCTGGCTGCAGATCTGAAAAACAGTTATCAGTTACCAATGGTTTTACCATTTTCTCACACTTCTGTTCTGATATAGAAAACCTGAATTGATATTTTTTACTATAAATGTCATACTGAATGATGCAGAAAGCCATAGATGTCTCCCATGAAGAGAGAGACAGGGAGGATATAATTCTGACCCCATTAAATCTGATTTTTCAGGAAAAAGCAATATGTAATCTGTATTTATTTGGTGAGAACTATTACAGCTTTCAGTCAATGGTTTATGATACCACTGTTCAATTCCAGTTAAAAGTAACAATTTCTTTACTCACCTGAATCTTCAAAATAACATGATTTGTGCATTTTTCCAATAAAAAGTTCCAATCCTATAATAGCATAGATTATAATTACAAATAATACCAAAAGGGCAATATGGAGCAAGGGGACCATGGCTTTTATAATTGAATTCAGGACAACTTGTAAACCTGTAAAATAAAGAGCACTGGTTATACTGTTTTGATTTTTTTGTAGTTACAAAGAACAAATGCAAAAAGAGAAGTAGGCATCAGGACTAAAACTGCCGCCACCCCCTCCTATTTTTAGCACAGCCTTTACAACCTGGGGCACTGCAGAAGTATTGGGCTACATTTCTGACTATCTTGCAGTCAGCATGATTGTACTGGGGGTGGGAAACAGCACAGATAAAATAAAATCACCATTCAGATACACAATACTTTAAAGATGCACTTAAGCATATAATACAAGCTCTCATTTTGTTAAGGGAAGAAAAATAGCTGCCTCTTATACGAACTGAGATTTGTATACATACAAAATTAGAGGTATCAATCTGCTGTCAGTGAGAATTTTGCCTCTCTGACAATTGCTTGATCCTCCATTGAAGTGATTTTCCTGAACCACATCAATTGCCATCATTTCCATGGCAACAGATTATAGTGTGATAAACATAGCATTATGACCTTGCGTGTGGATGAAATATTAAAAGCAAAGAGATTAAAAGAACAGATGCTTCATTCAACCTGAAATATTCTCAGAGAGAGAAAGAAAAGAGAAAAGAAAAGAAAAGAAAAGAAAAGAAAAGAAAAGAAAAGAAAAGAAAAGAAAAGAAACTAACCAAAGAGAGAAGCAACCTAGAAATAAGGAGGAATTTCCTGACAGTGAGAACAATTAATCAGTGGAACAGCCTGCCTCCAGAAGCTGTGAATGCTCCAACACTGGAAGTTTTTAAAAAGAGACTGGATAGCCACTTGTCTGAAATGGTATAGCATTTCCTGCCTAAGCAGGAAGTTGGACTACAGTAGATGACCTCCAAGGTCCCTTCCAACTTTTATTATTGTTACTGTTATTGTTATTATGTGTTATTATAATATTATATATTACATAATATTCTGACACTAGGTCACGGAGTGAGTTCTGCTAGACCACAGGTAGGCAACCTTGGCTCTTTTATGACTCATGGACTTCAACTCCCAGAATTCCTGAGTCAGCTATGCTGACTCAGGAATTCTGGGAGTTGAAGTCCATGAGTCATAAAAGAGCCAAGGTTGCCTACCCCTGTGTTAGACTCTTCCGAGGCAAACCATCCATCAATCAAATCTGTAATATTCCAGCTGTTTTTATTCTATTTCAAAGTATTCAATTTTATTTTAGATTGCCTTGAGAGCTACAGGCAGAAAGGTATCCACCACCACAGCAGAAGTAATAATAATGTCTTTTTAGGGGCAGACCAATACATGTGTAATCTAACTATTTTACTACCTAATGTGTAAATTATGGCCTAAACTATGAAACGTAATACGTGCTTGCTTTGTGGACTAGATCCTTATTCAATTTGAAATCTCAGATTGGTCTATGTCTAAGTAATATACCATGCCATCACATTTTACTGTACTGTACTCTACAGAGATAGGGGAAGGGGAGGATATACCTCAGCCTCCAGAAAAGCTTACCAAACTAGCCTAGGGATGTTTTTGTTTGAATTCACAAATAATTAATGAAGCAGTGACTTACTGGGCACTCCTGATACAAGCCGGAGGGGTCTCAGGACACGAAAGGCCCTTAGAGCTTTTACATCAAAACCACCTGGTTTGCCACCGGAATGGCTACCCCCTTCTGCTTCTTTGGTTAATTGTTCCAAAATTACACTAAACAATCTGGTGAACAAGAAATAAAAGATTACCGTATATATTGTTGTTACTATAATGTAAGATGATAATAAGGTTTTTTTTCATAAAGGAGGCTTAACTTTGATGTAATACGGAAGAATCTTTAGTGACTTATGCATACTGCATGTGTATTATGTAAAAACTAAAAGATCACCATTACAACATTAGAAGAGCAGGCTTCATGATTTAAAAAATAGCTTGGAGTAATTCAAGTGTTTCTTGAGAGGTTCCATGTATCTTTCAGGAATCAGACATAAAACATCAAATTCAAAGTCAGGATCACTAGCACTATCCAAATCTTTTCTTCATATTCAGACAGAAATGTGTTCATATCCACATGTTGCAGACAGTTTTATGCACAATTTTATATTTAACTATTGCTCACCTCTTGTGATAACTAGTGGCCAGGATAGACTACTAGAGATGATGTTCAGTCATTACATTGGAATAGATTTATTTTGTCAGAACACAGTTCAAAAGATGTTTATCTTTTGGAATAGAGTTTCCACGCAAAACAATAATTCAAGCAATATTACTCAGAATGCGGCACAATATTTTAAATGTTTGCAAACTATTCATTGGTGAGAGATTTATTTCTTAATATCTCATCTTTTTTGCCAAATCATTTAAATAATCCATTAATAGTCTGAAAACAAAAAAAACACCTTACTAATTATTCTGATATAGTATTCCAAGACAATGTTACTGGAATTATTTCTACCAAACAGAACTCTCATTATACTTATCCAGAGTCTTCCCTTATATTTTGTAGATTCTCAGAGGCAGTTTTAATAATTAGTTTGATTTTTTTCTGATAAAATCTATATTTGTCATCTTTTCCCATGGCAAAAGTGTAATAAGAACCCTATGTTCCTCTCATATATTATGTAATTTTTTTGGAGTGAAGGAATCTGTCTTGTGCTACATTTCACACCTCAGAATACACATATACGGCTTGCTATGCAGATATTATTTCTGTAAAAGAAAAACATTATAGAGAACAATTCTAAGTATGTGTTTATATAAACCTTACTAAAGGATGTTGTTATATAAAATTCAGTGGAGTCCTCTTAAAGTGCAAGGGGAATATATTCAAGGATTAGATTTCCTATTTGGGAAATCATTGCAAAGCAATTAAGTATTTGACAACACTTCAATCTCATAAAGCTGAAGATAAGGATAATTACAGATTCTTTGTTTGAATGTTATAGCATATATATATAGTAGAAACGTTTTTAGATGTTAATTTCTTAGAAAAAATAAAAATTAGACTTACCCTACTATAACTATTACAAAATCCAGTAAATTCCATCCATTTCTAACATATGCGTTGGGATGTAATAATAATCCATATGCTACAATCTTCAAAAATGTTTCAATTGTAAAAATAATCAAGAAGGCATATTCTACTTTTTCCTGTAATACACACATTAAAAAATGAACAAACCAATCATTAATAAATTAAGCACTGATTTATATAATACATTTATGATTTGTCTCTTTTAACGCTTGAGTATCAAGCAGTCATGAATAAAAAAATATCTAGTATGTTCTTTCTTAGCATTCAGAGAACCAGTAAGCTCAAATAGCACAAACCATGCATTTTGTCAGTGTAAACTTCAAATAAATGCTTAATCCCTTTTAAACTACTGAAACTGCTCACAAACTTCAGTGAGCGATTTCAGACTAATGGCTCCTTAAATCATAATATAATGTGCAATTTATTTATTTATTCAACTTGTATAGCTGCTCATTTCGAACCTCTGACTGGGCAGCAATGTTATTTCATCTTTATTCCATCTTTCTGTCCCTCAACAGTTAATAGTTGTAAACTGTTCCTTTATAAGTATAAAACAATCTAAAATGAGTTAAAGCATAATAAAGATTTTAATTATAAGCTCTCTGCTACTGCAACACGCACTATTAATGCAAACTGTTTCCCCTATAATCTAATAAGATATTGAAGGATCAATTGTATATTGCAGTCTTCCCTGACCAGATGCTCAGTGAGTTGTAGGACGTTTACATTCTCTGTAAGTACAGGTAGGTAATCAGAAAGACATCAATCAGAGACCTTCAGAATGACATTATGTTGTGTTAAAACTTTCTCCAGCTCATCAACTTGGAGCCAGAAAAGCCATCACCTAATATTAAAACAATTTGCTGATGGCAAATAATACATTCAGCATAATCTTGCAAAATGACATCACACCAGCATTGCACCACTCTCATGAAAGCTCCACAAACTGGTATTTACAGTTACCTAGAATTTATGTAAGGTTTCTTTTATTTCATTTAAAGAGTTCTGGGTGAGAGTAGGAACTCGGAGAAATCCATTCATTTTTAATGCTTTTCTAACTGGCCAGGAACATGGGAAAGGATGTTAACACAGTAAATGTAACTGAAACTGGAAGGCACTAGGAGAGTGCTAGTGATGAGTTTAGAAAAGAGAAGAAAATGAGAAGGAACCCAGATGAAGCGTCTACAGAAAATGTTTTACCGGGACTGTGTTGTAAGGAAAATAACTGAACTGGAAAGTATAAAGGCTGTTCTTCTGAAGCATTGGGATGAGCTGAAATAGAATGGTTGGCATTTTGAAAAGTCTCAGTTGCACATAAGATAATACCCCTACATTAAAGCAAGTGTGTCTGTGTCTGTGTGTCTGTGTGTGTTTGTCTCTGTGTATATACCCATCTCACCGATAAGATGACTCTGGGTGGCTTACAAAGTGTGTGTGCATGTGTGTGTGTGTGTGTGTGTGTGTGTGTGTGTGTGTGTGTGTGTGAGAGAGAGAGAGAGAGAGAGAGAGAGAGAGTATAACAATTAAAATTTTAAAAACTATATAAAAAAACTAGTACCAGGAAGATGGATGGCACAGGGTAAGATCTTCTTCTTATCCCATCAACCACCTGCAGTAGTGAGTACCCCTCTCAGGAGCCCAAGTCAACCAGGCCAAAGAAGGCCAAAAGAACAGAAGCATTTCTCACCACCAATGGTAGAATGTTCCACAGGGCCGGGGCCACAGAAGAAAAAGCTCTTCTGTGTGACCTCAACCACTGGAATTTCTTGGCAGACTTGGTCCTCAGAAGGCTCCTTCCGCTGGAGTGAGTGGGTCGAACTAGTCCCATTGGGGTGAGATCAGTAGTGGGATTCAAATATGTGAACAACCAGTTCTCTTTGTGGATGCCACTTCTGGAAGTCCATTCTGGGCCTGGGCAACAAAAAAGTAGATACCAGTTCTGCCAAAGTGGTGCGAACTGGCTGAATCCCACCACTGGGTGAAATGGCTCCTCAAATACCCTGGACCTTATATTTCGCCATTAGAGATGGTATGAGAGAAAGGATAGGATAGGATAGGATGGGATGGGATGGGATAGGATAGGATAGGATGGGATGGGATGGGATGGGATAGGATAGGATAGGATTTAGAATATCAGCAGGAAGGACTGGGAAACCAGTAGCATAGATTTGATCAACTTGCGCTATAAAATCTCTCTATAATTTCTCTCAACTGAATCTGGAACAAACATAATATTCTGAGTTTCTGTTCAGGCAAATCACAACCTACTCAAAACAGTTCAACTGAACTTCTAAGGCACAATTTATTTATTTATTTATGTTATGAAGCAAAAACATTTTTGATTGCATACATATCTCTGTCTCATAAAAATAGACTTTCTGCACTGTTATAGTGAGTTGGACTACCAAAACTGGCTCCTTCCATGCTTCAGAATCAATATACTTCTTACACTGTTGTCTGTTTGGCAGCTAAGCTGATTTATTTTAGACCCACCATAGCATAACCCAAGCTGGAAAACAGCAGAATTTCTGTTTCCAGCAAGACAGCTATGTAGAATTTATGACTGATGTATTTTCCAGATACAGGTACTCCTCTATTTATAACCATTCATTGTGCAACCATTCAGTTACAACGGCACTGAAAAAAGTTGACTTACAACTGGTCTTTGCACTTATGGCACTTGCAGCTTTTCCATGGTCACATGATCAAAATTCAGGCACGTGGCAACTGGCATATATTTACGACAGTTGCAGTGTCCCAGAGACATGCAATCAGCATTAGCAACCTACCAGCTGGCTTCTGACAAGCAAAGTCAATTCACTTAATGATCATATGATTCACTTACTAACCATGGTAAAAATAGGTCTTAAAATCAGATGAGACTTACTTAACAACCCTCTTGCTTAGCAATGGAAATTCTGGTCCCAGTTGTGATTGTAAGTGGAGGACTACCTGTATCAGGAATTTTATCTCCTCCCCACCTTCAATTCTCAAACTTCAGCTGACCATGTATTTACTTCTCAGGTTTTTGGGAAGTGGAAAACATAATATGGAAGTGTATTTAGTTCAGTTACTCAGTCAGCACAGTCAGCTTGTTTGCTTGCTTTGACTCCACATCCTGTAAACTGTCATCAAATGAGTGTGCAGATATCAAGCTTTAAATAGTGGCTGTGTTTAGACAACATGTTGAACATGGCTAGTGAATTAATCTTTTTTCTTAGCTCTCATAGGGTTTCACTGAGGTGGTTTCATTCATATAAAACGGGGATTCCTCAATCTCCAGGTTGCAGCTTAGCAACATTCCAAGTAACAAAGCCCTATCCACGCATTTGCGGGATCCAGGCAGTGCATGAAACCACACACACCCTGGTCCGTGGAAAAACCGCCCTCCATGGAACTGGTCCCTGGCACTCAAAAGGTTGGGGAACCACTGATATAATACATTAAATAACCAAAAAGAAGCTGTATTTGACAGGTCCTGTGAATATGAATTATATTTTTACTGACTGAGTTGTGTTGTATGAATCTAGTCCATAAGTCATTGGTTCAAAAAAAAAGACACCTAATCACAACCCTATTTTAAAAAAATTAAGTCTCATTAGTACTTAAACTGTATGTGTCTCTTTCCCTTTAACAAAAAGCTAACATTTTCCAAATATTTTTAATAATACAAAAATCAGCGAAGAAATTATTTGTTCCATGTATTAAGGCTGGGAATATTAGTCCATGGTTAGGTTTTTTGTTTTTTGTTTTGATTTTGGGTTAGTTTTGCTTTGTTATTTTGTTCTTGTTTATTTTGTCCTTCTCTAGAGATAAGAATGAAAAGATCCTTAGAGGACAGACTCTACAGAGCCAATGGGTAGAAGTAGAATGGTGAAGGCAGATAACGTGTTACTGGAGAAGACAGTGTTCATTTTCCCTACTGCTGGTTCTACAGCTGTTGAGGGCAATCCTTCACTGCAGATTAAAGAGATAAAGTCTCAAGATAACTTGATTCCTGCTGATTTCATTGTCATGTATCCATGTCATTTTCTAGGATGAATACAGAAGTGATTTATTACTAACTTCTGAGATATTTTTAACTCAGTCTATCCCCCCCATCAAAAGTTTAATTAGACCCAACCCTGAGGTAGCTCCAGAAAAGCCCAGAAATGATGGCTTATTTCTTATTGGTCAAAACAAAGGCTATGTTGGCATATTACTTATCTTGCTGCTCAGATAGATTTTCTGTGCTCCCGCAAGACTTTAATGGCTGACCCAAGTAATATCAGGTTCCACAACTTACTAATTTTAATCTTCTCTTAATACACTTTTGAATATCGTTGTTGACATGACTCAGGGGACTCACTAGCTCTTCAATCTGGCACTATGAAGCAGTAAGTAACTCAAAGAATGATGGAGGAAATTTGAGAAAATGTCTACCAGATAGTGACTAGACCAGGGGTAGGCAACCTTGGCTCTTTTATGACTCGTGGACTTCAACTCCCAGAATTCCTGAGTCAGCATCTGATAATCACAAACAAAATGTATATTTCTGTCTTTTCCATTGACACACAGTGATCTAACAGAAATATCCCTGTTCTGAAATATTCATTACAAGAAGAATCAGTGAAAATTGAGGAAGTCTGTTTTTCTGCTATGAAATTCCTGCAAGACCTTTTGTAGATGAAGTTGCAGACATGTATGTATGTATGTATTTCACATTATCCAGGCTTAAAAGCATGAAATAAATCATGCACACAACTGTTTTTGGGCTGTTCTGGCAGATTAAGGCAGCTTCTTTAAATCTAGCAAAATAATTCATCTTTAGACTGAAACATAGACTTGGAACTAGAATTCCTAATTTGTATCTTGCTTACTAAAGCTGGTGGAGTTGAATGTAAAGCACGTAATGATAGCCAGATCCATGGATTAGTAGTAAGAAGACCAAAAGAACACACCAGACAGAGACAAAAATTGAGGCATGCAAGCAGAGTGCTTCTAAATCTTTAAGAACTGCTGATGTGTGGCATCACTAGCTGCAGAACAACTGATTGGCATACTAAGCATGGAAGCTCCCCTCTGCTGTCAAGCAGCTCACAAAATTCCAGAAAGTTTAATGAGTGGGCCAGTTCCAGCATACCAATATATGCAAGTGAATTGCCAGAATGTGAGTTCAGAGAAAAGGGTTATGAGAATGGTGATGTTTCAAAGAAACAATTATTTGAAGTCTCAATTGCCTGATATAACAAACATATTGCATAAAATTACATTTGATGAAGCATAAAAAAATAAAATAAGCAAAACAAAGGAGGTTTATTGTTTGGCTCTATCATACACTGACAAAAATTATATTGGTCATGTTTCAGTAGAACCCTTATAGTTGAGAAAGCAACTAATTACAGTATGAGGCATCCATCAGCTCTCAATTACTTTTCAGACAAAATTTAAAATATTGGCAAAAAATTTTAAAGCCTTAAAGCACAACCTATGGCCCGTGGCCTGGTCCCGGGCTGTAGGCTCTTGGCCAGCAGGATGCAAAACAGCTGGTCGGTGAGTGCATGCTTGAGCACACATTTTCCCACTTGCGTTAGCACCTGTGGCCCTGTTTGCACATGCACGCAGGCACGAACGGCGATGCTAGCGTGGGGCAGGTGTCCGCAGCCCGTTTGCATATGCACCATTAGCCCGGGTGGTTTGCATGTATGCGTGAATGGGCCACTAGCCACTATGTGTGTATGTGTGCGGCCATTCGCACATGTGCAAATGGGGCTGCTAGTGTGTGTGGCCCTGTATGCGCTCGCACGCACACCAATTTTGAAGTTGCTCTCCTTCCCTCCAGTCCTCAAGCCCAGAAAGGTTGGAGACCTCTACCTTAAAGTTACCTTAAAGTCCAACAAATTTCCTAGTTCACTAATACTGTATTTTGTTGGCCTGTTATATTTTCTTTCTGCCATATTCTTTCACCAATGTGAACTATATTGTTACAAATGTCCTGAATACTTGTGTACATGGTATCTTCAAACAGTACTTTTTGCATCTTCTCTGAAGATGCAGCTACAATACATGACACAAACATGCATGCATGGATACCAACCAGTTTCTTGAAAAAAGCAACATTTAGTTAAAAATGTAAAGTATTTTCTGAGGTTACCAAAAATAATCTATATTGTGCACAACAATAGCAAGCAGTATCCTGAGAGATCCTGAGTAAATATCTAAATAAAAAAAACAGTACCAGTTTTTTTTAACACCCTAGGGTCAGTTTCTTGTATCAATCCAAGAATGTTATTAACCTAACCTAACCTAATCAAATATTTATTTTGGTCAGAGACCACCATATGTTACTAACCTAATTCCATAGCAAAACTGTTGTAAAGCCAATGTCAAAAAACTGTCAGAACATATTAGAACTTCATTTTCATAGTGGAGGAATGGGTTTGGTTCCCTCTTATAAGCAAATCAGCTTAGCAGAAACTAAATTCTCAGAAATCTTTGTTTCCCAGGCAGATGGTATATATTAATCATCATTTATCTATGTATTTCCAAAATCGTCAGTAAAAATATGCAAAGCTGTTGTTACATGAAATAAGCACTGAAAGTATGTTAAGTTGTCTTTACAAAAATGGTTTTGAAATAAAATATGCATAGACTGCAAAAGTCTTTCCTCTCCTACGTATTTTTGCTGTATAGACATCTTAGAACAGTTCTAATCTGTCTTTTTTTAAAAAAAAGATCAATCAGTTGTGTTCATAGAATACTAATTTTGAAAATCCATAAATGAAGATAGGAAAATCTTCTGAGATATGAAGCATCCTTATGAGACAAACCAAGACTATAATTAAGGAAGTGGCTAACAAAACATTTTCATGCTAATGTATATAAAACAAATTACAAATTCAGAGGAAAGTTTTATAATTAAGATTTCTTTTAAAAATATGTTTTTTAAAAAATTAGACTACTGTGTTTTGGGCATTTCATAATCCATCTTGTCCATCTGCAGGTTCATTCCATTTTAAGGGAATATTATGCTTATTCCCTTAGAAAATACTTTTTCTCTTGTTTTGGATAATTTTACTGCTATATGTTACTACCGTATGTAAATTGCAAACTGCTTTAACGCTTTCTACAGCAAAAGCAATTTGACACTGGAACCAATAGCCCAGAGAGGTAATGGTTCTCCTTCTTCAGATAACTTCAAGAATAGGCTCAACAAATGTGACAGTTTATGAGAAGGCTGGGAAAAGGAGGAGACGTAGACATAAACTATCAAAAGATAATGGACAAGTCAGGTGATAATTTATCTCATAAATAGCAATTTAGCTCAGGTTAAAAAAAAATCTAGGAATAAGCATTTCAAAGCTTTCAAAGAATTTTTTTTAATTGGCTCACTATGAATGATGGTAAGAAATTCCTATTATACTTTTCAGATTTCAAATAGATTCCAAACTAACATTAAAGCTACTTTGCTGAAATCTGGATAGTTCTTGCTTCTTGATATTACTTAACTTTGAGCTATCATTGGAAGTGGGAGAGATCTGTGGTCATCAACTGAAGATGTTGTAATTTAGATTTCTACACTGAGAGAGAGGTTAGATTTAAGGGTTTAAAAGGCCCCATTTCTAAGATTGTATATACTGAATTGTATAGGGACCAAAGCACAGTGTTTGCTATTTTCTTTTTTTATTATTAAAGAGTTTTACAAAAAAAAATTCCAATACATATCCCCAAAACCCACCCACCCCAAACCACCCCCCTTCCCCCCCCCACTTCCCAGAGCTAAATACAGGGTTATAGATATAATAATCATATTCTAACTAAAATTATCCATTATAAAATTAACCAAATTCATAATGGGCTTTAACTCCCCTAAAAATATAATCAATACTAATACTAAAATTAATAACAATATCCCTCTAAAATCTACTCATAAGCTAAGTGGAACTTTTTAGTCCCATATTTATTCTGAATATAATCTATCCATCTTCTCCAAACTGAAATATATCTTTCTTGTGAATGATCCTTCAAATAAGCAGAAATCTTAGACATTTCTGTAAGATTCGATACTTTAAGTACCCATTCTTCTATAGTAGGCAAACTATCCTTCTTCCAGTATTGTCCCACCAGTAACCGTGCTGCTGTTATCAAATTCAACATCAGATTGGTTTCTTTAGTATCACAATCTACAACAATACCCAATAAAAACAATTGTGGAGAGCACTTTATCTTTCTCTTAAAAATCTTTTGAATGTTCCACCAAATTTTAATCCAAAAAGCTTTTATATTTCTACAAGTCCACCACATATGAAAATACAGTAGGTGGCATCTAAACTACCACATCTCCAGCATTTAGACTGTAGGTTAGGATACATGTTAGACAACTTTTTGGGATCCAAATGCCATCTATAAAACATTTTATAAAACTTTTCTCTTAAATTTTGAACCTGAGTAAATTTAACATTTCTAACACAGATTACCTCCCAAGTATCCAACGGAATTGGTTCCTGGATATTTTGTGCCCACTTTATCATACAATCTTTAACTAATTCCGTTTCCGAATCCAATTCAATTAAAACATTATATATCCTCTTTATATGCGCACGATTTAAATATCTAATTTGTTTTACTAAGTTTTCATCTGTAGTTGTGATGCCAACCTTCTGATCCAGCTTCCACCTAGCTTTCAATTGGGTATATTGAAACCAAGAGTAACTTATGTTTTCTTGCTTTAACTCATCTAATGATTTAAGTTGCCAATTATTCCCTTCTAATCTAAGTAATTCCTTATAGGAAAACATATCCAAACTCACTCCCATAGATACACCTTCTATCGCGTGTCCGGGAATTCCCCAAATCGGTATTTTATAATTTAACTTATAATAATACTTTTTCCAGACACGCAGCAAGGCACTTCTAAGAATATGAGATTTAAAAGCCCTGTCTACCTTTTTATCATAAAGCAAATATGCATGCCATCCATATACCAAGTCCCAACCCTCAAGGTGAAGTATTCTTTTATTAGTTAAATTAAGCCAATCGCTAACCCATGTCAAGACCACCGCATCATAATACAATTTCAAATTAGGCGCCTTGAGTCCCCCTCTTTCCCTAGCATCTTGCAAAATCTTAAATTTGATTCTTGGTTTTTCCCCCCGCCCAAATAAATTTATTAATACCCTTCTGCCATTCATCAAGGTTGGCATCCTTTTTCAATATAGGTATCATTTGAAACAAAAAGAGAAACTTCGGCAGAACATTCATTTTAACAGCTGCAATTCTTCCCAATAGAGATAACTGTAATTTTTTCCAATTATTTAAATCCTTTTGTATCTTCAACCATAATGTTTCATAGTTATTCTTATATAATTTTGCATTTGAAGCTGCAATATACACTCCCAAATACTTAACCTTTTTTACTATTTCAAAACCTGTTAATTTGATTAACATTTCCCTTTCACTCATAGTCATATTCTTAGACAATATCTTGGTCTTATTACTATTTACCTTAAACCCAGAAACCTTACCATACTGAGTTATAATTTCCATCAAATCTATAACCGATTGTATCGGTTAAGATAATGTCACAACCAAGTCATCAGCAAAAGCTCTCAATCTATAATCATTCTGTTTTATTTTAATTCCCTTTATCATAGAGGACTCTCGAATTTTAATTAATAAAATCTCTAACGTTAAAACAAACAACAATGGTGATAGGGGGCATCCCTGTCTTGTACCTTTTTCAATTTTAAACATCTCTGTTAACTCCCCATTAATTATAATTTGTGCAGTTTGTTGTTGATATATAGCTTTAATAGAACGTAAGAATCCTTCTCCAAAATTCATTTCCTCAACAACTCTCAATAAGAATTGCCAATTCAATTGATCAAAAGCTTTTTCTGCATCCACAAATATCAATGCTGAAGGGACTTGGTTGTTCTTATCCAAATATTCAAGCAAATTTACAATTTGTCTTACATTATATTTCATATACCTTCCAGATATAAATCCCGATTGATCACTATGAATCATTTGCTTTAAAACTTGCATTAATCTATTAGCCAATACTTTAGCAAAGATCTTATAATCTGTATTCAAAAGCGATATAGGTCTATAATTTTCAGGTTGAGTAAGGTCTTGATCCTCCTTTGGAAACAATGATACAAAGGCTGTCCTCCAAGATGGAGGAACTGCTCCTCCAGTCTGAATTTCATTAAACAACATCTTTAAAGGTTCAATCATTTCAACCAACAACATTTTATAATAAATTGCTGTTAATCCTTCTGTTCCTGGGGCCTTGCACACTTTCAACTGTTTAATAGCTAAAGAGATTTCCTCTGATGTTATTAAGCGATTCATCTCAAGTTGTTGTTCTTTTGAGAGTCTAAGAAAATGTACTTCCTGTAAATATTTATCTATATCTAAAGCTTGTATGTTTTCTCTAGAATATAATTTCGAATAAAAATCTAAAAAAATCCTCTTAATCAACTTTTGTTGATAAACTTTTCCTTTATATTCTATTTTATCTATAATACGTAATTTCTGTTTCTTCCTTAATTGGTAAGCCAACCACCTACCAGGCTTATTAGCATTACAAAAAGTATTATGCCTAGCATAACGCAAATTAGTTGCTACTTGGTCAGCCATTAGCATACTAAATTGTTCTTTCAATAAATGTATCGAGGTTCTTAAATTATTATCCAATGGATTCAAAATAAAATCTTTCTCCTTAGATTTAATCTCTTCCTCAAGATCTTTACGTTTTTACATTTGCTTACACCTATAAGCATTACTTATATAAATCAAGACCCCTCTCATATAAGCTTTACTAGCATCCCAAACCATTCCCATCGATGTACCTTTATGCATATTTATAACAAAAAATTCTTTCACATGTTCTCTACATTTCTTCAAGAACACCTCATTTGTAAATAAATTTTCATTCAATCTCCAGGATCTTCTATTACCATCTTCAGCCAAAAAACTCCAAACAAACAGGACTATGATCCGACAATGTCCTAGGAAAAATCTTAACGTTCTTAACCCTAGAGAAAAAATCAGTAGTAATTAAAATAAAATCAATCCTAGAGAAAGATTTATGTCTATCTCAAAAAAAAGTAAAATCTCTGTCTTTCATATTCCTTTCCCGCCATACATCTCTTAACTCCAGCTCCTACTTCAAATCAAAAAAGGCTTTGGGCAGTTTCGAATAATTAGAAGGGTTTTTAAAAGATCCCTTCTTGTCTTCAGATGAGTCCAGAACTCCATTCCAGTCCCCCATCATAATTTATATATTTATATTTATATTTATTAAATTTTTATACCGCCCTTCTCCTGAAGGAATCAGGGCGGTGTACAGGGCAATAAATATCAAAATACAAAGTACAAATGTTAAAAAAAAATTACATAATTAAGCCCAATATAATACAATAGTTAAAAGCCATGTTAAAACCCAAACCCCGAACCCATCAGACCAGGCCGGCTTGTTCAAATAAAAAGGTTTTTAGATCCCGTCGGAAGGAGCGAAGGTCGGGGGCCATCCGGAGCTCAACCGGTAAGTGGTTCCACAGGTCTGGTGTACCCACAGAGAACGCCCTCCCCCTGGGGGCCACCAGTCAACATTCTCTGATCGGAGGCACCCTGAGGAGGCCCTCTCTGTGGGAGCGCACTGGACGGAGGGAGGTTGATGCCGGCAGCAGGTGTTGCCATAGGTAATCTGGGCCCATGCCATGTAGGGCTTTATAGGTCATCACCAGCACCTTGAATCTCACCCGGAGGGCAACTGGAAGCCAATGCAGCTCACGGAGCAGAGGTGTAACATGGGAGTATCAGGAGCCCTCCAACACAACTTGCGTGGCTGCATTCTGCACCAGTTGAAGCCTCCGAGTGGTCCTCAAGGGCAGCCCCATGTAGAGAGCATTGCAGTAGTCTAAACGAGAGGTCACGAGCGCATGAGTGACTGTACGCAAGGCATCCCGGTCCAGATAGGGCCGCAACTGGCGCACCAGGCGAACCTGGGCGAAGGCCCCCTATAAATAACAGATTTATAATCCAATTCAATTAGTCTTTGATGTAAAAATTTAAAAAACTTTTGCTGTTGTTCATTTGGAGCATATAATCCAATAAGAAGAACTTTTTTTCCTTGTAACATCAATTCAATACTAACATATCTCCCTTGTTTGTCCGATTCAATTAATCTAGCCGAAGAATCTTTTTTTAAATAAATGACCACTCCAGCCTTCTTGTCCAGAGCAAAAGCTGCAAAATGTGTTCCCAACCGGGAATTAACCAAATACTTTTGGTCCTTTAATGCAATATGAGTCTCTTGTAAGCAAACAATGTCATTTTTATGTTGTTTCAAATAATAAAATACTTTCTTTTATGTGGTGAGTTTAAGCCATTAACATTCCATGTCAGGAACTTCACCATCTCAGGTGACCAGGAGCCTTTGGAACATAACCTGAAGATCACCTGTTGCTCTCTTCGGGCGTGCTCCTCCCACAGGCTCTGAAACAGCCACATCTTGTGTAATTAAACCAGATACAAGCTTCTGTTTTTGCTCTTTTTCCTTACGCTTATATGCAGCCCTAGTCATCCTCTGTTCTTTCGGGTCCTCCTTTAACACCAAACTCTGCTCCATAGTCTCAGCCTGCCGCATCTCCTCAAGAGGCAGTGACATTGCCCCTTCACTCAGTTGTTTATCTTCCTGTCTTACTTCTGTTCTTTTAACTCAAGGAGACGGTGGTGAGCCTGCTTTAAGGACCTTAGTATAAAAATCTTTTGCTTTTAAAATTGTATTCAGACTATACCTCGTCCCTGCATAATTCACCACAATTCCAATGGGTATTTCCCATCTAAACTGAATTTGTCGCTTCTTAAGCTCATCAGACAGAAAGGCAAAGTCTTTCCTTTTTCTAAGAATTTTTTGGGGTATCTCCTTTAAAATTATAATATCTTGGCCTGCAATTTGGAATCTTTCCCGGTAAAAAGCCTGGATAATTGCATTTCTAATTGATCTCCTGGAGAAGTAAATCACTACATCTCTAGGTAAATTTTTCTGTCTGGCAATCCAGGAATTAACCCTAAATGTCTTATCCATCTCTTTAACTAATTCTTCGGGTTCACATTTCAAGACAGGAGCCACTGCCTGCACCACTTCCCATTCCAAATCTTCTTTAGGGTTCTCTTTCAAACCTCTTAGACGCAATGCAAATTCCATGTCTCTATATTGTGAAATGGTGACTTCATCTTCTGTTCTGTCAATTTTAATCTCTGCTCTGTCTACTTTCTGTTCAACACTGATAATTTTATTTTCCAAATTCTCAACATACACCATCACTGAATCCACACGAACATCCAGGCGTTCAATATGTGCAGCCAAGCCCTGAAGTGCAAGCACTATATCCTCCCTCATCTGCTTGTTTTGATTAACAAATCAAAACAATGTTGATTGCATCACAACTTGCTGAATATCTGCCAATGTAAATGCAGGTGGTGGGGGGGAAGGTGGTTGTGCTGTAGGTTTCATTGTAGTTTGCCCTGCAGTTTGTGGTACAGGTGAAGAAATTGCACTTTTAAAAATTGTAGGGCCTCCCCCACGCCTTGCAGCCATCTCTTAGGTTTCAATTTCCTCTTTCTTCCAGCAGAATCAAAGTTCAAAAAAAAAAGAAGGGAGAAAAAAATAAAAGTTTTTCTCCCAAAGTTCCTTATCCTTCAGTAAAAAAAAGGGCAAGCTCTCAAATACACAAAATCCGGTACTGGTTAGAATCAATTGCAGATTGTATCTCTTGCTATGTTGCAAAATATAGCAACTTTCTGAAACTGTCAGTTTATACAAGAAGGCAACATTCCAGCGCCATTTTTACTCCATTTCCATCAGCTTAAAACTTGAAGAAGATAATGAGTCTGAATTAAAGTTAAAATCCAACTTGAAAATTCAAATCCTCCTGTTTCGCTCAGCCTGCTTCTTAAAGAAAAAATACTCACAGTCCCATCTAAGCAGCAGATGTAGTTGTCGCATCTAGTTCCACTCCCTTATGGAGCGAAAGCGTCCTGGGAGCGGAGAAAGCCTGGGCTCCGAGGGATCTCACCCCATTAACCCCCAAACTGGTTGAGGGAATCACAGGGGAGCTCTACCTCTACCCAGACAGGCTCATCTCTCCCTCTTCTCCCGAGGGAGAGACTTCGGCGCCAGGGGACAGCTGATTTTCGCTGTCTCCGAGCGCTCTAACACTTCCCAAGATTGGGCGGCTTCTGAAACACCGCCATTTGGTGCGGGAGCGCTACCGGAAGTCAGTGTTTGCTATTTTCAAATCGAGACTACCCTACTGTTTTGTCTTCACAGTGCTTTTCAGTAAAACCTTTTGGAGTAGGGAATTAAATACTAGAAGTAACTTGTTTACAAAAGCTTGGTTAAAAAGACCAAAATTTTAGAAAGGCCAATGTTACAAACTAAAGAGAAGTGTGCTGTGGGAAGAAAAACTTAAGGCAAAAAGATTATAGCTAGCTGGAAAATCTTGAAAGAAAAAATGAGGATTGCACTGTTTGGACCTTATTATACCAATGAGTAAGAAAACTAGGAGACATCTAAAGGAGCTAATAGGGATGCGGTGGCTCAGTGGGTTAGGACGCTGAGCTTGTCGATCAGAAGATTGGCAGTTTGGTGGGTTCAATCCCGAGTGCCGTGTAGCAGAGTGAGCGCCTGTTACTCATCCCAGCTTCTGCCATCCTAGCAGTTCGAAAGCACGTAAAAATGCAAGTAGAAAAATAGGGACCACTATGGTGGGAAGGTAACAGTGTTCCGTGTGCCTTTGGCGTCTAGTCATGCCGGCCACATGACCATGGAGATGTCCTCGGACAAGCGCTGGCTCTTCAGCTTTGAATCAGAGATGAGCACTGGCCCCTAGAGTCGGAAACGACTAGCATGCATGTGCAGGAGAATCTTTACCTTTACCTTAAAGGAGCTAATGTAGTTGAACAGACAATTTGGAAAGGAATTCAGACTAATGAAAGATTACAAGAGGGATCTAACAATCAACAAATTCTACAAAACTTCAACACAGTTATGTAAGAATCAGATCAGGAACACAACGGTGGAAAATGAGGTGAAGATACTAAGAAAGGGAAAATTCAGAAAGAACAGTTTCTTCAAAGATGTCAATAACAAGAGGAAGATAAAGGAGGTGGAGGTCTCACTATTAACTCCAAATGGAGAAATGGCAAATGACCAAGAAAAAAAAGAGAACTCAACTCTTTTCTCAAAAAGGTGTTTTGCATATCAAAGACTAGAAAAAAACACAAGAGAGGATGCTGGTCAGGAGGAATGTGATAAAGGATATGTTATCTTATTTATATCTCATTTTAATTGTTTTATTAATAACTCAAGGCAGTTAACATACCTAGTACTCCTTCCTTCTCTTATTTTCCACACAAGAACAACCCCATGAGATGAGTGGGGCTGAGAGAAACTGACTGATCCAAAGTCACCCAGCTAACTTTCATGCCTAAGGTAGGACTAGAACTCACAGTCTCCTAGTTTCTAGCTTGGTGCCTTAACCACTAGACCAAACTTGCTCTCCTCCAAGCCCCTAGGCCCTGATGAAATACACTCCAGAATCCTGAAGGAATGGTGGAAGAGCCCTCAGGAACTTACTTAGTTCCATTAAAAGAGTCTTAGCTGAGGAGATAACAGAGGATTAGAGAAGAGGAAATGTCAAGAAAGGAAAATAAGAGAATTCCAGTAATTATTGACCAGTGAACTTAACATCAACACCTTGCAAAATGTTGTGGCAAGAAGCATCTTAAAGCTTTTTGTGAGCTTTTTGTGAGCTTTTTGAAGACGATGCCCCAATTGCTCAACATAGCTTTTTCAAAAATAGGTCATATGAAATAAACCTCATCTCCTTCTTTGACAAAATAACTACTTTAGCAGGCAAAGGAAATGTTGCGGACACAATTTACCTCAATTTCAGCAAAAAACTTTGACAAGGGTTTCACGTGACATTCTCACAGACAAACTGTTGAAATGTCTGCAAAGAGTAAGGAAGATGACCTTGAGATATACAGGAACTCTTGCCTTAAGCAAAAGGAGGCTGAAGCATTTTTCAAGTGAAAAAGTATGAGATAACATTCGGAAGTGGCTCCCTAATTCACTGAACTATAAAAAGGAGGGAAATGTACAGCATAATGAAATTGCAAGATTCTGTTACTATAGTCACTGTCAATAAAAGTAGCTTTAGCCTTCATGTGGCGTTCATTTCCTGGTCTGGTATACCTAGTGCAGCTGACAATGTGATTAGAATGGCACTACATTTAAGTGGCCCAGAACTGGCTGACTAACTGCACTCACAGAGTCAGCAGTAATGAATCTACTTTAATCAGCAACCAGAGGAATCCTGCAGGAATATGTCTTGGGGTCAGTATTATTCAAAAATTTTATCGTGCTCTTGACAATGTGAGAGAAGGTGCTTATTACATTTGTAGATTAAATAAAATTGAAAGGGTTGGCCAAAACCCAGGATGACAATATGAGACGGTAATTTAATCTAGACAGGTTAGAAGACAGGGCTGAATGGAACAAGATGTTCTTCTGCAGGGAAAAATGTAAGATATTTCCTCTAGGGAGGAATAATATAAGGCAGATATACAAGATGTGGGATTCATGGCTTGGAAGTTCTTTATTGGAAAATGACTTGGGTGTAGACACTGACAACAGCAGTGTAAATCAGCTGCCCCCTTTGGGTTGCATTAGAAGAAGCAGTGCATCAAAGACATGTGAAGTCCTTATTCTCTATGCACTGGTGAGACCGCTCATGGATTCTGTGAATACGTTTGGACAAGTTGCAACTACCTAAACTTCATTTAAAAATAAAGACTTTTTTTTCCTGATAGCAAGATCGGTACAACAGTGGACCAGACTATCTTTGGGGATTGTGAGTTCTCCATCTCTGAAGGTTTTTAACAAAAGATTGCATGGCCAATTCCTATGTATGGTTTAATTGATCTTATACACTGCAGAGGATGGGAGATGATCCTTTGGTTTCTTCCAGCTACACAATTCTATGATTCTAGAAATGTGCTATACTATAAGTAGTATATTTTACAAATAAAATAATTCACTGGATTATACTTTTTTAAACAAGTTTTTAAATATATAATATTATAGTGTCACTTGGTCAAATCCCTCCTCTTATCTCTTATTCTACAGGACACTGAGGATTGGCACAAATTAAGTGAGTCTCTTTGGACCAAGATTTAGCCATAAATAATGTGGTTCAAAGCACAGAGTTTGGTATTTACCTCTGCCTAAAGGCTCCAAGGGAAGACACTTGGGGAATTGATCATGCAACACTAGATATGCCACCAGGCTTACTCTCGGAGGATTTGATTTACCTAATTGTAAATGTAAAAGATGTGAAGTAAAAAATGAAAACAATGATGAGGTTTGCCTAGAGAATTTGAGACCTGTTTATCTGGCCCATTTAGTGTATGGGCAACAATTCCAGAGAGTTATAGTCATGCACTAATTTGGGACATTCACAGCTATCTATCTTTCCCTTAGATATTCTTTCATCCACATACAGCTCCCATGCCTATACAAGATAATAAATTTGTTGTTTTTTCATGTTGTGATATGCAACAAGACATTCACAGCTGCCAGGTGCATTTGGGGCAGCCTTGGTTGAGCAGGCCTGTTTTATGTCTCCAAATGATGGAACTGCTGGCCTGCCCTATGTTAATATCTCATAGAGGATCTAACTAAGGAGTCAGTTTCTTCTTTTTTTAAAAATTTTTATTTGTCAGCTAATTCAAACACACCTAATATCTTAATTGTAATTGTTTCATTCCTATTGAATTTCAAAATGAAAATCCTCCAAATTATTTTTTCCTTGACAGGTCAGTGTAACAAAATATTCAAAATAAGAATAGGTAAAGGTAAAGTTTCCCCCGCACATGCGTGCTAGTCGTTTCCAACTCTAGGGTCCGGTGCTCATCTCCGTTTCAAAGCCGAAGACCCAGCGCTTGTCCAAGGACGTCTCCATAGTCATGTAGCCAGCATGACTAGATGCCAAAGGCGCACAGAACACTGTTACCTTCCCACCATAGTGGTCCCTATTTTTCTACTTGCATTTTTATGTGCTTTCGAACTGCTAGGTTGGCAGAAGCTGGGACGAGTAACAGGCGCTCACTCTGTTATGCGATACTCGGGATTCGACCCACCAAACTGCCGACCATCTGATCAACAAGCTCAGAGTCCTAACCCACTGAGCCACCGTGTCCCACAAAATAAGAATGATGATATACTAATATTGGTAAATATTTTCTGTACATGATTCAAAGCCAGTATTATATTTATAAAATTTGTTGAACTAAAAGGGGAGAGAGATACAAAAATCAAAGATTTGAATTACATGAAGAAAAAGAATAGCATGAAGGCCATACATAGGTCTTTCTTAGATTGGTGGCCCAAACTGTGCTATAATACAAGCCACACTTAAGGCCCAGTAAGAAATTGATTCTAGTGCCATGGTTACATGCCAATCAGTATGGCATATAATTAGTTTAACATTTTTAAAATTGAAAATGTGCTTCTTTATTTTAACCTGTATTTTATACATAGCATGTGCTAAATTCCTATTTTAAAATGCTTGGGGTATAATATAGTATTCAGAATTTGCTAAGGTGTTTGACCATAGGCTCATTCTTGACAGAAAACAGAATACGAGGCTGGCTCCAGGCAGTAATAACTGCTTCTTTGAGGGAGGGTAGCTTCCCCGCCGCCTTGAAGGATGTGGTGGTGAGGCCCCTCCTCAAGAAGTCTGCCCTGGACCCGGCTATTTTGAACAACTATCGTCCAGTCTCCAACCTTTGCTTTCTAGCAAAGGTTGTTGAGAGCGTGGTGGCACATCAGCTCCCTCTGTTCCTGGAGGAAGCTGATTATCTGGACCCATACCAATCGGGTTTTAGGCCCGAGTACAGCACGGAGATGGCATTGGTCGCGCTGGTGAATGATCTCTGGCGGGCTCGGGACAGGGGTTGTTCCTCTGTCCTAGTCCTATTAGACCTCTCAGCGGCTTTTGATACCATCGACCATGGTATCTTACGGCGGCACCTCAGGGGGTTGGGAGTGGGAGGCACTGTTTTACAGTGGTTCTCCTCCTACCTCCTGGGTTGTTTGCAGTCGGTGTTGGCAGGGGGGCAGAGGTCGACCTCGAGGCCTCTCGTTTGTGGAGTCCCTCAGGGGTCGGTCCTCTCGCCCCTCCTGTTCAACATCTATATGAAGCCACTGGGTGAGACCATTCGTGGTTTTGGGGTGGGGTATCATCAGTATGCTGATGATACCCAGCTTTTTATTTCTACCCCAAATCAACCCAGTGATGCCCTCGCCGTGATGTCCCATTGCCTGGAGGCGGTGAGGGTCTGGATGGGGAGGAACAGGCTTCGACTTAATCCCGACAAGACCGAGAGGCTGTACATACTGGCATCTCGGGTTACCCAGTCTATTCCATGTTTAACTATGGGGGGTGAGGTGTTACCCCCCCATAGATAGGGCTCGCAACTTGCGTGACCTCCTTGACTCACAGCTCAGTTTGGAAGATCGTATAGGAGCTGTGACCAGGGGGGCTTTTGCCCACGTTCACCTGGTGCACCAGTTGCGGCCCTATCTGGACCGAGATGCCCTACGAACAGTCACTCATGCGCTCGTGACCTCTCGTATAGACTACTGCAATGCTCTCTACATGGGGCTGCCCTTGAGAACCACTCGGAGGCTCCAACTGGTGCAGAATGCAGCCGTGTGAGTTGTGATGGGGGTCTCCTGATACTCCCATGTAACACCTCTGCTCCGCGAGCTGCATTGGCTTCCAGTTGCCCTCCGGGTGAGATTCAAGGTGCTGGTGATGACCTATAAAGACCTAAAAGACATGGGTCCGGATTATTTATGGGAGCACCTTCTGCCGGCGTCAACTTCCCATCGTCCTGTGCGCTCCCACAGAGAGGGCCTCCTCAGGGTGCCGTCGGCCAGGGAATGCTGGCTGGCAGCCCCCAGGGGGAGAGCATTGTCTGTGGGTGTGCCTGCCCTCTGGAATCAGCTCCCTGTTGAGCTCTGGATGGCTCCCGACCTTCGCTCCTTTTGCCGCGACCTGAAAACCTGGTTATTTGAGCTTGCCAGCCTGGACTGAGGGATTGGGATTTTAAATTTTAGAATTGATTTACTTGTTGGGGCTAATTTAATTTAATTTATTTTTAACTTTGTACACTGTTTTAACTGCCCTGTACACTGCCCCGAGTCCCTCGGGAGAAGGGCGGTATATAAATCCAATAAAATAAATAAATAAATAATGGGTGAAGGATTATTCTATTACCAGATGGATTGACAATTGGTTAGACAATTCACCTAGCCCCATGATCCTTAATGGTTCTACTGTATGCCATCCATGGAATGATTTATCCAGTGGGGTGCTCAGGGATATCCTGGGTCCAGTGCTTTTCAACATTTTCATCAAAACTGCAAAAAACACAATCCTTGGAGAGTGTTATTTCTTAAGTTTAAAACTTAGACTTGAATATTGGGGCCTATTAAACACAATGCAATTCAGTTGCATGAAATGTAGAAGTTCTGTAGCTGGATAAGAAAAGCCAAAATGTAGGTTTAAGATAGGTGGTACTCAGCTCAACCGTAGCACTTGTAAGATGCATCTGGGCATCCTGGTGCACCAAAGATTAAACCCAAACCATTAGTGTGCTGCAACTGCCAAAGCACTAATGATATCTATAGACAGATGTATAGTACAAACATCACAAGAAATGATAGCTCTGCCTATGTTAATCAGATTGCACCTGGAGTATTGTGTCAAGTCTGACTGGACTTTTTGCTTAGTTGTACTGGCCAAAGCAATAAATAATGCAAAGTTTTTCTTGGAACAAATGAAGCAATTGGACAGTGTTTCTCAACTTTAGCACCTTTAAGAAGCATGGATTTCAACTCCCAGGCTCCCCTAGTTAGCATGCTTCCTCACAATTCTGGGAGTTGGTTCATAGATTTTAAAGCTGCCAAGATTGAGATAGTTTAGGATAAACTACCAATATTTAATATAAACATTTTAACTTATAAGTTAAGTACGTTCAAACAAAGATTTTTTACTATCAATCCACATAAATTTATCTGCTATATATTAGGGTTGTCAGAATTCTCCTGAAGAGTTAGTTAAATGTTATCCCAAGTGAATTCAAACTATACTGTCAGTTGTGATTGCGTTCACCTTTTCCCCAATTAAGCTTTCTTTTTGCAATCAGTAGTATCTTCCGACAGCATTTTCTGAAAAAGCAACAATATATGTTAAAATTGATTGCTGCTTTGTTTCTCTTTGCTTCTTTTTTAATGATGATATGAAGATAAGTTGAAGGCTGAATTTTGCTTGCATTTTAAATATTTATCACAGTATGAATGAGATGGCATCATAACAGAAATGAAAGGTTGACTTTTGCCTTGAGTATCTTTTATTCTTCACTGAAAGCTTCCAGCTGGAAAGTGAAGAAGAACAATCGGGCATGCAATGAAAAGTAGTGACATTCTAACTACTGTTTCAGTCAAGTAGTAAATGTTGTGATAAAAGCTATTTAGAATTAAATGGCTATGCAATTAATAGACAAATTAAGGGAGGAATTGATTTTGAATAAAGTACCAGGAAGTAATCCATACTAAATGGCATGGCTTGACTTTTAGTTCAGCTTCAGAACTACTTCTCTAGTTTATACTGCTATTGGTAGGGATAGCTTTTGGAAATACAAATTTTAAGCCTGCTCTTTCACTCAGATCAGCAGGGAAGGCCCTCTTGAAAAGAAAGTGTCAGTTTGGACTGGAGGAAAGGACTACACTGCTTAAGGAGATTACAAAAACTGCCCCTCCCCCCCAGTTTTTAAGTGCTTAGTGAAAACACGTATTTGCTTTTCCAACTTTCTGTAAAATTCTCAGCTCTCAGACTTTTTGCTGTTGAACTAGTATTGTGGGCAAAGGACTGGATGGGATCAGTTCAGAAAGATAATATATATGATTGTAATGTGAAACACATTATAGATTATAAATAAAACAAACAAAAATAAATCAAGATACGGCTTCAGACACATACTTTTTTATATAAATTCCTTAAATAAATTTATGACTGTGATTCCTTAATTTAGGGTAAAGTTAGGGTGACTGGATGGAGCTGAGCATTTACTGGCCGGGGTGGCTTTTCTGACCCCACACAGAGTTTGCAGCATGTATGCTTCCCCTCAAAAACATGAGGGAAGGTAATTTTTAATTATTTTCTATGTACACTACAGAAAAATTATTATGATTGGTACATTGTCAGTGACATGTTTCGGCTGGAATTGGCATTTTTGTCCACCTACTGAGACCTTCCCAATGACATGGGATAGGCAGTTGTTTAATAATATTAAAGTAAGCATCGCAGGATGTAAGCTGTTCCAAGTAATGCAGCCTTTTGCAATTGACAGATGGTGATTTTGTCAATGCCAAGTGTATTCAATACTCCAGATATTTTGAAAGTGTACTCAAGGCTCCTTTTACTATTGGAACTGTCTTTGCTTTCTTTTGTCACAATTATTCTACTTCAATTTGCAGGTGTTTGTATTTTGTGAGTTTTCTTCAGTTCTTTCTCTTCTATTTTGCTGTCTCCAGGTATTGCAATTTTCACTATCTATTACTATTATTCAGAACACCAACAGTTAAATCATTTCCATTTTAAAACATGGCTAAAATTTTGACCCATCAAATACCTGAATGTAAAGAACATATTTTCCAAAGCATTTGCAAAATAAACGTCAGACCCATAGAAAAAAATAGAGGCTACTGTATTATTTCTGGTGCAGAGGTACTTGTAGACTTAAAAGAAAGCCTTATATGTAGTAAGGTAAAGGTAAAGGTTCCCCCGCACATGCGTGCTAGTCGTTTCCGACTCTAGGGGCCGGTGCTCATCTCTGTTTCAAAGCCGAAGAGCCAGCGTTTGTCCAAGGACGTCTTCCATGGTCATGTGGCTGGCATGACTAGATGCCAAAGGCGCACGGAATGCTGTTACCTTCCCACCGTAGTGGTCCCTATTTTTCTACTTGAATTTTTACGTGCTTTTGAACTGCTAGGTTGGCAGAAGCTGGGACGAGTAACAGGCGCTCACTCTGCATCTGGAATTTGACCCGCCAAACTGCCGACCATCTGATCGACAAGCTCAGCGTCCTAACCCACTGAGCCACTGTACAATCCTATAAATAATCTTCTGTATCTGGGTGGCAATTTCCATTGCCACTGGTGAACTACTGAATCAAAAAGCAGATTCAGGACCATTTGTATTATGATTTCAAGTTAGGCTTGGCCTTCCCATGCATCCCAGATCTGTCACTTTGTGATGTTAGTATGCAATATTAAATTATATAATTGAATGTCACAGGAAATTCAACTCTTATGTACTGATGGACTAACCTAACCTAGTAGGAAACACTCCACAGATCAATATTTAAGAAATATACCAGATACAACCTGCTTGTTGAAAAGACAGATGCAACTCCAGCTAAGAATGACTGAAAACAAGCACTTTATTTGTCCTTCCTCACATATTTATGCTTGAAGCTGTTCAGTAACTATATACGTTGAAAAAATACAAGTTTCTGTTTAAAAAAATGTCAAAGAAATTACAGTACACAAATAAAGGCTAAGTCCATTCTATGCTACCCAAAACAACTCTGTGTGCTTGTTTATTTTTTAATGGAAAAAAATAAAAATTTATTCTGAATTTACATCAATAATGATTTCAGACTGAAATCATACATATCACATCTGAATGTACACACACTTGGTATGATGTTTATTGTGTTTCTCTTAAAAACACCTCAGTCAAAAATGTGGTTTAGGGAGGAATCAGGAACAGCATTTAAATGACTGAATAGGAAGGCCTCCAAATGTTACATAGCTACTTTAATATGTTATGAACTCATTAAAATGAGGTAATTTATCAGCTATATAACATTTCTGTAAGATATTACATAAAGATCTACCTAGCTCTATCAAAATGCCTGTCAACTTTACAAACGAATTTGGCTGAAGCCATTTTCCCATCATTTTCGGTTGCCACAGAATTGGGAGGGGGGATGAGTAGTTTTAGCTTAGTCAAAACAATAAATTGTTCTGTGGGAACCAAGGTCGTTGCTGGTTGCATTTTGGCAGGCTAAAGCTTCTGTTAGAAAGCCCACACAAGTAGTTAATTGAGGATTGTGATTTATGACATATTACTGGGGTGGGAAGTTCAACTTTGTAACATTGTAACCTTAGGGGAGAGAACTTCAGTCTTGGGTTCACTTTTGATCATGCTAATACTATGTAGCCAAATAAATATGTTCTTTAAGGAAACTTTTTTGCATTGGAGTTCTTTTTACTGGTCTCGTTTATCGGAACCATGACAATGCCTTTTGAAAGCTGAAGTGTATAGATTATTTTCCAAGAATTGTTCTATTTGGTAGTTTTCAGATATGTGAGTCTTACTTCCCATTATTCTTATAGATTCCTTCCTTTATTTTTACCCCTCAAGACTTCAGGAGCAGTTTAAAGTTGACGTGCATTTGTCCACACTGCATGCAAACCAAGTGGTTCACCTACCAACTGATGAATTGCACAGTTAAAAATGGTACCAAATCACTAATCTGTAACCTTTTGGTTATGTTTGTTTGTGAAAAGTGACCTTGGAGGTAGAATAAGGGCTGAAAAACCACTACACTAAAGCCATACCCTTTTGCAATTGAAAAATACAGTACTTAAAAACAAGTGAAATTCTCATATGGAGCTATGGTGGCTTACTCATATGAAAAAGAAGATGATCCCAGGGTCCAAATAAAAGGAATTTTTGCCAGTGGGAAAAAATGTTCCATAGAGCTTCAGACTTTCAAATGAAAACCCAAATTCACAACTTTGCAAAGCAGAAATAAATTACCCAAAATGTCATTGAGGACCAGTACAAATGCTATGAGAATGACCAAATCCCATGAGCACCATCCTTGATAAGCTCTGTTACATCAAAAAGACTCAGATTCCCTGGAATCGGCATATACATTTTTGAGGCCAATTCAAGAAAGCATGTGATAGCTTATTTTAGGCATTATAGATCACTTGTTCTCCTTACAACACAATACTATATTTATGAAAGGAGATACTTCACTGTGCACTGTGTAAACTTCTAACTGCAATTCTTTCTTGTTTTACTAAATATGCAACACATGGAAGATTTGATCATAATTTCTTATTAAAAATGTCAGGGAAAAATGAGACCACATACGCTGCTAAACCATGCAAAGAGAAATTGCATGCTTTGACAGAAAATTTATTTTGCTGGCAATGTAGGCTTCTGAATTCCCAATTTCTGATATCATAAATCACCGTACCCACCATTATCATCACTTTATTTTTTTAAACTATAAGAACCAAGTGAGGTGTACAGCAGCGAAAACAAGTGCCTAATAACTGAAAATAACTTATGCTGTAACAGGATGTCATATATCACATCTCTGAAGGCTACTAATAGTAACTGTGTCTGATACCTATTCCTTCCCTGAGAACATAAGAACATAAGCAGTGCCCTGTTGAACTGAATCCATGACCCATCTAATCCAACGGTCTGTTCTTGCATTGGCCAACTGCTGCACAAGGAAACCTATTAGCTTCGCAGCAGACAGCCTTCCGTCATACTGTCATCAAGTTTAATAGCTATTGTTCCCTGTGACTTCTATAAATTGGTCCAACCCTTTCTGAAGCCAGCCAAGCTGACAGCCAACACATCTCATTGTAGCAAATTCTAAAGTTTACAGTTGCAAGAAAAAGTATGTGAACCCTTTGGGATTATGTAGTTTTTTGCATGAATTGGCCATAAAATGCCCTCTAAACGTCATGTAAGTCACAACAATAGAAAAACACAGTCTGCTTAAAATAATACTACACAAACATTAGCTGTTGTCATGTTTTAATTGAAGATAAGATGGAAACATTCACAGTGCAGGGTGGAAAAAGTATGTGAACCTTTGGACTTAATAACTGGTTGACCCTCCTTTGGCAGCAATAACCTCAACCAAACGTTTCCTGTAGTTGCAGATCAGACCTGCACAACGATCTGGAGTAATTTTGGACCACTCCTCTGCACAAAACTGTTTCAGTGTAGCAATATTCTTGGGATGTCTGGTGTGAATCGCTCTCTTAAGGTCATGCCACAGCATTTCAATCGGGTTGAGGTCAGGACTCTGACTGGGCCACTCCAGAAGGCGTATTCTGTTCTGTTGAAGCCATTGTTTTGTTGAATTACTTGTATGCTTTGGTTCATTGTCCTGTTGCATCACCCATCCTCTGCGGAGCTTCAGTTGGCGGACAGATGGTCGTACGTTTTCCTGCAAAATGTCCTGATAAACTCTGGAATTCATTTTCCCATCAATGACAACAATCCGTCCAGGCCCTGAGGCAGCAAAGCAGCCCCAAACCATGATGCTCCCTCCGCCATGTTTTACAGTGGGGATGAGGTTTTGATGTTGGTGTGCTGTGCCATTTTTTCTCCACACATAGTGTTGTGTGTTTTTCCCAAACAACTCAATTTTGGTTCCATCTGCCCACATTTGAAGTTTGCAAAAGAGCACCTGGATGTTCCACAGCACTACTGGCAAAATATTCTGTGGACAGATGGAACCAAAATTGAGTTGTTTGGGAAAAACACACAACACTATGTGTGGAGAAAAAATGGCACAGCACACCAACATCAAAACCTCATCCCCACTGTAAAACATGGCGGAGGGAGCATCATGGTTTGGGGCTGCTTTGCTGCCTCAGGGCCTGGACGGATTGTTGTCATTGATGGGAAAATGAATTCCACAGTTTATCAGGATATTTTGCAGGAAAACGTACGACCATCTGTCCGCTAACTGAAGCTCCGCAGAGGATGGGTGATGCAACAGGACAATGAACCAAAGCATACAAGTAATTCAACAAAACAATGGCTTCAACAGAACAGAATGCGCCTTCTGGAGTGGCCCAGTCAAGAGTCCTGACCTCAACCTGATTGAAATGCTGTGGCATGACCTTAAGAGAGCGATTCACACCAGACATCCCAAGAATATTGCTACACTGAAACAGTTTTGTGCAGAGGAGTGGTCCAAAATTACTCCAGATCGTTGTGCAGGTCTGATCTGCAACTACAGGAAACGTTTGGTTGAGGTTATTGCTGCCAAAGGAGGGTCAACCAGTTATTAAGTCCAAAGGTTCACATACTTTTTCCACCCTGCATTGTGAATGTTTCCATCTTATCTTCAATTAAAACTTGACAACAGCTAATGTTTGTGTAGTATTATTTTAAGCAGACTGTGTTTTTCTATTGTTGTGACTTACATGACATTTAGAGCGCATTTTATGGCCAATTCATGCAAAAAACCACATAATCCCAAAGGGTTCACATACTTTTTCTTGCAACTGTAATTAGGTGTTGTCTAGAAAGAAAACCTTTTGTTTGTCCTAATTCTTTCAAGATTTAATTTCATTGAGTGCCTTTGGTTCTAGTATTTTAGGAATGGGAAAATAGTTTCTCCTTTTCTACTTTATACACATCACAAAGCTTCAACTGTTCCATATCACTATCTTCCCATGCTTTATAACTACCTGAAAAATAGATACAAAGAAAGGTACAGAAAGGCCTAAAATATCAATACCAATGTTATCTTACTTATTTACTTAAAATGTTATCTGTTTTTCATTAAAAGTATGCCATCTTTGAAAAGTAAGAAACCAAGTCTCACCCCTTCACAACAATATTGTGATACCCATCTCTGAAAGATGGTAGCTGGGTTGTTGTTGTTTTTTTCTTCTTCTTCCTTGGAGGTTGTTATAGTGGAAATGGGAACAGTGAGCTTTTCTAAGAGACACATTACTTCCATTTCTATCCTACTTCCCTAAAAGTTTCCCAACAGCCATAATTATTCACTTAAATCTTGTTATAAATTTACGGGAGCTCAGTATGCTATTTGGGAATTTTGGTGACATGATTAAGAAAATAAAGGCAACTTGCCTCTTAGAGGCATCTCCTCCTCCTCAAACATTGGCTGCCTCACGGTTAAATTTTTGTGGTCGTGAAGGAATCGAGACAGCCTTTATGTATGAACTTGGAGATGGAATTACACAGTCTAGGACTCTAGGCATAGCTAGAAGCAAGAGGAAGAAACTCAAACTAATTCTGTCTGGATTTTGTTTAGTGTAAATGAAACAAGTAGAAATTTGGACAGGCACTTAAGATTTTGTTATTCTACTTTACTACAATAATTCTTGAAATCCCTACCATGCTTGTTTCTTGATATGGCCTACCTCAAATGCATTTGGATGGCAAGGAACATGCAGTCCATGGATTGCCCATCCTTGATTAAAAACAATTCCAAAACAGGGTTATTTTCATAACATGGTATTTCCCTGACATCTGTATCTACAAACACTAAGTACTGTTTCAAAAATGTGATTCCTTTCATTGAAGGTCTCAAGCAAAGACTAGCTTTAATTGGAGAGTTGTTGCGAATGTGGCCATTTCCACTTAATGTAGAACAGATACACCATTTCCACAATTGTTAGAACTGCAGTGGCAGATTAGGGATTAAGATCTATTGTCTTTGCCCAGTTCTTCAAAAGATGGAAGCAACATTAAGATGTCAGAACCACTCCTGAAACAAGTACGTATTGCACAAAACCTAGTGGGAATCTGTCATGCTAAAAGTGGTAGGTACACAGAAATAAAGGGAGTGGCTTCCTTTGTTCAGCTGCAGCATTTTCAAATAAAAGAAAGAAAAGTGTGGTTCATTGCATTTGCCTCAAAGTATTCTTCTGAAAATGCACAACCTCGTGAAGGAGTCCTGTCATGTTCTCCAGCTTTCTTTGGGGGAAGTAAGGAGGAACATAACTGAACTACAGCTGTTGAGGTCACAATCCCAAAGGCAAAAGAGATTGACAAATGAAAGAGAACACTGTAGATCTTTCAAAGTAGTTTGGATAGAAATAAATTGCCTTTTCCTTTACTGAATCTTGAGTCACCTATCCTAAGAGAAAATGCTGCAATAAATATCAGAACAATAGTAGGCTAATGCTTCTGAAAACCAGATACTGGAAACCAGATACTGACTGAATACTTTCCTGTGTGTATTTACTAATTCTGCCCATTCTTCTATAGAAAAAGAGGAGACATAATTAAAGGGGACTATTGTTTACTTGTATCCTGCTCTACTTCCCCCACCCAAGATGGCGGACGTGCTCGGCTGAGCTCCGCGAGCACCAGCTGTTAGGCGTCCCTTGGGAGCCCCTCATGAGCCTTTGGGCTTTCTGAGTATGGGGATTGAGGGGTTGGGGAATTAGGCAGCGAGACAACTAGGAGATCGACGAAGCCGGCAATGTCTTACTCCATCTGCTGAGCTGCCCGTCTGCTGGCCCTGCTGTTTTTCGGCTGCTTCCTGCTGTCCGCCGGCTGTTTTCTCTGCTGCCGCCTTTCCGGACCATTTACGGCTGCTTGGGGCCGCCCGCTGGCCCTGCTGTTTGTCGCCTGCTTCTTGCTGTCTCCCGGCTGTCTTTTCCTGCGGCCGCCTTTCCGGACCATTTGCGGCTGCTTGGGCCGACGCCGGCTGTCTTCTTTCTTGTCAGCTGTTTCTCCCCGGTTTGTCTGCGGCTGCTCAGGGCTGACGCCGGCGTTTTTTCCTGCACTTCGGGCCGTTTTGGGCCACCTAGGCGCTCCCGGACTGGCCCCGGTTGTCGGGGTGGACGCCGGTGAATCTGCTGTGGCGGTGGCGATTTCGGGCGATGACGAAGGCGGTAATGGCGGCAATGACGGTGATGGCGGCAATGGCAGCAATGGCGTGGGCGGCGTCCCCGGCGCTGGTTGCGGTGGTGTTTGGGCCGCGCCTCGCGCCGACGGCGGCCCGCGCTCGGCGGCAGCGGCGGCAATACGTGTTCAGCGGTGACGGCGAAGATGGTATGTTCTGGCCGTCCTTAGCGGCCCAACAGCTGATGAGACATTTCGGGGGCCAGCTCTTGGACTGCTTACGGCTGCACCGGCGTTTCTTGGACTGTGTACCCGTTTGCCGGTGGCTGGCCTCGCGCTTTTTCGGCTTTTGGCCCTCTCGCCGGCGGTGGGACTTCCACGTTGCCCTACCTCGCCTTGGGCTGCTCTTTAGCGGCAATGTCGCCCTCGGGCCGTTTCGACGGTGGAAAGGGCGACTGTTAGTCATCTTGGCGGCGACGGCGTCTTCAGTCCATTCAGTGGCGGAGAAGATGACCGCGGATCATCATAATGGTACTAGGATGACGTGGTTCCCGCACCGCCTTTGGACTGCTTTTGCAGCGATGTTCGCGATTTGGACCATCTTCACTATCCTGGCCTGCTTGCCCTTTTTGCCTCGGACATATGGACATACATACTTATCATCTTGTCTGCCTACCTTCCCCCTCTCCCCTTGGATTTTGGGACACAACCGGGTATCGGCCACGGTGGGAGAGTGGCTTGACTTTTTCCATCTGCGACCCCATGGAGGTGGGAGCTCTATGGGGTTGCCTACCCAGAGGATATCTGGCCCACCTCCAGGAACAGAGTTGCAACCCGTCGTGAGAGGGCGGGGGGTGGCCTGTCTCTGGGGGCACCCAACTGAGTGGCAGTGAAGTTGGGTGGGGACCAAGATATCTGTCTTTATGCTTCGATCCTCCCACTAATGGGACGCCTTTCCTGGACTTGCTAGACTTATGCGGAAATATACTAGCACGGATTTGTATGCCCTCAGGGGAGCCCCCCTCTCCTGGGTGCGACCCGCCTCCTTAAACACTTTCAACCTCGATGACGGGCCCGAGTTTTGGGACCCTGAGAGATGGCTGGGCAGGGGCAGGGGCCGTCAATATAAAGTTAATAGAAGGCCTCTGATCATTTTTTTATCTAGATTTTTTATAGGGTTAGGGAGCGGGGTGGGTGATAAGGGTTGTCTGGCCTTGGGGGGTGGCCAATCAACCATGGTTCAGGCCGGACTTGGGTCTGACCGCGCGATGGGAGAACGGGGTGTCGCTGTCTCCGGAGCTCACGAGCGGGTCGTGGGATTACCAATTCCCACGACGGGGAATGGCAGCAGGCGGATAGACAGGGGGCCGTATCGCTACCGGGAGGGCCATCTCCACTACTTGCAAGCGGTGAGGCGCTCCGACCCTCTGCTTCTTCCCCGAGGTTCCGGGAGCGAGGATGTGCAGCCTCCTGAGCTCTGGCTGGTGTATCTGAATGCCAGGTCCGTGGTTAACAAAGCTCCCCTCGTTAGGGATTTAGTTGAGGGTGAGCATGCGGACCTGGCCTGCATCACGGAGACCTGGTTGGGCCCAGAGGGTGGGGTCCCTTTGGTTGACCTCTGCCCACCAGGCTTCCGGGTGCTGCACCGGCCACGAGCTCAAGGTAGGGGTGGGGGAGTGGCAGTTATTATTAGGGAGACCTTATGTCCGCGGGAGACCACCGTTTCTCAGATAGTCGGGTGTGAGTCTCTCTTTGTGAGATTTGGTTCTGGGGCGCAGTTGGGTTTGCTGCTGACGTACATTTCGCCTAGTCGTACAGCGGCAGCCCTGCCCGAGCTGCTCGATATCCTCTCAGGGTTGGTGGTTGAGTTTCCCAAACTTATAGTTTTGGGAGACTTCAATCTACCATCCCTGGGAGGCTCATCTGAGCTAGCTCGGGAGTTCATGGCTTCCATGACAGCCATGGACCTGACGCAAGTAATTTCTGAACCAACTCATGAGGGAGGCCACACTCTTGACCTGATTTTTTTATCTAGACGGTGGTTGGATGATCTTGGTGGGGGCTCTCCATTTATTATGCCCCTGTCATGGACCGATCATCATCTCCTGCGGATGGTCTTCCGTTTTGCCACCCCCCGCCGTGGGGATACGGAGCCAATTAGATGGTACCGCCCCAGACGCTTAATGGATCCTGATAGATTCCAAGCGGCGCTGGGGTCCCCACCTGCCTCCATTGCTCACAGCTCGGCGGATGCCTTAGTGGAAACCTGGGAAAGGGCAGCCACTGAGGCACTTGACCGGGTTGTACCCTTGCGGCCCCTGACCCGGCGCAGATCCCAGCGAGCTCCATGGTTCTCCGCGGAGCTCCGGGAGATGAAGCGTCGGAAACGGGGCCTAGAGAGCTGTTGGAGGTCGAGCCGATCCGAACCCGACCGGTTGCGGTTAAGAACCTATATTAGGTCTTATCTCGCAGCGATGAGGGTGGCGAGGTGTAATTACTTCTCTACCCTCATTGCGTCCGCAGATAATCGCCCGGCCGCCCTGTTTAGGGTGACTCGCTCACTTCTTAATCAGGAGGTGAGGGAGGATCCCTTGCAGGGTCGTGCCGAGGAATTTAGTCAACATCTGTCGGATAAAATCGCTCGGATTCGGACCGGTTTGGACTCCAGCTGGGCAGAGTCAGGCGATCAGGACACGGGCGGTCTTGTCAATGTTATCTGGGAAGAGTTTGATTCTGTGACCCCTGATGAAGTGGACAGGATTATGGGGAGGCTGAGCTCCTCCACATGTTTGTTGGATCCGTGCCCTTCCTGGCTGGTTTATGCAGCTAGGGAGAGGACACGAGGCTGGCTCCAGGCGGTTATATCTGCTTCTTTGAGTGAGGGTTATTTCCCCACCGTCTTGAAGGAGGCGGTGGTGAGACCTCTCCTCAAGAAGCCTGCCTTGGACCCAGCTGTACTGAACAACTTTCGTCCAGTCTCCAACCTTCGCTTTCTTGCGAAGGTTGTTGAGAGTGTGGTGGCGCATCAGCTCCCTCTGGTCCTGGATGAAGCGGATTATCTGGACCCTTACCAATCGGGTTTCAGGCCCGGGTACAGCACGGAGACGGCATTGGTCGCTCTGGTGAATGATCTCTGGAGGGCTCGGGACAGGGGATATTCCTCTGTCCTAGTCCTATTAGACCTCTCGGCGGCTTTCGATACCATCGACCATGGTATCTTGCTGCGGCGTCTCAGGGGATTGGGAGTGGGAGGCACAGTTCTTCGGTGGTTCTCCTCCTATCTCCTGGGACGTTCGCAGTCGGTGTCGGCAGGGGGGCAGAGATCGGCCCCTAGGTCTCTCGTTTGTGGAGTTCCTCAGGGGTCGGTTCTCTCGCCTCTCCTGTTCAACATCTACATGAAACCGCTGGGTGAGATCATTTGTGGTTTTGGAGTTGGGTATCATCAATATGCCGATGATACCCAACTTTTCTTTTCGACCCCAAACCACCCCAGTGATGCCCTCGCTGTGATGTCCCGTTGCCTGGAGGTGGTTCGGGTCTGGATGGGGAGGAACAGACTTCAGCTCAACCCTGACAAGACTGAGTGGCTGTGCATTCCAGCATCCCAGGACATTCAAAATGTTCCATCTCTTTCTATGGGGGGTGAGCTCTTACCCCCCGTGGATAGGGCTCGCAACTTGGGAGTCCTCCTAGATTCACGGCTTACCCTAGAAGATCATGTAGTGGCCGTGACTAGGGGGGCTTTTGCCCAGGTTCGCCTGGTGCGCCAGTTGCGGCCCTATCTGGACCGGGATGCCCTGTGCACGGTCACTCATGCGCTCGTGACCTCTCGCCTTGACTACTGTAATGCTCTCTACATGGGGCTTCCCTTGAAGACCACTCGGAGGCTCCAACTGGTACAGAATGCGGCCGCGCGAGTTGTCTTGGGAGTTTCCCGGTACTCCCATGTTACACCTTTGCTCCGCGAGCTGCATTGGTTGCCAGTTGTCTTCCGGGTGTGGTTCAAGGTCTTGGTTATGATCTTTAAGTCCCTACATGGCATGGGTCCGGGTTACCTCGGGGACCACCTGCTGCCGGCTTCAACTCCCCTCCGCCCTGTGCGTTCCCACAGAGAGGGCCTCCTCAGGGTGCCTCCGGTCAGGGAATGCCGACTGGCGGCCCCCAGGGGGAGAGCCTTCTCTGTGGGTGCCCCGGCTTTGTGGAACCAACTGCCGGTGGAGCTCCGGACGGCATCGGACCTCCGAACTTTCCGTCGTGGCCTGAAGACCCATTTGTTTGAATTGGCTGGTCTGGCCTGATGGGGGAGCTGGGTTTTAAATTGTCATTTTAGATTGCATTATTGTTTTTTAATTTGGGCACTGATTTAATCTTTGTTTTAACTTTTGTATAGTACTGTATTTTTATTTATATGCCCTGTGAACCGCCCTGAGTCCCTAGGGAGAAGGGCGGTATATAAATTAAATAAAACGTAAACGTAAAACGTACTATTTACGGTAGTTAAAAATATCAATCCCAGAACAGAAAAGCTGAAGCCATCTGGTTTTCTGAATGAATTTGTCTTGTTTTTAAAACTTTTTTTTTACTATTTATAGGGAACTGAGAAAAGGTGAACCCTGAGATTCTACTGACTAACAAAGAATTTAAATGGAATCAGTTTTACACCATACCAAAAAGCACATGAAGCTTTTCATTTGTTCAAAGTCTTTATAAGACCTACAACTCAGTCTTATGCCTGGTTATTTGGAAATAGGTTCTACTAATTTCTTGTTCCTTAATATGCACACTTAACTCTCATTATGTCCCTGGTAAAGAACGGAAGACATACTTCCAAGTTCATATTCAGTTGTGATCCTATATGTACACTTACTTTAGAATCAGTCCCACAGATTACTAGAGACATCTCTTTCATTATCAAAAACTATATTATACTCTTTTTCTGACCTACCCTACCCTGTCCCACCCCAATGCACTGCACTCCATTCACATTTTCCCCATTGTTTAGTGGCCATATTTTAGGTAAATCTGCTTTGCAACAATTTGCAGTTGATGGTTGAGGTCCTATTCTATGAAAGTGGATAAATCTATCTGACAGTCTTTTTGCCATTTAAAATTCATCTTTCCCCTTAAGCTTCTCTTTTCCAGTAAACACACTCAGTTATTTCAAACATTCTTCATAGGCCTCTCCTCTGTTTTCAGATCCTTGAACAGGGAACAACAGCAGAGAAGTTACAACTTTTTTAGGTGGGATATCCTTTCCCGGAGGTGCAACAGGAGTTGTTCACCAATGCAGAAAACTCCAGCAACTGCAATTAACAAGGGAGGAGACTTTTCATTAGGACTTCCCTTATTGCAGCGCTTCCTGCTGCTGGATATAGGAAGAGGCTAATTTAAATTGTAAATAAATTTAACACCCTATAAATGTCTCTGCTTGCATTTTTTAAATAATCATCTAATTTGAATATAAGTTGCCTGAGTGAAAATTAGTACCCACAAGAACAAATTAAGTGTGGAATAAACTCTGATCCTAACTACCTTGGGGGGAGCCACAGGGAATTGAATTCAATAACTATCAAATGTTAAGATTGCTTAATGAGATAAGGAGCATGAATGTTATATCTATACTAGCTGTGTTTGACAGGGAAGGTAGAATAAATAATTGGCAATAAAAACCACAAAAGACCAAATCAAACAAATTTGTGAGTCTTGGTAAAATGTTTACACTAAAATGGGAAAATGGGAATAGAAAATATGAAAAGGATACACTTTGTATTGCCAATCACTGAAAACATAGATCTGAAGGGAAAGAAAGAGGCCTAGGCTAGACAAGAGGATCCTGCATTACCAACATCCGTCCCTCCCAGCATTTAAAGCCAATCTTAATCTATAAATGGCAAGCGACTCAAGCTTTCTGCTTTAAAAAAGGAAGGTGATTGTACAAATATCAAGAAGTTAAATAGGCTTTCAAACCACCAAGAATTAGAAGAAACCAATTTCAATTCATAGACCAGGACCTGAAAAACCACAACAGTAGAATATCTAGCACTGTCTGATGTTATTATCATTAATAATATATAAGAAATTTCATTATTAAATTAATGTAACCCAATTATTACTTGAGGTTATAATAATAAAATCTGTGGCTTGGTAAACCCCTAAGTGATTTATTCAGTTTTGGCTCAGCACGTTAAGTGAAACTTGCCACAATGGTTTAAAAAAATGTTATAGCTTAGCATAATGTGGGAACAAGGCCAAAAATCAGTTATGTTCAACAAATTATAACTAAAACAAACCATGGTTTAACATGGTATGTGAACCCACATTTTATTACTTATTAGTCTTTTAGATTCTCCCTATATTGTAATTAAACCAAAAGAAATTAAGTTTTCATATATTTAATTAGAAGAGAAAATAGTATTCATGTCAAACAATCTTACATATGGAATTGATATATTCTTAAGGAGTCAAACTTGATTTCATTGAAGGCCGCATCAGCATTGTGGTTGACCTCAGCGGGGCAGTTCGGCGTGGCTGGGTGGTAGCCACAGCCTGATAGACATTGTTCACATTGGGGGGCACCTATGGGGACTGGGCAGGGCTGTAGGGGAAAACCAGGGGCCTCCTGTGGAGGGAGATGGGATTGGTCCATCAGAAGAGCCTTGCCACTCCTCTCGGGCTGCATGGGAGATCCTTGGACAGCAGCTCAGGCTGCTCGGAGCTCTGGGTGGTGGGGGTGGGCACCCAGCCCAGCCCTTGAGCTCCCATGGTGCTGGGACCCCACAACCTAGCCCAGCACTGCTTCCTGGGGGTGTCTGCCCAAGAGTGGGGCAGCTCCAGAGCTGGGCTCAGGTGGAAGGGGGAGTCCCAGCTGCCTCTTGGGGATGGGGGGGGGCTTGCCGCCATTCCCATTTGCCAGGACTGTCGGCATTGTGGTGGCAGGCAGGAGGCTTGTCCCACATATGCGACAGAGCTGGAGGACAAAGTTGGATGGCAGGGGCCAAATGGCCAGGGGCTGCAGTGTGGCGGTGATGGCAACTGGCAGGATGCCTTGCCTCAGCCCCACCATATGTCTTTGCTTGCCTACACCTGCCACGGCTGGGATGGGATGAGTGGCCAGTGAGCACATCCAGCAGGCCGGATTGTGTGCCTTACCCTACCCTGTGCCTCTGCCTGCCGCTTAGATGGATGGTCCAATGGCTGCAGTGCTTGGACCCAACTGTGCTTCATGGGCTGTGGGATCCTGGGATATGCCATCCTATGGACAACTGAGGGCCGGTGGGCAGCAGCTGCTGCCAGGCACCAGCAGCCCTTGCACACTTGTCACCTCCTGTATGTGTGCCTGGGGGGGGGGTGCCAAGCTGGGCTGGGCCGGGCCTGGGGCCGGTCCCTTCCTGTCTCTGGGGTTGCCCACAGATATGGGCCCATTGTGGGTAGGATTTGGCCAGCAGGCCTTGAGTTTGACATGTCTAATCTATTCTATTCCTTGACAACCTCATAGACATCCCTATAATTGGGTATATTATATTTAATTCTACATTAGTATTTCCATACTTCTCAAAATATAAAATTCTTTAGGAGAAACCTATATTAGAGATTATCATTAGCTCTCTTCAAAAATTAAATTTCTGAAGTCAACAAAGATCCATGTTATTGCCCCAGCTCCTCCACCCTCGATCACTTTATTTTGACAGGGAGGTCTGCAGGGGAAAAATAATGATATTCGTTTTTTATATTTGCTGTCATTTATGCATTCAGAAAATGCATGTTCCCTGAAATGATATGTTTTGAACACCTGACAAGGATGTACTGCATTGTTGTTTTGAATGGCTGCCCAATTTCACAGAAGAATTGGTTGCTCTTAATGCATCTGCTGTGTCTGGGTAATGGGCGAAACCTCAGATAGGGAAGGAATGATATCAGGAGAGCAACCCTTAAGTAAGCAGTTGCAGATAAACATTAACAGCAGCAGCAACAAGGAGAATATTTAAGCTGGCTCCCATGCTTCTGCCCTACCTTGCCCTGCCCTGCTACTGCCACCTATAACTCCCAATGCCCCATCTATCTCTCCTCAAAATCTCTGCCCTTTTGGCCTCCTTCCACTCTCCCACTACCCATCTATCCCTGATGCCCCACCTGACCCGTCACCATCTTCTTCCTCTTGTTGCTGACAAGGCATGCCTGGCCAAGGCAGCTGCTGGCCCAGTGAGGGACGGGGAGAGAGATGGGTGGGTGGAGTTGAAGCATACACTACTGTGACTTTGAAGCCCAGTCATAGCTACTGTTTGTTTGTTCAATGACAGTCTGATTCTAAACAGTTGCTAAACAAATGGTCACTAAGCGAGAATTACCTATAACAGAATTTCTTAATACTTAAGAATGCAATAATTTTTAACTATATGTAGGAACTCACTCCTTTGAGAAGTATAGCTGCTATGGACACTGTTCTATTTATCCCAAGGGAAAGGAAAATTACCAGACTTTTTCATATTCCCAAAAGAAGATTAAACAGAACAAGCTCTTCTGTATTTTTAACTATATCCTTTACTTAGTGACTCTAAGACAGGCATGTCAAACCTGCAATGTCACGTGACGTCGCATGACGTATCGCAACTTTTCCCCCATTGCCAGCAATGGGGTGGGTGCGGTTCCGGCGTGATGCATCCAGTCCGCGGGCCGGCAGTCTTCCCATTTTAAGATAAATTGTTTTAAGAGTAAATTATTTAAGGGGAAAATGCCTTTATTTTAGTAAATGTGCCATACTGATAATGATCTGTATGGATTGCTACAGATAAATCTGTAATTCAAAAATATAAACAGCATCATACTAAGGTACTGAGCAGTGGTGGGATTCAAATATGTGAACAACCGGTTCTCTGTGTGGATACTGCTTCCGGAAGTCTATTCTGAGCCTGGGCAACAAAAAATAAACTACCAGTTCTGCCGAAGTGGTGTGAACCAGCTGAATCTCACCACTGGTACTGAGGCTACAGTATATGTCAGCTAGAAGTGAATACTCTATAATAATTAATGTGTAACAGATACAGTACAGTAGGGTATGAAGTTACAGGATTAGGAGTAGAATAATTCAAGTCCAGCATTGGGCACAGAAACTCACGAGGTGATATTGAACCTATCTACCTTGTGAGGAACAATGGCATATAAAGCTAAAAATAAATAAATGTAAATAAATATAAAATAATGAATACATAGGCACTCTACTAAATCCAGGAAACTTGTCATGTCACAGTAGCACCTAATTCTCCAATTTCTTAAATTACATAATCCAATAGGACCTAGGGAATTACTTACAAACTGGATCAAACTTTCTTAGGTAATCACCATTATCATTTTTATATATTATAATACTAAGCAAACATGAGCTTTATTGTCAATGTATATCTTCAAAAACCTGTTCTTCAAAAACCTGAAGAGCTCATTCACAGAGTTGGACATTTTTCATTTGTTTTCTTTATTGTACTGCCCTATCTACAATGAAATCAGAGGAAAAACAGATGGTGAACAAGTGAACATTTATGATCTCAGTTGTACCAATGGTTCCATACAGTTCTCTTGTAGGTTCCCTCCCCATTGAATGATGATGATGATTCTTGCTACTATTAATTTTATTTCTCCATTCACAGAGCCTATACCAGTGATGGTGAACCTATGGTACGCGTGCCAGAGGCGGCACTCAGAACCTCTCTGTGTGCATGCACGCTGTTGCCCCAGCCCTGCCTCCCCCCATGGCCCCCTCACCAGCAGCCCCCCCGGAGGAGAGTCACCCCCAGGTGCGGCTCGCACAGAGCAGCGCAGCCAAGCACATGGCAGCCAGGCAGCAGGGACAAGACTCCGCCTTCATGCCCTGTCGCGTGGAGATGATGCTGCAGGGCACAGGTGGAGGGTGTGGCCGTCATGGTGCTGCAGGACCACTGGGCGATCTGCGGCAGGCTGTGGAGGCAGCAGGTGGCCCTGTGAGGTGGGGGAGCAGGGCAGGAGGGGCGGGGCAGAGCGGGCAGGGGAGGGGGTGGGGTGGGAGCAGGCCAGGGGACAGGGCAGTTTTGGGTCACTCAGTCTCTAAAAGGTTCGCCATCACTGCCCTATACTCCTTTCACTGAGGTTTAACAAAAGCTTATATCCTAATGGACAAGATTCAAAAGTTTTCTTCCTGACCACTTTATTTTTCTAGCACTCCAAAAAATTATTACTTTTCTTTCCTAAACATTTTTCAACAATATTCACATGAAGGATTGGGGATTCCCCCATTTTAACTTTTAGTTGCTATTCAAAAAAAACACGTGTTTTTAGGAATTTAATCAGATAAAGATGATTCTTAGTTTGGCAATGCTACACAAATTATATTTTAGGTTGTTTTAAATAATTACAATAATAAAAGAATATAAAAGTGTCAGTACATAATATAAAAGCAAGACATACTTCTTGGAAAAAGTTAAAAATAAATCATTTTTTCCAAGGCAGTTTCACAACTACAAAGGTTATTTCAGCCTTTTGTACTAAACTTGCAGACTATCAAGAATTGTTCATAAACTGAATGATGCAAAGCTAATTTATTTCCCTTGATCTTGAACTTGAGGCAAAAAAAGTTTTAAGTTTCTCAAAGAGGCTACCAGGAACTAATAATTAGAAGGTTGAAAATAGCAATGCATTTATATATTTTGACTGCTTATAATTAGATGCTAATCCTGAAATGTCTACTAGAAGTAAATCTTGTTCAGTGCAATGAAAATACTTTGAAGAAACTTAAATAATAAGCAAATGTAGTTAGACTCAATAGTCTCAGCGGTTGTAAATTTATAAATATTGAGGACAATGCTGGAAAATGAAATATTCCAGAACACATTTGAGCCCATTTAGTTTTACTATTGTCTTTATGTCTGATTTCTTCCAGTAACTAGAATTTTGCTGCAATTAATTGAATATGTATCGGAATCAATTTCACACTGCTTTCCAATGTTTTCTTGTTCCATCAGTCATAATGCTATCTCAATGTTGAAATATCAAACTGTGAACTATTTTTTCTGTAAAACCCATATAAAGATCCAAGAGCTTTCTTAGGACTGACAAAACCTTTGCTCCATAATACTGTAGGTCAAGACTTAAGAATTTCATCTCTTTCACAGAATCTTACAAAACTTCAGGTTTTTAAGTTTTCAGGTACCCTGTCTCTATGCCTTTTTATGACCATGCCCTTTATATCTGACCTACTAAGAACTTTTAATCTGGGAGAAATTGCAGCTTTTCCTAGCTTTGTCTAGTTCTCAAAAAAGCTTACATTTAAATTAAAGTTTATTATTTAGAATGCATATGAACATTGTGTGGCACTGAAGCTCTCAGGAAGCTATCATCAATAATACAATATATGAAAGGCTTCCGGTTTTGATGTCGCAGCGACACAAACGTAGGAAGATGGGGCTTCGTCTTTCACATTTGGTTACACCCTGATGGGGGACCCTGGAAAGGGTCGAAAGTCACCCTGTAGAGGCGGCAAGCAAGGAGGGGACTCTTGTTGATCGCGAGGGGCAGCAGCCCTCCTGTTTTATTTGAGGAAGCCCTCCAAGCTGGCAGGGGAAAGACTGGCTGCATTTGCATGGCCACTCCGAAGCTGCTGACAACAGAAGTCAACCAGCACTACCAAACAATTTTAGAGCAAAGTAGATGAAACTAAGTGAGACCTGATCCTTTCTTTATGATTTTAAGACCTATTCCTGAAAATCTGCCCAAAGCACTCCCTCCGATGAAAGAGGGAAAGGGAATGTCTGCCCCATTCTCTCAGAAAAGAAAAGTGTCGAATTAATTACTTAGGGAAAATGGCAAAACCTATAAGACTTATTTGGAATTAATATATACATACAGCTTGAAAATTTGGGGACTAAGAGTATTTTTAAGACCTCTTAAAAACAAGACTTGAAAAGTTTACTATATAAGTTTTGGATCTAAAAACTGGAAAGCAGCGTTGATGACGTCTCATGGTGAATTACGGCACTACAACTTATTTATGCCTAAAAGAAACCAGGCTTGAAGCCCAGAACTAGATAAGACTTTGGCTGGCTTTGGAAGCTTTTACTATTGAGAATTGTAGCTGAGAAAAAAGGAACAGGCATGGGGCTGCTTATCTGTGTGGCAGAGATGATAACAAATATTCTAAATTTGGCATGTCTGAATTTTGAACACAAATACTGACTTTCAGAACTGTATTGTGGATTTATTTTCTTGTAGAAGAAACATATGGAACATTTGGATTATAAATCTTGATAGTTAAACAACCTTTAATGGTTCTTTTTTTCTCCCTGGACAGAAAGGATATATTTCCTGCTGGACAGAAAAATTTGAATTTTACTTATATCTGCTTAGGGGAGATTCAGGAATGGACAGTTGGTTGGATAAATTTATAAAGGCTACTTACAAAAAAAATAAAATGGATGTTTCATACTCAGCTTTAAATAGTAAAACACCATCTTTAACATCTGTTCCCAGTAGCCATAACTTACCATATCACCAAGAAAATACTGACGAAATACAGAAAGAAATTCTCTCCATGTTGAAATTAATACAAAAACAATTACTTTAGCTGTGAGCAGGTTAAAAATAGGAGGAGACAAAGGAGATAAAATAACAATTTTCTAATTCAAATCTACAAACTCAGAAAACAACTACAGAGAAGAAACCAGCAAGCCAGAAAATAGAAGGAAAACTAGAGAATGCTGACACAAACATTGATGATCTAAAGGAAGAAACTAATGACCAGACTCAGATAAATGAAAACTCAGAAGACACAACGATAATATTGAAAAAGACATTTTATAAACCAAGGTTTCAAAACATACTGGGTGACAAGGAAGGATAGCTGATGGAATGGAAGATAAAGTTGTTAATAGAACTCTGGGGAACTAGAGGAGGGAGGCGATTTAATGAATATCAGTGGGCTAGCTCTTCCAAAAACACTTTAACCAATTTGTTTCTCTTGTTTCAAATAATATATACAAAAATAGAGGAAGAATTATTTGATGATCCAAATGCACTCATTTGGAAAGTTAGTTGGCAAAGAAAGCAAGCTAGAGTAAGATTGAAGGAAACAGAAACTTTGACCTATTAGAGGGGATGCCATATTATTAATTAGAGGTTTGAATATGGTTAAGAATATATTGTTAGAAATAGAAGTATTATTATAACTAGTTAGGATTTGTAATCAGAATATTGTATCTTGGTATGAAAAGGGAAATAAGAATATATTAAGAACTTTGAATAAGGGATGCTTTTGTTTGCCCAAATATAACTTGTTTCGAAATTATAAATGATTGGGATACTTTGAACATGGATGGGAAATTAAAATTAAAAAAGCAAAAATAGGATATGGATTAAATAAGTAGAAATTGAGTGCAAATGAAGTTAAGATATGCTTTGGCAAGAAAAGATATTTTAAACTGATATTATTGATATTGTTAGAAAAATGTAACAAATGTTGATATGCAATTGTAGGTTTATTAACAATAATAACAACTGTATTTGCTTAGTGTGGTAAAATGGTTATTACCAGAAGAACAGAGGATGTACTGGTGGGTGTAATATTGGACATAGTTGGAAGAAACTTATATGTACCACAGAATCACTAGATACACAGCTGGAATAGTGGACTGGACTCAAGCAGAACTAAAAGCAATGGATAGGAAGACCAGAAAAACAATGACAATGAATCATGCCTGTCATCCACGCAGTGACATTGACAGACTCCATCTACCAAGGTAAATAGGTGGATGTGGAATGCTGCAAGTACATCAGATGGTTGAAGAAGAAAAAATGGCTTTGGAAGAATATCTGAAGGACAATGATGAAGATGCACTGAAATTAGTATATCAGGAGGATTTACTGACTACTGGAGAGACCAAACTGGCCTACAAGAAAGACGAAATGAAGAACACAATAGAGACATGGGAAGACAAAGCACTACATGGCCACTACATTAAAAAAAATAGCTGGGAAAGCAGATAATAACAAGACCTGCCAATGGCTAAGAGCAGGAAAGTTAAAGAAAGAGACCGAGGGACTAATTCTGGCTGCACAAGGCCAAGCCTCAAGGACAAATGCATACAAAGTCAAAATTGAGAAGACAGCAACAGACAGTAAGTGACGCCTATGCAAAGAAGCTAAAGAAACAGTGGACCACCTGGTAAGCTGCTGCAAGAAGATTGCACAGACTGACTACAAGCAGCGGCATGACAAAGTAGCAACAATGGTGCATTGGAAAATCTGCAAGAAATATCATTTGCCTGTAAGCAAGAGCTGGTGGGATCATAAAATAGAGAAAGTCATAGAAAATAATAAAGTTAAACTGCTCTGGGACTTCAGAATTCAAACAGACAAGCACCTGCAACATAACACCCCGGACTTAACAATTGTTGATAAGAAAGACAAAAAAGTCTGGATAGTGGACGTGGCAGTGCCTTCATTCTTTCTGGCGCTACTAGTACTAGCCCTCTGCTCTTTCCCAGTAGCATATTGGACGCCTTCCGACCTGAGGGGCTCATCTTCCAGCATCATATTGTTTTGCCTTTTGGTACTGTCCATAGTGGTTTCATGGCAAAGATACTGGAGTGGGTTGCCATTTCCTTCTCCAGTGGATCACGTTTTGTCATAACTCTCTGCTATGACCTTTCCGTCTTGGGTGGCCCTGCACGGCATAGCTCATAGCTTCATTGAATTACGCAAGCCCCTTCGCCACGACAAGGCAGTAATCCATGAAGGGGATCTGGAGATTATGCATACAATTAACGTAGTCACACATACATCCTATACTCTAGGGCAGGGGTCCCCAAACCTTTGGGCACCAGGGACAAGTTCTGTGGAGAGAGGGTTTTCCGCAGACTAGAGAGTGTGTTGTTTTGTGTGTTGCCTGCATCCTGTGGATGGGGCTTTCCTTGTTTGTGCGGACCGGTTGCTGGCATGCTGCGGACCAGTACTGGTCCACAGACCGTGGGTTGGGGACCTCTGCTCTAGGGTAAAAACTGCCCTCCGCCCTCCTATCCTTCTACAAGAGCCTGAAGGCTTGGCTATGCCTGATTGCCTGAGGACCAGATTGGGGTGGTGGTGGTGTGTGTTCAACTCTGGAGGTGTCTGTTCTTTCTCTCTACCCATGCATCCTTTTGCTACCATATTAATCTATTCTTGTTGTGTTCTTTTTTCTTATTTTATTTTCTTATTTTATTTCTGTTTTGTTTACATTCTTTTCATTATTGTTGTAAGTCGTCTAGAATAACCCTATGGCGAGATACATGGCAAATAAATTTAAGAAATAAATAAACAAACAAACACTGGTATGTGATAAATTGTATAAGTGTATGACTTTCACTTAAAATAGTGTACATAAATTATCATTTTGTTAATGTAAGGTCACTGACCCTTGGCAAAACTTGAGAAATTATAAAAATCCAATCATGAAAACTCAAGCAGAGTCTTTTTAAAGGTACAGCAGTTTATTTTCGATCAAAATAAGTCCTGGGTGGGAACACAATCTGAACACTGGCAGCAGTTGCATTCAGAAGTGCCACACCTTAGAAAATTAGTAGCATTGCTTTATAAACTTTGTTAAGCAATGAGCATCAGACAACAGAGTTATTACAATATAAGGATGACATCAATCATTCCTGTACACTCCTTTATTCCTTCCTTGAGTACGTCACATCCGTGTACATGTTTCCCACACTTGCATGAAATTTGTCTCTGACACAAACACTGATTACAGAAGCGAGATAGCAATAATTAGGCTAGGCTACACAATTTTTTTCTTTTTCTAGTTCCAGTTACAGAACCCTACATTAATATTGTTTACATCCCCAGATACTGGGGGAGGGAGGGAGGGAGGGAGGGAGGAAGGAAGGAAGGAAGGAAGGAAGGAAGGAAGGAAGGAAGGAAGGAAGGAAGGAAGGAAGGAAGGAAGGAAGGAAGGAAGGAAGGAAGGAAGGTGTTCTGAACCAGCCCTCTTCTGGCCTTGTAATAAGGCAAACCCCTATTCAGAAAGAAGAGACTGGAGAGCGTCCAAGGCTAAAAGGCATCTGCCAAGATTTATTACGCAGTTAACAAAAACACTAGAGCTTGTCTTCTCAAGCGGAAAAGTTGCTTTCAGCAACCAGCCCCTCCCCAAACACTCCTTTTATAGAGAGCTCAGGGCGTGGTCTCCCTGTGCCTCCTCCCGAGGAGTCCCGCAGCCTTTCTTTGTTTGTTCCTGCTCGACTGCCTCCTGCGTCGGGCGTCCTTGAACAGGGCCAGCTGTGGGTCATCTTCCTCCGCACTCTCGGGCTCACGCAGCTGAGAAGAGGTCCCCGGCTGAGGGCTCTGCAAAGCCTCCAAACCATCATCAGCCGGTTCGTTTCCCTCCTCCCCCTCATCTGAGTCATCCGATACATCGGAGCCGGCTGTCGGACCCACAGGCTGGCCCTGAGTCACAACAGAAGGAAGGAAGGAAGGACTTGCTAACAAAGAAATCTGGCTATGAGGGTGGGGCAAAGGGAGTTAATTGAAGTCTGAGGGGACTTTGAGATGAGGGCTCAGATTCACTTGCACAGCAGATTAACTCCAACACCACTCTATTCAGCTTACATAGCTCCTGGACACATGCAGTTGTACTAGCTCATGATTTTTTTCTTGCTCCAGTTCAAAAATGGGTGTTTGTGTGGGGTCCCGCCCCCAAACTAAGAAAAGGCATAGTTAATGTATGTTGGTAAAATCAACTAGGTTTTTCTCTAATCTCAGTTAATGACCAATTGCTGAACACTGATGGTCTAATACAGGGGTGTCAAACTCAATTTCATTGAGGGCTGCATCAGCATTGCGGTTGCCCTCAAGGAGCCGGGTGGGTGTTGCCAGGGTGGGTGTTGCCAGGGTGGGTGTGGCCTACTGGGTAGGCGTGGCTAGAGTGCGTATGGCCTACTGGGTGGGCATGGCCAGCTCTACATCATTCGCATCAAGGGTGCCTATGGGGGCCTGGGCAGGAGTGGGACAGATCTGAGGGTCTCTGGCAGAAGGAGGGTCTCTGAGCCAGGGCCAAGGCAGTGGGGGCCGTTCCCTCACTGTTTCCAGGATGGCTTCGCGGGCCACATGAAACCACTTCGCAGGCCGGATCCGGCCCCCAGGCCTTGTGTTTGACATGTCTGGTCTAATACATCTCTACTCACTTGGGTAATTGGATTATCATCTGACGATCACCTCTAAATGAAATGTATAGTTGATTAAGAAAGGGAATGTGCAGGAAGTTTCTGTCCAGTCAAAGAAAAAGTCAGTTAAATCAGAGGTACGTTGAATTTGGTACATTTTAAGCAAAATCTCCAATACGTTTTTCCAAGCTTGTAACAGCATTTCTCCTGGAACTAGTAAGCTTTTTAGAGCACTTTTAGCACTGACCGCTGAAGCTATGCATGATGAAAGATGAAGACATTGTTTTAAAGTGTCATATAAATCTACTCGATCTACCTCTGAAAGAATGCAAAAGGAAGAACAGTTTGGAGATCTGAATACAAAGAGTGAAAGCATAGTAATGCTTAATCATAAGACTTGCTCCAGGCCCTCAATCACATTGGTTGCCCTTTTCAGCATCATTTATGGCTTTACACAATGTTTCCTGACATGTGTAACTGGAACTGAAATTAGGGTTTGCTGTGGAGAAGAGTATCCTATGGTCGCCAATTACTAGTCAAGTGCAAAACAAAGCGATGGCATGCACCTTTCGATTTTAATGTTTTCCTCCTGACCTAAAAACCCACAGATTTGGAGTGTGTGTGTGTGTGTGTGTGTGTGTGTGTCAGAGAGAGAGAGAGATGGGGGAGGGGAGAGAGAGTGAAAGACAGAGAGAAATATACTTATAAAGATACATTTTTTCCAGTTTTCTCTCAATTTAAGTTTTTCCTGCAATATAATGCAGTATACAGTACATGTCCATCTGAAAAGTGGCAGATACACCAAACTGAGGAAATTAAAATCTATAGCAGTTTTTTTAAATAAATAAATAAGAAACTCATCTTCCACACAAGAAAGTCCTTTTATTTGTGAGATGGATTGGTCAGGTACACATCAGAGGAAATTCAAAATCTGCAAAAATGTACTATTTTTTTTAATTAATAACTACACAAAACATTTAATGCAACAAAAATAATCAATTTAGGAGGATACTTTTAACGTACTTGTTCCGAAAATTGTTTTTTATTAGGGAATGGATCAGATAATAGTGGCTGGGATTTTAATTGGATTGTATGCTGCTTTTTAGATCAAAATATTACCCCACCTAGGTTTAAATATCATATATACTGGACGTTCATATATTAGAGCTTTGCTAGTTGATGTATTGTGACTTTTAAAATCTTAACAATAAGAATTTACTCTCTTTTCAATTCCAAATAAGATTTATTCTTGAGTAAATTAGTTTTGAAATCTCAAATTGAATTCAATTTTTCAATAAGTAGTATATAGTATTAGTATTACTTTACTGTTTTATCAGAAAAAATAGTTTTAAAAAATAAAATATTGATCAAGCTATTTATTCAGCCCTCTCTGGGTGGCTAACAACAGTGATTAAAAACACAAACAATAAAACCAATACAAAAAGAAAAAAAATCAAGAAAAACCAGGCACTCAACCCATAATGATACCACTTTACAATGCCTTGGTAAGGCTACATTTGGAATACTGCATCCAGTGTTGGTCACCATGATGTAAAAAAGATGTTGAGACTCTAGAAAGAGTACAGAGAAGAGCAATAAAGATGATCAGGGGACTGGAAGCTAAAACATATAACGAATGGTTGCTGGAATTGGGTATGTCTAGTTTAATGAAAAGAAGGACGAGGGGGTGACATGATAACAGTGTTCCAATATCTCAGGGGCTGCCACAAAGAAGAGGGAGCCAAGCTATTCTCCAAAGCACCTGAGAGCAGGACAAGAAGCAATGGATGGAAACTAACTAAAGAGAGAAGCAACCTAGAACTAAGGAGAAACTTCCTGACAGTTAGAACAACTAAGCAGTGGAACAACCTGCCTCCAGAAGTGGTGAATGCTCCAACACTGGAAGTTTTAAAGAAGAGACTGGCCAGCCATTTGTCTGAAATGGTATAGGGCAGAGGTAGGCAACCTTGGCTCTTTTATGACTCATGAACTTCAACTCCCAGAATTCTGAGAGTTGAAGTCCATGAGTCATAAAAGAGCCAAGGTTGCTTACCCCTGGTAGGGTTTCCTGCCTGAGCAGGGGGTTGAACAAGATGACCTCCAAGGTCTCTTCCAACATCATCATCATCATCATCATCATCATCATTATTATTAATCATCACACAGTCAGCCAGATGTTCAGACTGGATTTGGCATTTTTGTCTACCTATCGAGTCCTTACCAAGGACCAGGGATAGGCAGATGTGGATGTTTGATGGTATTATAGATATCATCGCAGGATGGAAGCGAATTTGTCAATGCCAATGGTGTTCAAGTGGTGCTCCAGTTGTATTATTATTATTGTTGTTCTTGTTGTTGCTGTTGCTGTTGTAGTTGTTATTTCCATTCATCAATTCAATCCAGGAGTCCAGCCTTAAAGTCACAGTGCCTGGAGTAAAAGCCATCTCTTCACTGATTTATGGAGGCTAAGAGGGTGGAGGAGGTCTACCAAATCTCAAGGAGAAGGGTCTTTCAAGGCAAGAGCTGCTATGGAAAAGGCACATTTTGTAGGTCCTGCAAGATGGCAACATTTAAGGGAAGGGATCTACTGGTATCCAATCTGATGGAATGGGCATATACTCTCAGGGAGAAGGTATCTTATTTATTCATTGTTGCTTGAATCATTTTAGATATTTGTGGACAGTTATACCAAAAAAACCTCATGACTTTAAATATGCAGATTTTTCAGTACAGAGAAAAAAATATGTCAGTAGATTAATAGATTCCATTTATCTCATAGAAAAGATAAGTATAAGAAAAAGAGAATATTTACTTAGAGGCATTCTACATCAGTATCTTTACACCTACTGGCAATTGAATTCTATTTAAACCACCAAAAGTCACAATTTGTGAGCTGGGCAACCATATAAATCAAATAAATAAATAAATCCACGTGCATCACTGCAGGTGAAATTTGGATTATTTACAGTTGTAAGGCATGAATATATATAATTAAACATACAGGATTTTTAAAAGAAACAATTGAAGGTTGTCACTACTACATAATAGATATTATTTGTGAGAATTCTGGAATAAGGAATTTGAGCAACCTGCATTTGCAAATCAATGGCAATAGATCTTGAAAAAACATCTGTTATGACCATGAAATTAATAAAATCAGATATTCTTTTTAAGTTTTATGGAACTCCCCAGAAAATCTTTTAAAAAAGATTTCTACTGCACTATAACATAGATGGTGGGATGTATATTCCTGTGATAAATACTTGTTCTAGCAATGCTCCATTGTTGTTTAATGTGTATTAGATTCGTAACATGGTGACACAAAGGTCAGTATAATTTAATTATATGACTGTACTTTTGAAATTACCAAATAAATCATAACTCATCACTATATGGAGAACTGTGGATTTCTCAAGCATGGGGAACAGTAAAGAACATCATTCTTCAATGTCAGAACCTGGATAAAGGATATATATTTACTAATTGTTTATAAGCTGACATATATTTATTGACTTTTTTATATTTATTTACACTACTTAAAGACTTGCATATAAATTATTGATTTAATGGAAGGACTGTTGAATAATGATTTATGTGATAAACTTTAATGATATAATGACTAAGATAAATTTTGTGTAATGATGGAGCGTTATCAATTCTTTTGTATGTGATTTTTGTTTTAAATGCTCTATATGGATTGGGGGATTATATCAGAGCAAAAATAAAAAAGACAAACAAGCATCCTTAACAGTTGTGTAAAATAAAGAAATCCAGCAGATTAACTTTTTGCGTAAACTGGACTCTCTCTCTCTCTCCTTTGATGGTGCATTGTTCTTGTTATCAGGATTTTAAGATTCTATAGTCCCACTGTTGCAGTATAATGATTCCATGGTTTTATATTTACAATCCTATTTCATATTGCCTTTACAGTTGTCATAAATATAATATAGTCCTCTGATAAAATCTACACTTTAAAACTATTCATAAAATACAAAGATGCATAAAAATATGTGTAGAGACCAAAATTTAAAACTATATATTTTTAAATATATTTTAAAACAGCAGTCCGCAACCATTTGAATTTGAATTTGAATTTTATTGAATTTATATACCGCCCTTTCCCGTAGGACTCAGGGTGGTTTAAAGGTAAAGGTAAAGGTTCCCCCGCACATGCGTGCTAGTCGTTTCCGACTCTAGGGGCCGGTGCTCATCTCCGTTTCAAAGCCGAAGAGCCAGCGCTTGTCCGAGGACGTCTCCGTGGTCATGTGGCTGGCATGACTAGACGCCAAAGGCGCACGGAACGCTGTTTACAGGGTACTTAAAACATCGATACAAAAATTAAAAACAATTTTAAAAGATTAAATTAAATCCCTTGAAAAAATATTAAAAAACCCAATTAAAACTCTCAGCCTGGGCTGGAAAGCTTGAAGAGCCAGGTCTTCAGGTCCCGGCAAAATGAACGAAGGTCGGGGGCAGTCCTAAGCTCCACGGGCAGCTGGTTCCAAAGGGCAGGCGCACCCACAGAGAAGGCCCTCCCCCTGGGTGTTATCCGCCGGCAATCTTTTACCGGTGGCACCCTGAGAAGGCCCTCCCTGTGGGAGCGCACAGGACGAAGGGAACTTGATGCTGGCAGCAGGTGTTCCCTCAGATATCCCGGACCCAAGCCATTTAGGGCTTTATAGGTCATCACCAGCACCTTGAATCTCACCTGGAGGGCAACCGGAAGCCAATGCAGCTCGCGGAGTAGAGGTGTTACATGGGAGTATCGGGAAACCCCCATCACAACTCGCGCGGCTGATTCTGCACCAGCTGAAGCCTTTGAGTGGTCCTCAAGGGCAGCCCCATGTAGAGAGCGTTGCAGTAATCTAAACGGGAGGTCACGAGCGCATGAGTGACTGTGCATAGGGCATCTCGGTCCAGGTAGGGTCACAACTGGCACAGCAGGCGAACCTGGGCAAAAGCCCCCCTGGTCACGGCTCCTATATGGTCTTCAAAACTGAGCCGTGAATCCAGGAGGACGCCCAAGTTGCGAGCCCTATCAACGGGGGATAACACCTCACCCCCCATCATTAAAGATGGAATAGTCTGGTTAACCCGAGATGCTGGTATGCACAGCCACTCAGTCTTGGCAGGATTTGGGCACTAGGAACTGATTTTGTGGAAGACAATTTTTCTATGGACTTGAGGGGGGGGGAAGAGGAGGAGCATGCAACCTAGATGCCTCGCATGCACAGTTTACAGTAGAGCTCATATTCCTATAAGATCTAATGCCTGATGATCTGAGGTGGAGCTGCGGCGGTAATGCTAGCGCTGGGAAGTGGCTACAAATAAAGAGGAAACTTTGTTCACTTGCCATTCAGTCACCTCCAGTTGTGTGGCCTGATTCCTAACAGCCCATGGACCAGTACCAGTCCATGGCCTGGTGTAAAATATAGTTAAATTGTCCCTTTAAGTGGCCTCCATACAAATCTTTATACTGTACAGGTAGTCCTTAATTTATAACCACAATTGTCCTGTCCCAGTCCACACATGCACACACTAATGAGTTTTAACATTTGTCATTTCTCAGGTCCCACTTGCAAGAGGTTTGCCAGCATATGGCTCTCCACACATTCCCAATAAATCAGAGCCCACAAAATCCAGGCATGAATTCAACTGACCAGGCACAAAGTCCAAAGTCACCAGTCTAAAGTCCAGGCACAAAACTGGCAGGAATAGCCAATACTCCAGAAGATAGGCTCAAGATACAGAAGGATCTTGACAAACTTGAACACTGGACCCTATCTAAAACAATGAAATTCAGTTGTGAGAAAAGTAAGGTTCTACATTTAGGGAAGAAAAACCAAATGCATATAGAATATAGAATAGGTGAAACCTGGCTCGACAGTAGTAACTGTGAGAGGAATCTTGGGGTTCTAGTGGATGATCACTTAAATATGAGCTAGAAGTGCTGCAGCTTCCAAAAAAGCCAACACAGTCCTAGGTAGCATTAACAGAGATATAGAATCAAGATTACATGAAAAGTTAATACCACTTTATAATGCCTTGATTATAGATGGAATATTGCATTCAGTCCTGGTCGTCACAATATGAAAAAGATGTTGAGACTCTAGAAAGAGTGCAGAGAAGAGCAACAAAGATGTTTAGGGGACTGGAGGCTAAAACATACAAAGAACGGTTGCAGGAATTGAGTAATATCTAGTTTAATGAAAAGAAGACCTAGGGGCTATATGATAGCAGTGTTCCAATATCTGAGGGACAGCCACAAAGAAGAGAGGATCAATCTAGTGCCTTCTAGGTCAGGGGTGTCAAACTGCCGGCCCACGGGCCAGATGCGTCATGCCAAAACCGTGCTCACCCCATTGCCAGCAATGGAAAAAAAGTTGCGATATGTTGTAACACATCATCTGATGTTGCGAGTTGGGGCCCCCTGTTGTATGTCTTCTAATCTAACCCCTGGTCAAGCAGGAGACCCTATACCATTTCAGACAAGTACCTGTCCAGACTTTTCTTAAAAATCTTCAGTGATAAAACACCCACAACTTCTGAAGGCAAGGTTCCATTGGTTAGTTGTTCTCATTGTTAGGAAGTTTCTCCTTAATTTCAGGTTGCTTCTCTCCTTGATTAGTTTCCATCCATTGTTTCTTGTCCTGCTCTCTGGTGCTTTGAAAAATAAGTTGAATCCTTCTTCTTTATGGCAGCCCCTCAAATACTGGAATACTGCTATCATGTCACTCCTAGTCCTTTTCTCTAGACTAACCATACCCAAATGTTGCAACCGTTCTTCATATGTTTTAGTCTCCATGTCTTTAATCGTCTTAGTTGCTCTTCTTTGCATTTTTTCTAAAGTCTCAATATCTTTTTTGTAATGTGGTGACCAAAACTGGATGCAGGTGTGGTCTTACTAAAGATTTATAAAGCAGTACTAATACTTCATGTGATTTTGATTCTATGCCTCTGTTTATATAACCATTTATACAAATATAAATGAGCTGCAGTACAAATATATGTGAAACAGTAAGCAGCAGAAATAATTATGAAAGTTTGCAAACTTATTTATGTCTTGATTACTATTCTGCCAGTTTCCTCAGATTCTTTATTTCTACATTCATAAATTGGTTCTGGAAATTACTATGAATATTTTTCTTACATTCATAATTTGTTCATCTGCATCAATAATGTAAATCTGTAATCAATCCAAAACCAATGTTTGTGGAAGAAAAAAACTGGGTTCAGGAAAGAAATAAAAATGACAAGTGTTTTAGATTGTACAAATAGACAAAACTAACTGAAGGAAATATAACTATGCTCAGTGATATTTTTTTGTCACAGAACTCACGGGAACAGAGTTCCAGCACCTTTTATTGACAGATTTTCCAAGTTTTAAAAGTAACTTTTAAAAATTTGATGTTTGGTCCATGTGGACTTGAATCGCCCTGTCGAGCGTAGCAGGTCGGCGGCAAAATCATTAAAACAGTGCGTGTGTGTTGAGTCCGATGCAAGCATACTTAGTCCGGCTGCTTGGCTTGTGATCGATCATGTGGTCACGCGCTGAGTGCTTACTGCGGGCGGCAACCAATATGTTTCGTTACACAACTGATGTGTGTGAGTGTGTGTACAGTGATTGACTATGTGCAAAAGGTAAATAAAAGATTAACAAGATGTAAGTTCCGGCACCTTTTTTCTTACAAAAAAAAACACTGTCTATGCTCCTTTGACAGTTTTGCTTTCTGCATTTGTAACAATAGTCCTAACTGACAAACTGACAAGCTCTCCTAGTGGTTTCATGTAGACGTCCAATAATGTAGGGGGAAAAACAAAGCTCTATGGGACCTCACATTAGAAGTGCCATGGATTTGAGCAATTTCCCCTCTCTATTAACATCAACAGGCCTGGCTACTCAAGCAGAACTACCATATAAGGATGACCTCCAACTCCCAACATTTATATTCTCCTGCATTGAGGTCTACCCTGGACAACGGTATCAGAAGCGGCTGAGACAAATCAGGTAGCTTCTGCCCCCATCTACCTCCCAACACAAAAAATCCACCAGGATGCTCAATGCTGTTTCTGTCTCATAAACACAAAAAAATCCAAATAATGAAATTCCATTAGGATCCTCTATGGCAGAGGATTCTCCACACCTTCTCAACCTTATGTGTAAAAGTCTAGGGTAGAGGCTGGGCAAAAGTTGTTAAACAGGGGCCATTCCGAGGATGGCTTCTTCCAAAGAGGGTGCTCTGCTGCTTCCTTTCTTCCTTCCCTCCCTCTCCCTTAAGAAGTGCTGGTTAGTTCCTTTCACACTCTGCCCAGCCACCTGAGGAAGCAGGAGAGACATGGGGCAAGTCCATAAGTGGCCAAGTACAAAGTAAGAAAATACTTCCTGCTTTCTGTGGTTCTGTGAATTCAAAAGAATTCCAGATTCCAGGACAAGTTGCCACTTTACATGGGCTCTGCCAAACTGGCATCCAGAGCTGAAACAAGCAACTTTATCATTTATCATTAACTTTATCATACCTGGTTCCCTTATTTTTTTTCTCTACTAAAGGGCATCCTATCTAAGCAGTATAACTCAAAGTTATAAGAAGTACTGATTACCTCGTGAGTTTTTTTGTTTGTATGTTTTGAAGAATGAGAAATTATCACTTACCGAGAGTATGGCACAGTAGTGAAATATACAGATAAAATAAATAGATATTTGTTCTCAAACAGTTCCTTTAATAGATCAACCTAATGCTTTTTAACTTCTATGCTAAGCCCCATTAACTCAACAACACACAAGATGATCGCCTAAGTGCTGTATCTCAAACATTAGGCATTTAATGCCTTTGAACATCTCTCGTGCTATTTAGAGCAATTTCTAATCATGTGGAAAAAAGACATTTGTAATGCAAATAAGCACTGTGCTCAGCTGGGTTTTACAAGCACATCACACAGGAACTTGAAATAGGCATCCTCTTTGGGATGCATACCTAGGCAAATGTCTTTCACTTATTCTAATGTTTCCCAATATGGTATCCTTCAGATGTTTAGTACTACAACTGTAACCATCCCTAGACAGCATATCCAAATGATTGTACTGCCTGTCAATATTACGGACTTGAACTAAACACATCTGGAGGGCACCAAGTTGGGAACTACATATATCTAAGTAGAAACTTTTAGTTTAGGACTGAAAAGTATTTCAAACAGCTTTATATGACAGATGAAGTAGTGGAAAACCTCTAGCCCAGCCAATGGTGCTTTGTAGGTATCCCAGGACTTTAAGTTACAATAGAAACTCAAAAAAAGATGGCAATGGGAAACTACTTCCATATTGGAGCCCAAACACCCTGCATGATGGTATCTACATAGTTACCAGAAGTTGAGGTCGAGGAAGATTTGCTTATTTATGGGATCGTTGTGCTATATTTTCTTCCAGAGAACTGACTGCTATCTTAATGAAAGTTACTTTTTGAGAAAAAGACTGTATCAATTATAATACTGTATTGTGAAAGAGTTACAATTAAGATGTAATATAAACCAGAGGTCCCCCAACCTTTTGGGCACCAGGGACTGGTTAGGTGGAGAGAGGTTTTTCCACGGCCTGGAGGGTGCATGGTTTTGTGTGCTGCCTGCATCTCGCAGATGGGCCTTTGCTTGTTTGTGAGGACTGGTTGCTGGCATGCCGTGGCACAGTACTGGTCCACGGACTGGGGGTTGGGGACCCCTGATATATACCACAGACCAGAAGGCTGAATATTTCTCACTTGGCATTTACAAGAGATAGGTGTATTATAAAACTATAGATTCTTAGGGTATGCAGCCTATTATAGACTATTTTTTGTGCTTAATAAGTGACAGGTGACAATAGTTAACAGGATCACAAATTTTTCTTTACCCTGTGTTTTTAACTGCTCATCCTTCTTAGCAATAAAGGAAGTATAAATATAGGTAGTCCTTAAGCTACAATGGCAATTGGGACCAAAATTTCCATCATTAAATGGTGCAGTTTAAGTGTGATGTCATATAATTACTTAAGGTGTGCGGGGGTGGGGGGTGGAAGAGACTTATTAAAATAATTTGCGATCTTCGTTTCCAGCTTCCCCATTGACTTCACCTGTGGAAATCTGGCAAGGAAAGTTCACTTAACTGTGGGGGCACTGAAACACCTGGAACTTCAAGGATCAGTTGGAAATCCCTTCATTCAGCACCACCATAACTTTGAATGGTCACCGAAAGGAATGGATATAACCTGAGGACCACCTAATACAGCACGATTCTTTCTCTAGGCCAGGGGTCAGCAACCTTAAACACTCAAAGAGCCATTTGTACCCCTTTCCCACAGAAAAGAAAACACTGGAAGCCACAAAACCCTGCTGCTTCCCCCCTGAGCACTCCACTGCTGCTGCTGCTGCTTACCCCCCCTCCCACGTGGAGCACCCTGCTGCTGCTGCTTTACCTCCCCCACATGGAGTGCACTGCCCTGCCGCTGCTTTTCCCTCCTACCTCCCCAGGAGCACCCTGCCACTGCAGCTATCCCTAGCAGCAAAGGTGGAGTTTGGGAGGCAGCGGCAGGGCATAGCCCAGGCATTGCCCAGCAGCAACGCTCATCCTTCCCACTCAAGAGACCACCAGCGGCTCCTCGGCTCCATCCGAGTTGAAGAAAGCAGAGGCACAGCAGCGGGATTGCTCTCAAACAGTAAGAGCTGGGTGCGCTGCTCGCTTGTCTGCACCTGCCTTATTGAGAGCAATCCCGCTCCCACGCCCCTGATTGGACCCACGCAGCACCTTCCTTCCAGCTTCGTCACTTCCTCCACTGTAATGTGCAGTCTTACAAACAAAAGAAGCTTGTGGGCAGTCCCACAAACTTCTTTTGTTTGTGGGACTAAAAAAAAGTTCCATCAATCAATTCCAACTTCGCAAGATCTTTTTTTTCTGTTAGAAGTTGGAATTGATTGATTGAACTTTTTTTTTTAGGTGGAGGAGGACTGGGAGCTGCAGCAGAAAGAGCTGCATGCAGCTCTGGAGCTGCAGCTTGCTGACCCCTGCTCTAGGCTTTTCCTTTAAGGACTGGAATAACTAGTCCTATATTTTCCTCCATTCTCCATCTCCTGCTTCTGTAGGTGCTGCTATAAGTTCTGGCAGCTTGATAACAATTTCATTATTCCAAATAGCTTCTCAGGCTGTGATTCCTTATCAGTTTATAGGCGGGTGGGAAAAATTAGTTGTTGCTGACTTGCTCTAACTCAGGAGTGTCAAACTTGCAATGTCACATGACACATGGCGGCAATGGGGTGGGCGCGGCTTCGCCATGACGCATCCAGCCCGTGCACCAGTGGTTTGACACCCCTACTCTAACTGGTTTATGACTTTGGAAAGCTGTTAGGCTCTGCTATTTCTTTGCCAGATGTATTAGCTTCAGACTCTTGTTACACACCCCACCAAACTGTTAATGTTCAGTTTTTCCTCCTCCACGCACAACTGCTTTCTCCTTTAGCTCTCTGAGCCATCTTATTTTCTCTCTTCCACCAGCAATCATATCTCTATGCCTTCACCATTTCTCTTTTTATCTCTCTGCAGTACAGGTGTAGTTCCTCAACCTTTCTTGTTAAGGGTTTTTCCTTCCGCATGCATGATATGGAGTAGTTCTGCAGTATATTTAATTTTAACAGCAGTATTATATTTCCAAACGCATGAAAAAAAACCTGAGAACCAATATCTCAATGAAAAAGTGGGAAGCCAAAGAAAGTTGAAAGTTGAAAAATATATGCAAACATAATACCATATGGTATACATTAAAAAGGTAAAGGTAAAGTTTCCCCCGCACATGCGTGCTAGTCGTTTCCGACTCTAGGGGCCGGTGCTCATCTCCGTTTCAAAGCCGAAGAGCCAGCGCTTGTCCGAGGACATCTCCGTGGTCATGTGGCCGGCATGACTAGATGCCAAAGGCGCATTGAGCGCTGTTACCTTCCCACCGTAGTGGTCCCTATTTTTCTACTTGCATTTTTACGTACTTTTGAACTGCTAGGTTGGCAGAAGCTGGGACGAGTAACAGGCGCTCACTCTGTTACACAGCACTCGGGATTCAACCCGCCAAACTGCCGACCATCTGATCGACAAGCTCAGCATCCTAACCCACTGAGCCACCGCGTCCCCTATGGTGCACATTACTGCCTTTCAAATGCCTTCCTTATGAAAACTGGATCTGTTCTTTTTTTTCTCTTTAGAGTCATTATAATTTTGTTACACACAGTTGCTTAGAACAGATGATCAGGTCCCGGTAATTTCAAAAAGGAGTAATGTACTTTTTCCTATCCTGGTATTCTCCAATTAAACAGAGACGTCCATTCTTCATAAACTTGTTTCCTTCTGTTTTAATTGTGTCTGATTCTCAGAGACTGCCTGGATAAGTCCCTACAGTTTCTTGGCAAAATTTTCCAGAAGTGATTTGCCATTGCCTCCTTCCTAGGGCTGAGAGAAAATGACTGGCCCAAGCCCACTCTAGCCCAAGGGACTAGAACAGGGGTAGGCAACCTCAGCTCTCTTATGACTCATGGACTTCAACTCCCAGAATTCCTCAGCCAGCATAACTCGCTCAGGAATTCTGGGAGTTGAAGTCCACGAGTCATAAAAGAGCCAAGGTTGCTGACCCCTGGACTAGAACTCAGTCTCCCAGTTTCTAACCTGATGCTTTATCCACTACACCAAACTGGTTCTCTATAAACTTCCTTAGCATGTCAGAATTAATAGTTAGCTGAATGAACTCTTTTGTATGCTTTTCTACCATATTTTAATCTTGTTTTTATCTTTATAATTTAAATTAGTTGCGTAATGGTTTTTTTTATTTATTTGAACACTCAAGTATGACACTCAGATTGAGATGGTTTTATGGCCCTAAATCACTACAGCAGTCTTAGATGACTAGAAGAGAAAAAAAAGATGAGCTTCTCTTCCTGACTTCCTGAAACACTGACTGAACGAGATTACAAAGGTTATAAATTGATGGGAAATTGTCATTGGGGGAAGTTCTAGCTACATAACTCTTTCTTACACTCTGATGGTTTGTTGCATGGAGTATTAACGGAGTCAAAAAGGGAACAGGCAAAATAATGCAGATCGCTTTCCAGTGTTGTAAAAACTTTGTGAAGCACTTGAGGTTTTTAATCTAGTACTGTTTAGGTGGTGCAGTGGCACAGCGGTTAAAACACTGAAAAGCCCAGGTTTGAGGCCCAAGCACCACGTGATGGGGTAAACACCTGTCCTTGCTTCAGCTCCTAGAAGGTTGAAAGCAGGGAAATGCGAGTAGATAAATAGGTACCACTATGGTGGAAAGGTAACACCACTCTGTGACATCACGCTGGCCACAGGAGCACGGAAATGTCTTTGGACAGCGCTGGCTCACAGCCTTGAAATGGAGAAGAGTGCTGCCTCCTATAGTTGGTAACAACTAGCAGAGAAAAATCCTCAGGGACTCCTTTACTTCTAACTTTACTATTTGAGGTTCTAATAAACATGAGGAGATAGGCAATGAAAATCGGTCAGGCTATTAAGGAGGGAGAAGAGGATTTGATACTTGTTCTCTTTTCTAATTTAGAGTCTATTCTTGATAACTACCAAATGCTGTCATTCAGTAACTGGAAAAGGGTTTGTTTCAAAGTTTTATCCTAGGAAAAAAAATTATCTTCCATGTTTCCTGATCTACAGTATGTGGCTTTAAGAAATCTGTGACAAAATTAAACCCACAACAAAAATGACCCAAAAATTCAAAAATAATATTAAAGTGGGCGTAACTGGGATATATGAAACATTCTCTTTGAATCTTTAATTAAATCCCATCAATGGTTTCAAGACCTTAAAAACATTCAAATGATATTGATGAATTTGACACTAAAATTGATTAATCCAAAATATTTATTTCAAGTTTATTGGACTCTCCAAAGAATGGTATTTAAAAGGATGGACATCAGCTTTGCTTTGCTGGAAATGGGGAAAAAAAAAGACGGATTCTTGACCCATATGATTTGATCTTGTGAACTACCAGCAGTCTTTTGAACAATATGTCAATGTACATAAGGAGTTTTGTGGGGATGTTAAAGATGTTAACATGATGCTGAGTTACCTGCCAAAACTCTGGAAGCTGACTGTCTTTGAGGAATTATGATTGCATTAGAGGTGGGAGGTAGCAAAAAGAATTATATGGAGAAATTGGGAAAGTATTACTATTCCAGATGTTAAACTCTGTCTTCTGAAAAAGTGTTATAAATGCTTTTAGACAATGCAATATTGGAAATCAAAACCATCAAATAATGAAGGAATATGATATAAATTTCATGATATTTTACAATAACGCTATGGCCTTTTAAGTAATAATCTTATCGTTTTTTGTGTGATAACAATATAAAGTATCTTTTGCAAACCAATGACATCTGTATGTTTACCATATTTTTAGATATTTAGTATTGCTATGTGCTAAGTTTTATTAAAGTCTAAAATTTCTGAGGGAGATTTTTTCCCCTTTTATTTTTTGGCTTAGCTTGGTTTTATTTTATTTCTGTTTATTAATTGTATTTACTTTTGCATAGCCTCTTTCTATTAGTTATATTCTGTATTCTGATACTCTATTTTTGTAATATGATTTTTAATAAAACTAAACAACATTTTAAAAACAAAAAAGGATATTTTTGAAAGAAACGTTATGCCACTGAGTACCTATTAGGCTAAATCCAATCAAATAGGGCCTGTGATAGGGTCTAGTCCAAAGGAATAAGAGTACTGGAAAAGTTTCTTTCTGCCTTAATGTGTCAGCACAATTTTATTAAATATCTACACTTCAGGCAAAGGTAAATAATATAATTGTAGTTTTCAATCTGCTAATTTTTTTTGGATTCTGAAAGCAAGACCTTGCAAAATACCTCAGAGTTATACACAGCTTCATGGCCACAGGCTCATTCTCAAAGTAACTAATATACATTCTTGATTTTATTACTGTCATATTACATTAGCATGTACTTAACGGAGAGTATTCTACTTTCACTCTGTGGAAAGCTTTCATAGCTGCAAATTATAAGATATATTTCCAGATGTGTAAATGATTTCTTAATTCTTCACCTCAACCAAACAAATATTTTTTAAAAGAACATTAACTTCATGCATGTGATTTAGCGTATAATATACCCCATTTAAAATTAGTGCCTTTTGAATTCTGATTGAGAGAATTGTTGAGAAAACCTTAGGCCACAAGAAGAACAAATAATTCAAAATTATATGAGGTAGAATTGATTGCTCACTGTAACAAAGAATGTTTAGGCCAAAGCTTAAATATTTTGTACAGATAATGCAAAGTCAGCAGAAATTGGAGAAGACTCTGATATTTGAAAAAAATCAAAGGCAAGTGAAAAAGAGGATAACCAAAGGTAGCTAGATATTATCACTGATGATACCAGCAAGAGATTGCAAGAATTCAAAGAAGCAAAACTGTTTATTGGCTCAGAAAAAAATGTTGGATAGGATTGAACAACAGCATAGTTCCAGGCAAGAGAAACACCATAACTGAAAGAAGAGCAATATACTCCAATATTATTATTCTATGTTCTGGTATCTGTTATCGCTGTTGTTGATTTTTAAAAGGAGGTCCAGGAGGGAGAACAACAAACTTGATTGTGGCAGCAGTAGCAAGGGAAGGGCAGACTATGAGCCTGATTCATTTAAAAGAAGATTAAGGCTTTCCAACTCAAGAGGGAAGACAGGACTCTGACACTGAACGGGTAGATTTTGATTGGAGAAACAGTCTGAAGGGCTACTCCCCTTTTCACCAGAGCAATTTCTGCAATTATCTTTACTGTTCTTTGCCTAAATTTTTTTCAACCAATCGATAAAAACTCAGCTCTGGATTGTTATAACCATGGTCTCTCCTTTCTGACCATGGTTTTCCATCTCAAATATGTACACACCTTAGGAAAGAATGTATTCACTCTAAGGCAGGTGTATTCCAAATCCAAGCACTGCATTCACTTTCACCCCCAAAACCTCACTTTAGATGCTTCTCTGAATCACATATCACTTCCTACTGGCTTATTTTTGCATCTGGATTGTTTTGTGGCTTTATTTTACTTTTAAAAAGCCAGTTATTCACCATGAACACAGGGAGAACTGCCATCCTGCCTCTAAAAAGCACCTACATTTGCTTATTATGCCATCCTTCACTGGGTAAGGCTAAGGTTGGTGTACTTTTCTCTTCCTCTGCATAAAAATGAAACTTAAGGTTTTCTCCTCCTACGTAATAAAGAAGAATACGACCTTTTCAAGCTGTCAAAAGGAAGTAGATGTTAACTCTGGCATGGCATCACTGGAATAAGACTGGAGGCAAAAAAAAAAGCCTGCTGCTGCTGCTTGATCTGCATCTGACTAAGCCAGGGGGATTCAGCTGACTCCGCTTCTAATCTTATTTTGCAAATATACGTAAAGAAAATGTTGCTTCAGTTATTCCCAATTACACATTCAATACCATGCACATATATTAGCAAAATGCAAACATGTTCTTTTTCCTAGTGTGGCTTATCTTGGTAATTAGATGCCTAATGAGTTTTGAACAGAGTTATATAATAAGCATTCTCATATTATGAAGCAGACATTGCTCTGTACAGCAGACTATCTTTGTAGTCTTCAGACTCAATGTTCTGGAGGGTATATACAGCAGCAGAGTTATAAAAAGTCTGTAAAACACACACACCCCTTGCTTTACTTATTACATTCATTGTTTAAATTAAAATAGCCAACCCCAATACCTCCGATGATTTCAGAAAACGTTTGACTCAAGGCAGAAATAAGTGACTTGGAGAGTCTCTCTTTTCAAGTAGATTTGGAAAGATTTGCCTGAAGAATATTGAGGAGCCCTATGAAATTAGAACAAGCATCTATCTTGTTCAACCTTCCTAAGCATGGTGAACTCAAGGCAATTTGAACTTTAACTCTCATAATTTGGATATCCTGGTTAGGCATATAAAAGTTGAAAGATAACGCATTTGAGAGAAGGAAAAGGAGGCTGAATAAGTCCAACATCTTGTTTCCAGTGACAGTCAGCCAGACACCTCTTGGAAGCTGACCAAAAAGGAAAAGTTGCGCATTTATACTTTACATCTGAACACTTGCATTTATGGCCATGCTGGTTGCTTCATCCTTGGGTGGGGGCGGGGGGGGGGAAGCAGGGGGAGAGGGAGCCTAAACACCATTTTAAGCTATTTAAATAATCTGCCCCCCTCCCACATGTCAGAATGGGATGTCTTCAAAAGAGTCAGATGAAGAGGTTTGCAGTAAGAAAGATTAAGAGACTCAGGCTGTAAGTCTTTGGAGCTTCAAAGAAACAGAACAAATTCTTTGGGTCCAGAAAGCAATTGGCATTATCTTCCTTGCTCTAAACCTATCTAAAATGTTAGCAACATAGCTGCCTTACTTTGCACCAATATAACTACAGTATGTAGAGTACATTCTAATAATCAAACAGGATGTAACAAAGGCTTGAATAACATTTACTAAATCCAGCTGGCTCAGGAAGGGTTGCATTTGGCACACCAAGCATAATTGCACAAAAGCACTACTTACCATAACTACTACTTGTGAATTTAGTGACAGCTGAAGATCATGGACACTCTTTCAGAATGAATGCAACCCACCCAAACCAATTTTCTAACAGCACACCAAATTTAACTTCAGCTTGTTCTACCCCATCCACTCGTCATCACATTGGGCAACATTTGAGGGTACTAAATGCTTATTTGGAAATGGATGGTTAGAAATAACAAGGATATTACAAGCATCAAGATGGAATCATACTGGCTTCTTATATAATGAAACTGCAACTTTAGCCACATAATAGTACAAATGTTCTACATTTGTTTCATAACTGTTTCTGTGCTTACATTGGTCCAGAAACTTTGTGTTTCTGAAGTATGTTTAAAATACATATTTGTATGTGAATCCATACATACACACACCACACAACAAAGAATATTTTAAGAAAATGCCTCTGCAAGCATAAAGTGGTTGATTTCTTTTTTTTAAATCAGATTTTTCTCAATCTACTGTAATTTTTAAGAAAGGCATTCAATTCATATTTCAGGATAATTTGTAGTTCAATACAATCTACCAGAAATTAGGAAAACAAAAAAATATTGATTTATCTTTTCAGGAATCACTAGGTTTACCATAAAAAGCACAGCTCAGATTTAAAGAAAAAGATTAGCTTCACTGTTTCATTCCAGAAAATATTCTTTGTTCAAATATCTATTTGTGGGACACTAAATTTCCTTTACAAACATTTTAGCAATTTTTTTCTCACGCCTGAGCAGATTGAACTGTAAAACTAACTTCCTGTCAAGCATTCACCATTTTAAATTTGCTGCTCAGCTGGCAGATTGTTAAATTGTCAAAAGCTTCTTTAGGCGAAGTAGCTTCATTTACTGTGCGTTCCCACACAGGAAGCCTCAACCCTTTTCAAAACCTTTTAAGCTTTTTATGTATGCTGCATGACTCACTTAAATCAAGGGACATCCATATCATATCTTTTTTCCTTAGAATGAGAATTAATTTCCATTTAAAACTAATATAATCTCATCATCATTTTCATTCTGGTCATAGAGTATAATATATATAAAATTACAATCAGTCCTGGGAAATGAATTTAAGGTATAGAGTGAGAGTTGAATAAAATATAGGAATTACTAGCATAAAATTGTAAAACTTTATAACATTAAGATCTGACTATAGGAATTGTACTTATATTGATGTTAAAACTATAATTATTCAATTTTTTTACCCAAACTTTTTTTTAAAAGATAATGTTAGTGACTCATGGCAGCAAACATACCTAATGCTTCTAATCACTATTTTCCCCTAAATAGACTTGGGCTGAGTAACTGTCCCAAGTCATCCAGCTGGCTTTTATACCTAAGAGAGGCCTAGAACTTACAGTCTCCTGATTTCTAGGCCAGTACGTTCACCACTACATCACACTGGCACTCCCCAAACTATAAACTGTAATTATATTTGTAAACTATAAAGAATAAAATATTCCAATACAACGTAGATGGTAAAACAAGACAGTTTAACATAAAATAAATAGAATAACAATAGCGCTTAGACTTATACCAATCAATAGTGCTTTATAGCCTTTCTGAGCAGTTTACATAGTCAGCATATTGCCCCCAACAATCTGGATCCTCGTTTTACTGACCTTGGAAGGATGGACGCCTGAGTCAACCTTGAACTGGTCAAGATTGAACTCCTGGCAGTGGGCAGTGAATTAGCCTGCAATATTGCATTCTAAACACTTTGCCACCACAGCTCCTGAGCAGATCAAACAATCTAGAACAGACATGTCAAACACAAGGCCCGGGGGCTGGATCCAGCCCGCGCAGTGGTTTCATGAGGCCTGCGAAGCCATCCTGGAAACCGTGAGGGAACAGCCCCCACTGCCTTGGCCCTGGCCCAGAGACCCTCCTTCTGCCAGAGACCCTCAGATCTGTCCCATTCCTGCCCAGGCCCCCATAGGCACCCTTGATGCGAACGATGTAGAGCTGGCCACGTCCACCCAGTAGGCCATACGCACTTTAGCCACGCCCACCCAGTAGGCCACACCCACCCAGGCCACACCCACCCGGCCCCCTGAGGGCAACCGCAATGCTCATGCGGCCCTCCATGAAATTGAGTTTGACACCCCTGATCTAGAATATGTAGAATAAATTTACTATATTTAATATAAAGTTATATAAAAATTATAATAAATTTATATTGTGAGTATTATGCTATAGATTTTATTCATTTAGTTTTGTTTAAGACCAAAGGTTTGGGAAAGGAGCAAAAAACAGACAGATAGAACAAACACTAAAATGAAAAAAAAAATCAAGATTTTTCAGACATCAGCTTTATGTTGAATCACTCCATCACCTCCATTATGCAAAAGAGAAGATAGTAGCTAGTAAGCATAATTCATTTAGAATCCATCAACGTTCAAAGCATCACCCTGAATTAATACCAAAGATAACAAGACAAAATATCCTAGAATAAGGAAGCACGAGGCATCTGAAGTTACATTTTCAGTATTTTGGGGTCTACACTTCTCACAAGGCATAATCTGTATCTGCAAATTCTGTCTCCGCACCCTCCCCATGAGAAAACCCATCTGGACTTGTATATAGCTCACAGAGTACGACTTGTTCAGTAAAGAAGAAAACTCTCGCTAAAGCAGATACAAGGTCACAACAGGCTGCTTTTTTCCTAGGGAGGTGACTTCTGTCTTGGTTCTTGCAAATTTGGCACAATGATTTGTTTCCAATAGCAGGAAGGACATTCAGATCTTGCCAGCAGTTTTTAAATATCATATATATCAGGAGAAAAAATCTAAAAAGATTCTTTGGCCACATTCTAGCAGCATGTGTTCTACTTTAATTGTCCCCAAGTGATGCATTTTTCAGCCTTCTGAAGAAATTCTAAGGCCACAGGTTCCTAAAAGTACCCTGAGACATTTACTGACAGCACAGGAAGCACAAAAAAGACTTTAAAAAAGATTGGCCTCTCTGTTTCATTGTAGAAATTATTATCCATTCAAATATCTATTTGCAGAGCACTACATCTTTTTTCACACCCTTTATCCAATTTTTCTTCTCTGAGCAGACCAAGCTATAAAATTAACTTTCTGATAAGCATTAACATTTCTGTAGATTTCTACCCAGACATAAATTGCTGGGGTTAGTAGGGATTCTATCAGAGCTTACCTGTTCTTATGACCCTACATAACAAAGAATGAGCATGGACACTGTGGAGCTCAGCAAATCCTATTTTCCAAGGATTGAACATTTTATATACATGGACAGTGTCAACTATGTATAACATTTATAGCCTTTCCTCTAGGAAAACTACAGTGTGCATATATATGCCATATGAGGCCTACTGTTTTGTTTCAGACAGGGCATTACATAGGCCAGCATGATTTATTATTTACTGGTAAGGACCAAGAAATCCAATGCAAAGGGAGGCTATGAACTGATTGTGGAAGAGCTCAAAAGAAGAGTAAGATATTCTCAATAGCTAGGTGGTTAGAGAATTCAGTCCAGAGTCTGGTGAAGCATAGGTTCAGAGAAGGAAATGTCATCCACAAAAGTCCAAGATCAACACCATGAAGGTTAGTGAGCTGGACTGACTTGAAAGTCTACAGAGATGGTCAGTCATCCAGGTCATTGGTGTCCCAAAAATGCTTTTTCACAAGGCAACTGGACTTACTTATTTTTCTTTGAAGACATTTTGCTTCTCATCCAAGAAGCTTCTTCAGAGCTGAAGAAGTTTCTTCGGTGAGAAGCGAAATGTCTTCAAAGAAAAACAAGAAAGTCCAGTTGCCTCGTGAAAAAGCATCTTTGGGATGACTGAGTTGAAAAGCCAAGAGTCAGCAAACAGAGTGGGAAGCAAGGGAACAGGACCACAGAGCTGAGCTGAAATTGGCAAATTGTTCCCAATGAAGACCATTTGCTGGCAGCTGCTCCTAAATAGTCCTGCAAGAGAGTATCATTCATGTATGATATAGCTAGTGGATAGGCTCCACACCACTACTGCACCACAGGTAGAGTAACCAAAAAGGTCAACGTGGTTGGGGCCAGTCTAAGCTCCGGGGGAATAATTTTTCAAATGGCAGGTGCTGAAGCATAAAAGGGTCTTCTCCTGGGTCCTGTAAGATGACATTTTTGGATAGCCGGAACCCACAATATATCTCTGCTGTTGGCCCTGATAGGACAGGTAGATGTAAACAGGGAGAAGCAATCCATCAAATAACCTGTTCCTATGTCCCAAGAAAGTTTATAAGTCATTACCTATATCTTGAACTGAGCCCAGAAGCAAACTGGCAACCAGTGCAGTTCACTGAGCAAAGGTGTAATGTGTGTTGATCAAGAAGAACAGATAACTGTCTTCACCACTATATTTTACACCAGCTGTAGCTTCTGGATGCTCTTCAAGAGAAGCCCAACATACAGCATGTTGCAGTGATCTGTTCTGCTAGTGAAGATCAGTATTTTCTCAATCCTGCTTCACCAACATATTTATATAACTAGCCCTTTAGCTCTTTTTTTTAACCCAAGCAAGAGAAATTTGTTTTACCTGAAATGCATTTAATTTTTTTTTTGCAAATATTGATGCAGGTAGTATTCAACTTACAACCAATCGTTTAGTGACCTTTCAAAGTTACAACTGAAGGTACCTACAAGTCATGTGATCATATTTTGGTTGCTCAGCAACCAGCCTGAATTTATAGCCATTTGCAATGTCCCATAGTCAAGGGACTGCGATTTATGACTTTTTTACTTGAATCTGGTATTTATTTCTGGTTTCTGGCCAAAAAAATACCCATTGCAGAAAATGAATTTGCTGAATGCCTTCTGTGTTCATTTAACAACTGCTGCAAAAATGGTGGTCACATGACGACCTTCTTAACAACTTACATAACTTATGACTGTAATTTTGGGCTCAATTATGGTCATAAATCAAAAACTATCTACTTACATAGCAGCTTATATAGATAAAAAAGAGGACACCTGTTAATAACCCTGTTGTTATATGTTATATACAGCATATAAAAGAAAAAAAAATACAAACTATTTTATTCAAATATTCCAGATGTTGTCCTAATTACTGCTGGTGTGTTGTTCATATGAACATGAATTTGGACAAACTCTGGGTGACAGTGGATATCAGGGGAGCTTGGCATGCTATGGTCCATGGGGTCCCAAGGAGTTGGACACGACTTAGCGATTGAACAACAAATGTTGTACCTATAATCCTTAGAAATCTAAAAAGAAAGTGAATATGTGATATTCTAAACTAGCCTTCCTAACTTCCTAGTTTGGGGAAATGCAGTTATCAGAATTCCGAGCATGCACAGCCTGAACATCTGGATGGTGCCAAGTTGTGGAAGACTGTTCTAATGCCTTCTAAATTTGTATTAATAAAGCCACAACTTATCTAGTTGCAAAAGATGCTGGTATTTTGTTTAATCAAAACATCCAAAATTGGATATTTTGACTGGATCTTGAAAATGATATTATTAGAATTCTTTCAAATAAAAAAATAACAGGTGAGAAATATTGTATTCCCTCCTGGAACAAAATTGGGTGCTGACAAATTATTCAGCAACCCTCCATTATAAGAACTCACTGACAAAATATGAATCTGTGCTTACTCCAAGCAGATATATTTGGATACATGTTATGAAATCAGTCACTACATTTTCACAAGAGGTTTATAAGAACAGCTTTGGAACTTCAGCAGTCAGGTCCGCCTACATTTTCTGAATAAAAAAACAAAATCATTTCTTTAACTTTTCCCATGGCATCTACAGGGATGGTAAGAAAGTCAAGATGGCAGTCACAGTGGAGCAGTTAAACCTCTGTCTGTTTTATGAGTATCACACATAAAAAACAAGCGTAACCATTATGGCTGCCAACTCTTTTGTGGTTTGTTTATATATTTGTTGTTAAAATATTGAAATATAAAGGAACTAAGGGAGAAAGAGAAAGCTGAAATAGAAAAGGAGGAAAGGAAAAACAACAATATATAAAAAAGACTACAGGTAGTCGTTGACTTATGACCACAGTTGAGCCCAAAATTTCTGTTGTTAAGTGAGACATTTGTTCAATGAGTTTTGCCCCATTTTATGACCTTTCTTGCCACAGCTGTTAAGTGAATTGCTGCAGTGGATAAGTTAGTAACCCAGTTGTTAAGTGAAGCTGGCTTCCCTATTGACTGCTTTTCAGAAGGTTGCAAAAGGTGATAACGTGACCTTGGGACAGAGCAAAGGTCATTAATATGAACCAGTTACCAAGCGTTTGAATTTTCATGCTGCAAAGGTCGTAACTGTGAAAAACAGTCATAAGTCACCTTTTCCTGTGTTGTCATAACTTTGAATAGTCTCTAAATGAACAGTTGTAAGTCCGGGACTACCTGTATTTGATTTTTTTTTTAACAAGTGAGGTCACAGTCTTGACTTTCTTACCATATCTTACAGACACCCCTTACTTCTTACTGACAAATCTGCCTATTCAAATCAAATCAAAGGACAAATCAGGCTATTCACTAACATATTCATATTTGCACACAAGTCAGAAAAAAGATTTTATATATTTCAACAGCATTTTTTTTGAGCAAGAGAACATTTTCCAACCAATAATATTTTAACCAATATAATGTTCCGGAGAGGCAGAAATTATACCTCAGCCTCCTCCATCCTCCTGCACAAGTATTTGCATTTTCTCTCTGTCAACTGTTCTCCAGTTTTCACAGTTCCTTTTCTTTCCTTGCCTGAGTTATGGATGAGTTTTATTCCTCTATTTTTCTCAAAGTGAATTTAGAGGCCTCACTGTAATTATGTTGTGCAACACATTGGTTAGAAACAAGTATATGTTGTTATGAAGGTAATTCAAAGGCATCCCTTCCTTTAGAGTTGGCTTCATATGACAGCACCTTGTCAATTCAGATTGAGGGCATGTCATATTCTGCTTAGATAGTCCTGATAAATAATCAGCCTCTCAATAATTTTGATTTTTTTTCTTACCATCCCCAGCTCATTAGAAACTGAGATTTTTTTTTAAAGAAAGGAAAAACATTTATGAAATGCATTCCAGCCATTTGAGTTTGACCGATTTTAAAGAGCTTGGGCACTTTTTACTTAACCTCAGTAGAAGTCTAGTGGTCTTCAGAACCATTTCAGAAACTCATGTTACGTGTGCTTTTTCTCAACATGAACTCATATTCTTTCAAACAAAGTGACAGCTGTATACGCTTGTTGAAAGATCTGTTTATCCTTTACACCATAAAATTTGGGGGTAAGGGTAGTTGGAGATTTTTTTACGTAGATATTGTTAACCAGTTTAGGCTGTGAAAAATCTTTCCAAAACTGTACATTACATTATATCCAGTTACATGGCTGCTTACCTCAAGACTTCTAACTAGACCAACAGTCAAGAAATAAATAATACCCTAATCAAGGAACTATCAACACAGACAAACAAGCTAACAGTAAACAACAGCCTAATCAAAGAACTACCAAGAACATCAACACTGTCAGGGCAAGCCACTAGTATATAAAAATTAGAGCAAACCCCACTCCCTTCTAGCACTGATTGATGTTACCTAGTTTGATAATGAAACGTCTGCAAAAAAAATACCAAGCTCAGAAAGCACCAAGGACCCCACAATACTAAACCTGACAAAAAACAATGAAAAAACAACAGCAATAAATAATAGAATAATGGTGTCTGAGGATAAACCTCACTGAAAGACACAGAATCTAGATCCACACACCCAAGACCTTGTGTTGAGCTGAAGCCTATTCTTCCCCATCTAGATCCCTAAAGGCTCTAGGCACCCAGTAGTCTAGAGTTGGTTGCCTAGGGTAAATATCTACGTATAACAGAGCATCTCCAATCAACTTAGAATTAGTCTTGTGCCAGTGAATAATCTTGCCCAGCAGGTTTATGTCAATATCAAACAACATCAGGGAAAGGATAAAGCCTTGAGGAGTCATGAGCTAGATTTATTTATCATGTTGCCATCAATACTGTCTGGAACCAATCTTGGACAATGACGCAGAACCATCACAGCATCATACTCCTGACTCCTAACTCCCTGAGCAGTTGAAAAGCATGCCATAAACAATAGTACTGAAAACCAGGGAGAGATCAAGGAGAGCCAGCATGGATGTACCATCCTCATCAGTCTTCAACCAGAAGTCATCCATAAGTACGACCACTACTGCTTTAGCTCCATACCCAGGCTTAAAACCTGATTGGAAAAGATCCAGATAATTCATTTTCTTCTGGAGTTCTTTGCCGCATTATGGCCATCTTCTCAAAACTTTTTCCAAAAAGGAAAAGGTTGGAGACAGGATGAAAATTGTTCAATACTGTAGAGTCCAAACACGAATTGTCTTCCAGAGGGAGCATAGCTCTAATAAGGAGGGATAAAATCCCACATAGCCTATGTCAGATGATCTCTTCAAAAGAGTGACCAGGATCCCAGATCAGACTTCCCTCCAACCAATAACTTATACATAGATAGCAATAGCACTTAGATTTATATATTGCTTCACAGTCTTTACAGCCTTCTCTAAGCAGTTTACAGAGTCAGCAAATTGCCCCCAACAATCTGGTCCTCATTTTACTGACCTCAGAAGGATGGAAGACTGAGTCAACCTTGAGCCAGTGAGAATCGAATTGCCAAACTGCTGGCAGCCGGCAGTCAGCAGAATTAGCCTCCAATACTGCATTCTAACCACTGCACCACCACGGCTTTTCTAGATATGCATATACGTACAAATATGCACTGAATTTGAGGGAAATGTGGACTTCTGACATTTGGGCAGGAATGGTATACAATACTTACAATTATGATGTCATAACGTTGTCTCTACTCTCCTCCAGCTTAGTTTAAAACTTTAAAAATCTGATCCATCACTTGGTTGCCAGAACTTTCTACTGTTTTCAAAACCTAGATGAAAAACCTATGGAGAACAAATGCCTTAATATCATTTCCAAAGGCTCCAATCTTCCATTTCCAAGAATCCTAATGGCAATTTATTTCCGAACTGAGCTCCCATTTTATGCCACCAAAACATTCATTTTTGGAGCCCTTCTTTTGCCACTGAACAAAAAATAGCTAGATTCTCTTCTGGTACATTTTTTCTTATGCTCCAGTTGCAGTTGCTTTGGTATAAAGATACAAAATCCTCCTTCTATTTGCAAAGCAACCATGAAAAACAGAAGATTGGATGGAGAGGAAACCGCAGTGTGCCTAATTTCCCCTAACAAGATAATTTGCTGTGAGAAAGAGGGGATAAGGGACTAAAAGAATCTTTTTCTTTTTTGTCACTAAACAAATAGCATACAGACTTTTTCTCATCCAGAGCTTTGGAAAAGGATCTCAAAGCTAAAACTCTCAGCACTCAGGAACCCCCAATCACACCCTCAAGAATGACAGTGGCTGTCCTTCTTCCGCAGCTTGCACTTTCCAAGTGTGTTGCTCATTCAGCTCTTTCTTCCTCTGCAGGGTACAACTCTGTGTCTCTTGATCTGCATTTCTGTTGCTTGCTCTGCTCTGCTCATACAGACTGGTTCATGGTATTCTGTAGCTCTGAAACACTGGCTAGTTATGGATAACAAACATATCTCCACCTCTGTCTTCCTTCTGTTAGAAGATCACTGATGATTTATTTAAATATAAGACATCCTAAGTGTTCTTCAGCTAATCCAGAAAATTTATGAAATGCCAGCAAAACCTTCCGGATTTGTATTTAATTGGTTTTCTTATTTGTTTTGGATGGCAAAAGACAAATTGCCAATTGATTTCATATGTTCTTTCCTGAAACCTAGATAGGTAAATAGTAATTCTATTATGTAGTCAGGGCTTTTTTTCTCATAGAACACTCAGAATGGAGTTCCGGCACCTTTTTTGGATGAAACCTTGTAGGATAGGCAAGGCAGGTTGTATGACATGTGTGAGTTCCGGCACCTTTTTCTTATACAAAAAAGCACTGTATGTAGTTACTTACAACATGAAGCACATGTAAAATTCTCTTTTCTCAAGCATTACATCCAACTATTCTATTCTTGCCCATTATACCTTCCCGATAGATTTTACATCTTAAGCCTCTTCATTTACTGTTTTTAATCTAAATCTGCCTTTCTCATTTGGGATTCTTTAGAAGTGTTGGAGAAGCAACTGTGGTTCTGGTATAGCTGGAAGATGCCAGGATGGAGAAAAGCAGCTTAAATAACTGCTGGCCAAACTGGAGGAGGGGAGACATCTGGCCAATAAAGCAGTATTAGATTGCCAAGGAGAAAACACTGCTGTGCTTCTAACAGCAACTTGAAGTATAATAGGCAGGAATCACATTTTTGATTCTAAACTGAATTGAGTTTGATTCTAAATTGATTCGAATTTGATCCTAAATTGAATCATTTCCCCCCCTCTAAACTGTAAAAGGCTTCATCTACCTATTCCTTCGGAATAAGCTGCTATGAAAGGACAAGCCAGATCTCTCCCACATGGATGCACACACTTCAACAATCAGTCCTAGAAATACCTACTTACCAGCAGCCTAGGATGTTTGAAGAACCAGAGGAACATCATGCTGGATTTCAGCATGGATTCTCGCGTGAGATCAAGTCCTTGAGCTAACAGGATTTGGAGGGCCCTTGTACTGAACTGCTACTTAGTATTTGTGTTTGCCTATATAGACATACACACTCAAAGAAACCTAATCACAAGAATGCAAAAGCATTTGATTTATTATATATAAAACACTCTCAGATGCACTAGGTTAGTTATTTGTTCTTACTGGGGAAAAGAACGGTCGTATTTTCTTAATCCTACAGAGTTAATCCATCTCCATCCTATATAGTTCACAGTTATACAAAATAAATATACATAGATATAAGAAACATAAATGCACAGAGAAATTCTTTTACACACACACACACACACACACACACACACAAACTCCTTTACCTAAAGATAAGCACATGATGCCCTGCCTTAGATATAACCACCAAACTAGACTAGAAACAAGTTTTTCTTAAATAACATGAAATTTTGATGTAGCTTTGTGTACTGTGGGTCATATGCAAATAGAGAAGTCAGACACTTTTTTTGCTAGTAAAATGTCCTTCTGGTTCAAATTCTCAGTGGATTCCTTAGGCAACTACATAAGTACATTTCAGCCTTACTTACTCAGTAGCATGTTGTATGAAGATAATATTTTGAATATTCTAAATTTGTAGATGGAAGATAGAGCATAAGTGCAAAAAAGCCCCTCTCTGATACACACACACACACACACACACACACACACACACAAATATGCTAAACATAAAACTTTTTTCTCTGTATTAACATTTTGAACTACAATAACCTCTTTTGGCATCTAAATAGACAGCCATGTGCTGCATGACATTTTGTTTTTGTTTTTTTCCAAATGTTGACATTTAAATAACAAGATGCATCCCATATCATGAACCCTAAAGAAGAAAAAGAAATCTCTTGGTTTTCAATAACTGTTCATATTGAAGGAAATATTAATACAATTTCCATTATTTATTTATTTATTTTAGTATATATACATGTTATTCCAAAAGTACTCTGGATGGATAACAGCAAAATAAAGTTGGTTTCTTTCAAAGTAGCTGGACACAATAGCATCCTGTAACTCATCTCCATAGGGTAGGACCATAGTATCTCAGATACAAAAATCCAAGTGACAGTATTGACAGTATTTTTTTTTCAGTTCTGATAATTCCATTATAAGAAGTAGAGCAGATACAGGTAACCTATTCCTCCTAGATAGTTTGGATTATGATCTGCATCATCCCTATCACTGATGAGCAGGGTTGATAATTACTAGAGTTGTATTACAGATAGTTCTCAACAACCACAGCTGAGCCCAGAATTTTAGTCATAAATCAGTGCAGTCATTAAGCAGGGCACCACATGACCTGATGATTTTACAACTGTTTTTATGGTAGTTGTAAAGTGAGTCATTGTGATTCTTAGGAAAATCAGGTTATTAAGTGAGTCACTGCAGTTGTTAAATGAATCTGTTCTCAAATACCTTAAATATCATGTCATTGAGTGATATAAATGCAAGTTGTAAATGTGAGCTGGTTGCCAAGCCTGAAATGCAATTATGTGACTGGGCTGGGAAGGGGGGGAGTGCAGCAGATGTAACTTCAATGACAGGTTGTAAGTAACTTTTTTGGGGGGAGGGAGGGGTCTATCATAACGTCAAATAGTTGATAAGTGATCAGTTATTAAGTAGCGATTACCTATAATCTAATCTGGATACATCAAATTTTCTATCTACCGGTAGAGGTTCTTAACCTTTTTCTACAATGGATTCCTTTGAGGTTTTGATGAAATCTACAGAGCCCGTTCTCAGAAAAAAAAAGTATTTAAATGCATAAAATAAAATGCATACCAATTATAGTACAAACTAATTATTCTCAGAGCCAGCCAAATATTGAAGAACAGCAAATATATACCTAGTAGTATATGTTTTTATTTATTAATCTATTAAATCAGTAGCAAGACAATACCCTTTTTAAGATTATAATCATTTTATATAGAAATATTAACAAACATTTTTTGAAGTCCAGAGGCTAGACATTTATTATCTTACATATGTATTACTGAATGAAAAACTAAATTGCAGTTTGAAGTTAAAGGAAATAGCAATTTGGAATCTGGACCAGGTTGTTTAAAGCTAATCTGAGCTACCTACAATATATAATCTGCTGAGTTCTGCAGATCTGATACATCTAAACAAGTGAGTGTGTATTCAGTACTGGCTTGCTGAATTGGGGATTTCAGCTCTTTGAACACAAGGATTTATCGGAAATTTTCACACTGGAACTTTTTACACTTAAGTGTTAGAATTGACTTATACATTGTAAATTGCCACAATTAAAAGGAAATGAGTTCCATCTTCTTTAGGTCCTGGAATCTTTTGATTTGGAAAATCAAGAGCCTGTGTCAGAGACCATCCTCAATTTGGTATTTTAATACCTCAATCCAGAAGAACTGGGTTTTGCCCTTGGCTATTTTAGCACTACGTCACAAGGCAATCTCTGCCTCAGCAACCCTCTTAGTTACATTTAAGAGACAAAGTGAAAAACCAGCGCAGATAACTGCATTCAGGTGTGATATGTCATGCTTTTAGCACAAAGCCTTTTATCAAACAAGAAATAACATGCATCACAGGTTGAGGTTTCCAAGGAGCTTAGTAGAGCGGCTCAGTGTGGAAGCAATTGCAAATCAGGTTTTTTTTTCTTGAAATGCTGGGTTATACTGTATACTGTTTGTTCAGCCACCTGCTTATTGGGAAGTAAAGCCTGCAAGGTTAGTGCTAATATCAAGCTAGCTTTTATTTGCTCTCCCTGATAGCTACATTTAGTTAGGTTATATTATGGCTCGTAAGGGTGTATGAAAAATGTGAGAAGGTGGGCGCTGATATATTAAAGAAGAACATTTGTTTTTTCTGTATTTCTGTGATACACGAGAAACTTAATCTTTTCCCCTTACTGCTAAATAATCATCTGGTACTTTGATGCAAAAATACAGAGTAGAATCCTTCAAAGAATATTAGTTAGAAAGCATATTGTAAAAGTTTGAAAAACTTCAGGTGTGAATTCATTATATTCATTTTGAGCAAAGACCTAAATGAGACAAATTATCTTTAGAGGTGTCCCTTAATAAGGATAACTAAAAAAAAACAACACATCAAAATCCAAGGCAAAGCCATGAATTTAGACCAATTAGTCTAATTGGTGGATTTCATTGACCTTTTTTATTGTAGCCTTTTGTAATCTGAAAGGGAATTCTTACCTAGTCACATAAAATATTAGCATTGAGATTTGAAGAACTATTGATGCCTTGGTTTAAAATATTGCCAGAAACATTTTTCACCAATTCAGTTACTTTTAAACTGTGAACTTGAACTCAAGAAATATTGGGTTCTTGGTGAGGGCTTAGGCTTATGGAAAAATTAGGTACTGTCTGTTGCAAAAATGCTTCTCTAACATAGATCTACCTATCCTGCATAGTGAACCTGTCACTGAAACTCATTTTCAGATATATCTACACTACTAATACACGTCTGCCAGAAAACATGTAGCAGAACTGATTTTGTAATAGAAAAAGAGCAAGTAATACCATGTCGTACTGTCCCTAACATTAATTCTACCCTTGACATTGAGTTTGGCCAAGTGCAAGATGTTAAAAATTACTCACTGAATGCAACAAAAGAATTTACAGCTGTGATTGGTAGGAGCCTGTGGGATTGCTATAGAGATTGTGATTTGGCTGGTAATGCTACATCAGTCTGTTTTCTCTTACTGAGAAGATATTGAAAACTGACTGAATTATTAGAAACTAAATTAGGCTAAATGGGTCAGCAAAGTGGAACTATCTAGCTCCTAAGTATCATAATTTACTTTTCTACTATCAATGCACAGAAAAGAGACCAGCAGTCTCTCCCTTTGTCCAAGTATAGAGAGGCACAATGTTCCTTCATCAAGGAATAAAAAGGCGCAAGCTTTGTTAGCCAAGCCATCTGGCCTTATCACCAAGAATATTCTAACGCTTCCTTCCTTTCGAAATGGTAACTAGGGAAAAAACAGTGTTCTTACCTGAAGAAGTCAATCCTGTAGCCTTAGACATCATCTTAAAAGATAACCACATGGCACCATTTAAATTATTGGCCAAACTAGAGATTATAATTTCCATTTCCAAATGACCACTAGATAGCAGGGAAGAATTAAGCTTTTCTGTATCTCCTTCCTGCCATCTATTGATTGTCCAGATTTTACTGCTAAGATATGGTAGCTTTTATGTAGGGGGTTTCACAGTGTATGTGGTAAAACTCTTAGAGACTGCAAACTCTTTAGAGAGAGAATCACGATCAGGGTTGTGCAAAGGAAATGGGAAGAAAGCCCAGAGTGAGTTCTGAAAAACGGTTCAACCACAGATTTAGCCATCTGTCAAAATCACATTACAGTCAGCAGTGCTATGACTGGCAGATGGCTTCCTGTTGGTTCCATTCTGGTATGAGGTAGAATATCCATCATGTTTGCACCATTGTGGAAGAGTACATTTTAATGAAGTTCAGTATCTCTGTTATTTAAATTTCAGACCTTTCAAACTGAATAGCTTTTGTGGAGCTCTCTGAGCTTGTTTATTTGCTTGACAATGTTCCATTATCCCAACTAGGTAATGTTATCAGTGTAAGCGTCTGTCAGGTTTGCTATCTATTTATATACAATAGCTTACCCTGAATAGCCTTTGTTGTAGTAAGAGATTACCAGTGTAACCCAGTGTTGATGACAGTAAGCCAAAGTCAAAATAGTATACAGGTAGCCTCAATTTGCGACAATTAAGCCCAAAATTTTTATTGCTAATCATGACAGTGAAGTGAATTTTGCCCCATTTTATGACTTTTCTTGCCAGTTGTTAAGTGAATCACTACAGTTAAGTTAGTAACGTGGTTGTTAAGTGAATCTGGTTTCCCCATTGACTTTGCTTGTCAGAAGATCACAAAAGGTGATCATATGACCTCAGAACACTGCAGCCATCATAAATTTGAGCCAGTTGCCAAGCGCCTGAATGTTGATCACATGACCATGGGGATGCTGCAATGGTCCTAAGTGTGAAAAACAGTCACCAGTCACTCTTTTCAGTGCCTTTGTAACTTGAACAGTCACTAAATGACCTGTTGCAAGTTGAGGACTACCTCTAGTAATGTAATGTCTAAATCAAGTAATCTATAATTATGGAAAACGTAAAAGGAAAGAGAAGAAGATGAATCCCAGCAAGGTGGATGGACTCAGGATGAACTCAATTATGGCAGTAATGGGAGCACCACTGAAAGACCTAATGGACCAAGGTGGGAATAAATCCAGCTAGAGAGAATCCATCTACACCATCACTAAGAATCAATTGACTTCAAAGCACATAACTAATCTCAAGAAAGTATGGTGAAATATATGCATTGTATAGTGTCACATTTCCTTATAGTCAAACAACAACCCTATCAAATCAATCATTTGATTTATGAAAGAGGTCACATAAATCCACACAAAACTCATGATGTAGTGGAAAATGATGGATAGCAAGAGAAACCAACAGTGGAACTCGATGCAGATGGATGATACAGGAGAAGCACATTTAACTAAAACACATGCCTGATGGAATCAAAAGTTCTCTTACAGTATATTTACTTTCCTCTGATACAGTGAAACCATCTAGTATCTAAACTTGTCTGAGATAAAACATGTTTGATGATCATGCATCTCAATTATTTTCAGTTATGTTGGAGAAGCAATCAGCTATTTTCAAAACTGACCTGTGCAAAATAGAAGGCTTTTTTTGTTTCTGAAAAAGTTGTTAGGATATCTTGAAGAATCAGTTTAATTAACACCTATTTATTGCCATTCTGACTAACAGTGTTGTCTTACTGTGCACTGATAGGGAGCTGCTTCAGGTTTTGTTTTATAATTTTATGGAATATATGCATATCTAAACACTGGAACAAATATATTGTATTTGGAACCTGGTCAAAAAATGGCAAGAAATGTTTTGATATTGCACGGAAGTTATAACCAAGATAACTTGTTCTACATTCCCTGTTCAAATCTTTATTTGGATTGAAATAACAACATGAATAATGTATTAAATGTATATGCTGTCTAACTCCTAGTGACTCCGAGTCTGAAATCAGTGCATATCCTTTAGCAAATTATTATATCTTTGATGGAGTGTTTATTTCCTACAATCAAAGCTGCTCTATATGAAAAACACTCAGATAATATGAAAAAATATGCATGTGTATTTATTTAAATCACCTTTGGTGCTGCCCAATTCCAAAATGACTTCAGAATATAATATAAATATATAGTGATGCAGTTATGAGAAGTTCATTGTGCAATATAGATATAGTTTATCTTAATAAGAGTCAAAAACCCTACTTTATTTTTTTCTTTAACGTATTTATTTAGTAGCTGTCATAAAAACAATAAACTGTAACAGCAATGTACACAATTCCTAGGTTGGCATTTAATCTACCGGTATATTACTGGAAAGTAAACCTTATTAAACGTGACAGAATTTAGTTTTTAGGCACGTACAGAACTGCATTTTAACTCACATTATTATCAAGAGTATTTCCAGATACTCTTTACTATGGAATCACCCTGCCTCTTCTGTGAACTTCAGATGATGATAGTATCTCCATTTATAATTTTCCAGTTTGCATATCATTTTTTCTTTTTCTTAACATAGTACATATTGAAGCAGCCCAAGGAGACAGAAAGCACAACAAAAAAGTGTTCATTATCATCAACACACTTCACACTAATATAATGTGCACAGAGTTTCTTTGCAAGTTCTCTCAGCAGAAGTTGATCGCCATAGCAAACCTCTAAAGTTAGGGTGAGATTTGCATAAACTCTTCTAGGATTTTATGAACAGGGATTTGAACTTCTGTTTCAGAAGCGAATACTGTATGTACAGACAATGTATGGTGCAGGACTACAGCTCTCATCATTTGTAAACATTGGCCATGTCAAGGATGGAAGTTGAAATTCAAGACTGCCTGTCCTCACTAATATCAATATCAAACCCCCAATGTCCTGAACTGAATGGAATGGTTTCTTAAACTGATTTCCTTTGAAAAATAATACCTCCATCAAATAATGGAAAAAAGATCATTCTGTATATAATGGGAAAAGATCATTCTGTGTATAATGAAAAGGATCATTCTGTGTATTATATATCACTGAGGCAGGACAGTATTCCAAAAATTTCTTTTGCTATAATCAGCATATACCTCAACACCATAATGCAGCAGCAATTATAGCTGTAATCCCCCCTGAAGAATCAAAATTCATGCTCCCTATCATTGTAGATTCCAAGAAACAAAGCTGTCACTTCAAGGCAGAACAGAAGGGAGAAATAATAAGTCTTAAAAGAAGTCAAGAAAAAACCCAGAGTGAGAAGCACAAAGAGAGATAAGAAGAGGCATTCACTAAAATAATAGAGCTAAGCAGTATCTGGGAAGAAAGCCAAACGATATAAAAACAGAAAGGAAAATACCATCAACAATGTCCATAATTAAAATTAAGAAACAGCAGTCATTAGATTCATTGTATTCTTATCTGGATTGTACAAAGAAAGAGAGAAAGGAACAATTCTCAACAGAACTGCGACATGGCATTGTTCCAAAATTCAGGCAGGTACAAAATGAAATGTGTGGGATCGAATACTAACTTTCTGAATTCTTATAAAAAATGAGATGATGATGGTAATGGTGGCTTACTCACATTTAAAGACTACTGATTTTCAAATTATGTTGTAATAAAAGATTACTAATAGTTTCAGTGAGTCTATCCATGAGGGAGATCAAAGAGGAAAATAAAACCCTGAAATATCTTGTTTCCCTGACTAGCACAAGCAAAAATCACATGAACTAAAGTCTTTACTAGAAAAAGGAGTTTAAAATTGCAATACTTGTACAGTATTACAAGTCTAGTTTTAGTTTTTGTATTTTCTAATATAATTTATAGAGACCAGATCTAATGTATTAAGTATTTCTGGAATACACAAAATTTCACAAACTAATTATTTTGAAAAGGGGGCTAGAGATTCCTAACAAAATATACAGCATTTTCACACTGCAATTCTTCTTCTGGTTGGTTGATTATCTATTTATCCATTACAATTATTTCTCTCCCAGTTTTCAGAGAGATTTAGAAGAAAGTACCAAAATGTTTTATATTTATGTTTGTTTGTTTGTTTGTTTATCCTGCCTTTATTACTGTTTTTACTCCCATTAAACATATTTGTTAAGTAACAGTAATGCTTATTCACTCAATGACCAACAAAATTTAAAAATATGCAGCATTAAAGTAAACTCAAATGACAGAAAATACTAACACGACAGTCTCCATAATAAAAGTTTTAACACACTCTACTACATGGGTGTCAAAGTCACCACATCACGTGACGTGTTATGATGTATCGCAACTCTTTTTGCATTGCCGGCAATGGGGTGGGGGCAGCTTCGGTATGACAAAACCAGCCAGTGGGCCGGCAGTTTGACACCCCTGCTCTACTATAACAGTATGTTAATTAACTGTGCAAGTATAAATCTAAACTATTACAATGTACGAAATAAAAATACATATTTTTATTTTATTTATTTTATTTTAATTCCATTTATATCCCGCCCTTCTCCAAAGACTCAGGGCGGCTTACAAGCTTAGCAGTAGCCTTCATTCTATGTATATGCCTGCTTATTAGGGCTTTCATACACCCCCCAAGCGGCATTATTACAAAGTCAGCTTAATTGCCCCCAACAATCTGGGTCCTCATTTTACCTACCTCGGAAGGATGGAAGGCTGAGTCAACCTTGAGCCTGGTGGGATGCGAACCTGCACTATTATGTATAATGAGACTGAAGAAAAACCAATAGAAATGGTTATTCCTGTGATCAGTTACTTGGATTAAAGCACAAGTAATGAAGGGGTTGGAATCTTCTGCATTTGTTAGATTTGTTATTGGTTTTCTCCGAGAGTTTAAGATGGTTTGCATAGGAATCTCCCTTCCTTTTATCCCCACAATATCCCTAAAGCTGAAAGAGTAAAAATTGTCTCTGAGTTATCCTGCGAGTTTCTGCAGCTGAAAAGTGAATTGGAGCCTGCTCTTCGTCCAGCACCTAAACGTTTACATCAAGCTGGGTTGGTGGATCTTTCCCACAGACTGGTGGGTAGAAATGGCTTGGCTGGGAAGGAGGGAAAAGTCTCTCCAAAGTGGCTCCTTGGTCTTTGTGGCCTGCCTGCCTTTTTCGCCTTTCTTCTACTCATAAAGAAAGTGTGAGGGTTTTTTTTAAAAAAAACGATTCTCTTTTTTAAAAAAAAATCCATCACCTTAAAACTGTCAATATTACAGGCTGACTTTTTTTTTCTTCCAGCAATGTCACAGTAGCACCAGCTGGGTTTTATTTATTAAAACACCACTGCAGCCTTCTTACACAGTTCTCATATTATTTATGAATTTTATGGAATCCAATGTCAGACAAACAACTGCAGAAGAGAACAGATCATGGATACTCAAACTGCTTCTCCTGAAAAATCTATCAGCAAATAACTAACAGGAATTCACTAGAAATTAAAACTGACCTTCACGATATTAGATAAAGACAGGATTGTCATTTTGGAATGGATGGTAGATTTCAGATGGATAGTAGATGGTAGATTGCAGTTATAAACATTACCAGTGCCATTCATACTACTGTATGCATGTAATTTGATTAATCTAACCTTCTCTGTGTGTTTTTTTAAAGAAATTGTACAATTCATTGACTTACTTTATATCTCCTTCTGGATTGATTGCCTTCATGGAACACAGATTAAATTTTAAAGTTTAGTATAAGGTACCTAAGAATCCGATATGAATAAAGATGAATATTCTTTAGTAAAGTGAGCAATTCACCAACAGAGTTATCAATTATATAGCTAGAGCTGCATTGCCTTGGCAAATATAAAACTTGTTCCTTTCTTTAAGTCTTCAGTCATTTTTAAAGAGTATCACTGTTTTTGAATGTAGAGTAGGAATTGACAATAATAAAACAAATCACAGCTACACAAAAAGCATTTTTATCTTTAAATTAATCTAACCATACATTTTTATAATTAAGCTTTCCAGGATGGATCAGTTGCTGCTGCACCCTTTTTTCTAGCAGGAAATTGCAGAAAACAATTTGTAACCATTTTTTTCTCAACTACATTGTACAAATGTGTGTATGTATGTATGTGTTCTTCTTCACTTTCTGCCATTAGAGTGGTATCATCTGCATATCTTAGGTTGTTGATATTTCTTCCGGCAATCTTAATTCCAACTTTTGATTCATCTAGCCCTGCCTTTCTCATGATGTGCTCTGCATATAAGTAAAATAGGCAGGGCGACAGTATACAGCCTTGACGGACTCCTTTCCCAATTTTGAACCAATCAGTGCTTCCGTATCCAGTTCTCACTGTTGCTTCTTGGCCCACATATAGGTTTCTCAAGAGATAAATAAGATGGTCTAGTATAGCCATCTCTTTAAGAACTTGCCACAGTTTGTTATGATCCACACAATCAAAGGCTTTAGCATAGTCAATGAAGCAGAAGTAGATGTTTTTCTGGAACTCTCTAGCTTTCTTCATGATCCAGCGTATGTTGGCAATTTGATCTCTAGTTCCTCTGCCTCTTCGAAATCCTTCCTGTACTTCTGGTAGTTCTCGATCCACATACTGCTGGAGTCTAGCTTGTAGGATTTTAAGCATAAATTACTAGCATGAGAAATGAGTGCAATGGTGTGATAGTTTGAACATTCTTTGGCAGTGCCTTTCTTTGGAATTGGAATGTAAACTGATCTTTTCCAATCCTGTGGCCACTGTTGAGTTTTCCAAATTTGCTGGCAAATTGAGTGTAGCACTTTTACTGCATCGTCTTTTAAGATTTTGAATAGCTCAGCTGGAATACTGTCACCTTCACTAGCTTTATTGTTGCTCAGCTTTTCTAAGGCCGTCACTTCACATTCTAGGATGTCTGGCTCGAGGTCAGTGACCACCTCATCGTGATTATCAGGGACGTTAAGCTCATTCCTGTATAGTTCTTCTGTGTAATTTTGCCATCTCTTCTTAATCTCTTCTTCCTGTTAGGTCCCTGCCATTTTGGTCCTTTATCATGCCCATTTTTGCATGAAACGTTCCCTTCATCTCTCCAATTTTCTTGAAAAGATCTCTGGTCCTCCCTATTCTATTGTTTTCTTCTATTTCTTTGCACTGTTCATTTAAGAAGGCATTCTTATCTCTTCTAGCTATTCTCTGGAATTCTGCATTCAATTGGGCGTATCTTTCTTTTTCTCCCTTGCCTTTCACTTCCCTCCTTTCCTCAGCTATTTGCAAAGCTTCCTCAGACAGCCATTTTGCTTTCTTGCATTTCTTTTTCTTTGGGATGGTTTTGGTTGTTACCTGTTGTACAATGTTGCGAACCTCTGTCCATAGTTCTTCAGGCACTCTGTCTATCAGATCTAATTCCTAAAATCTGTCACCTCTACTGTATATTCAACAGGGATATGATTTAATTCATACCTGAGTGGCCTAGTGCTTTTCCCTACTTACTTCAGTTTAAGCCTAAACTTTGCAATGAGAAGCTCATGGTCTGAGCCACAGTCAGCTCCTGGTCTTGTTTTTACTGACTATATAGAGCTTCTCCATCTTTGGCTGCAGAGCATATAGTCAATCTGATTTCTCTGTTGACCGTCTGGTGATGTCCATATGTATAGCCATCTCTTCGGTTGTTGGAAAAGAGTGTTTGCTATGACCATCGTATTCTCTTGACAAAATTCTATCACCCTGTGCCCTGCTTCATTTTGTACTCCAAGGCCAAACTTGCCTGTTATTCTGGTTATCTTTTGGCTTCCTACTTTAGCATTCCAATCCCCATGATGATAAGGACATCATTTTTTGGTGTTAATACTATAAGATGCTGTAGGGCTTCATAGAACTGGTCAGTTTCATCCTCTTCAGCACTAGTGGTTGGGGCATAGACTTGGATTACTGTGATATTGAATGGTTTGCCTTGGATTCGAACTGAGATCATTCTGTATCCCAGTATTGCTTTTCCTACTCTTTTATTGACTATGAAGGCTACTCCATTTCTTCTGAGGGATTCTTGCCCGCAGTAGTATACCTGATGGTCATCTGAATTAAATTCACCCAGTCCTGTCCATTTTAGTTCGCTGATACCTAAGATGTCAATGTTCAGTCTTGTCATCTCTTGTTTGACCACGTCCAGCTTTCCTTGATTCATGGATCTTACATTCCAGGTTCCTATGGAGAAAAAATCTTTACAGCATCGGACTTTCCTTTCACCACCAGACACATCCACAGCTGACATCCTTTCGGCTTTGGCCCAGTCGCTTCATTCTTTCTGACGCTACTAGTACTAGCCCTCTGCTCTTCCCCAGTAGCACATTGGACGCCTTCCAACCTGAGGGGCTCATCTTCCAGCGTCCTATCGTTTTGCCTTTTGGTACTGTCCATAGGGTTTTCATGGCAAAGATACTGGAGTGGGTTGCCATTTCCTTCTCCAGTGGATCACGTTTTGTCAGAACTCTCTGCTATGACCTTTTCATCTTGGGTGGCCCTGCACGGTATAGCTCATAGCTTCACTGAATTACGCAAGCCCCTTCGCCACGACAAAGCAGTAATCCATGAAGGGATTATGTGTGTGTGTGTGTGTGTGTGTGTGTAAATTACTAACAAAGAATTAAGGGAAACTGAAATGCTTAATTCTTTGTTAGTAATTTACACAAATATATGAACTGTCTGGTGTGACTACAGCCTCTTCGATGGCCTTTGAGATAAGGCTGAAAACAGGAAATAAAGATTTGCCCCATGACTGGGGCCTAGCAAGGTAATCTAAATAGTTAACATTTGACATATATATGTATATATATATATATATATATATATATATATATATATATACATGTACACACACACACACATACATACACAATATGAAACATATATCTGTGTTAAAAGGTATGTATGTACAAACTATATAGAACTCACATTTGCTGTTTCCAGGAAAGCAGTGTAATTCTGAATTTATTAAAACAAAAGATTTTAAGAGCTGAAAGCATGTTTGAAAGAAATCAACCCTCAGATAGAAAAAAAGAAACTTACTCTTTGCTTAGAAGACATATATATGAAATCTAAATGTCCCACTCACACCAACAACAATACTTGTTATTTATATAGACTTCTCAATGCAAAGTAGAAATCTAAGTCCTAAAGTTTTAAAACAAAATAATCCTTTAGGTTAGATAATTGATCCAACAGACTATTCTTCTACAAGTTTTTGTTTCCAGAAGTTTTGTATTATCCTGAAGAAATGAACCTGTATAAAACATACCAAATTACTGTATGTAGTAGTGGCGAATATCTGTAACTCGGGTGTAGGATGAGGATGAAAGTTCACCCTCAAATTACTGTATATATACAGCATTTTCTAATAAAACAGGTAACAGTTTTAAATGGCTTTTCAATAGTGTCTTCTTTGTACAAAAATATACACAGATTATTTTTCAATAAATCAAACCAGTATTTTGTACTGGCTATTTAAAACCAGCCATTAAAAATGAAATTTAGTTGTTTGCTCTCAAAGTGTACACATACATAACACACATTTAAACATACTATATACAACATATGTATTGACCTACACCCTTACACATAAGTAACATAAAATTATTAATAACTGTCCATCTTGAATACATAACGGAAGGAGGAAGTTTTAGAGTTCACAAGGTTAATACTATATGGATCAAACCTGGATGTTCTACCACAAAGCCTCCTTCCAGAAGGTAACAAGGAAAACAGGTCGTGAAGAGGATGTGCAGTGCCCCAGAATGTATTACTGCATTAAGCGTTTGTGAATATAATGAAGTGCTTTCACTACACTCATGCAGTATTATCAGGTTTTATCTGCATATGACTTTATGCATCCCAAGAAAAAGGTGGTAGTTCTCAAAGGCTTATGCTATAATAAAATGTTGTCACACAATAGTACAGTTAAATGATGTAGGAGTCAGATGTATATAATAGTTACATTGTAGCTAGGTAGACAGAGAGACAGGATCTCCAGAAAACAGCAATACAATCAACAAACATGACTATCAACTTGTTAAGGATTATTCAAATGTCTATATTTAAAGTAACAATAAGGTGCCTCCTTCTCCAACTCTGAGCTCCCAAATCTGGATGACCACTATATGGCATCAATCAGACCATTAAATAGCTGTTCTAAATGGTCATTTAAACAGCTGCAGCTTTACTTTAAATCCTCTCAGTTTTCAATTAACTTCTACATAAAAGTTACCACACAACACAGAAGGCATTCGAAAATGAAGGCATTTCATCTCAAGTTTCCAGAAACAATTCATTGGATAATAGATATAGTCATGTCACATGCCTCTAGGACACAGGTCTGCAACCCGCGGCTCCGGAGCCGCATGCGGCTCTTTCAGCCATCTCCTACGGCTCCCAGTCCTCTGACATGTGCAGTCCAAAAAGAAGTGGGACTAAAAAAGTTCAACCAATCAATTCAAATATGCAGGGTAGGTGCATATCTTGCCTTGGCTCCACTCTTCAGTCAAACCCTGTTCTGCGCATGCGCGCATGTATGCGCACGTGCACACATTTTTTGCGGCTCCCAGTTTTTCCTTTTGTGAGGGAACCGGTTCCGAGTGGCTCTTTCACTGTTTCAGGTTGCTGACCCCTACTCTAGGACAAGTCTTTGAATTAGTGCCACATCACAGATTTTTGATCACTGAATATTCATGGTTACTTCCATTGTCTCAGGATCATGACAGAATCCAAAGCAAGAGAATATGAAATAACTCTGCAGAATTAGAATTCTCGTATAATTACACACAAATGCAATACTTGTTACAGAGTATTACCATACTCATAATATGGTAATATTGTCATTTTTTCCCTTCTGTTCAGTTGTGTCCAATTTCTGAGGTTTTTCAGATGTGGTTTGCCCTTTTGTCCTTCATAAGGTGGAGAGAAAATGACTGGGACAAGGTCACCCAGCTGGCTTTGTGCCTTGGGTGGGACAAGACCTCATGGTTTCCTGGTTTCTAGCCTGATGCCTTAACCATTACACCAAACTAGTTCTTAATATGTTAACATTGTACAGTGCGGTATGGTAAGGTATGGTATGGTATAGGTATAGGGGGGTGTCATTATAATACATCAGCAATTTGATTTATAGTGGGAAAAGCCACAGAGGTATGGGGAGGGGCAAGAGGAGTCAAATAAAGAAAGCAGTATCACAATGTTATACACACATACAAAAGGGTGCAACAGTGCAACATGGCTTTTAACATTTTAAATTAACACCTTTAATTTTGCACCCACGTTTGAAAGGCCAGCATAGCGATAAAAATTTCCAATAGTTATATTCATTTAATAAGTGCAGGATATTTAAAAAATTGCATTTTCATAAAACCATAAATCTTTGGGGTATCTTTTGCAGTTACATCACAAATAACAATGCAAATCTAATTAAAAACATCCTATTAAATACAGTGGAGATTACTACCACCTATCTAGGCACAGTGTATCAATTTTGGTTGAAAAGCATGGTCATTTTGCTCTTAGTTGTGTATGGTAGTCACCACTCATAATTGGTTTGTTTTTCAATTGCCATGATTAGCACTGAAAATGGCCCAATGGTTTCTTCACGGTGGACCAAGCCACAAAGAGGAGCTTAAAACCAGCCATATGTTTCTTTTCTGGCACACTGCAGCCAAAAGAAACCATCATTTTCCACCTGGAAGACCCAGCAACCTAAAAGCAAGCCATGGACAGATACTTTACAACTGTACACTTGTGTTGAGAAGTCTCTAGGCAAAATTTTAATGAAATCATAGTTAGCTGTAAGCATATTACATGAATGTACACAGAATTGAAAGAATGCCTTCCTCTTTCATCAAGACAAGTACAAACATTTACAATAATTCAACACTTTATCTAATTATTTTAGCCAAAAATCTCTTCATCCCATATCTCACATTTTATCTATTGGCAAATAAAGCCTCATCTTTCAATCTGAATCAGCAAAACTCCATTAAGAGCTACCAGAAATAACAACATATGTATATTAACTTTAAATAGGTAAACCAATTTCATATTTCTTTTTCTTTACACAATACCATGTCATTTTATCTAAAAACACAAAAGAAGAAAAACCTTCCTATGTCTTATATGTATAAAGTTTAAAAATTCATCATTCCATCTTAATCAAGAAAAATTCCATTAAGAGCTACTAGAAACAAATTAAATATTAATATTTAATCCCTTCAAATGATAGCCCACAAATTAAGTTATCATCTTCTTTTCATCTCCCCTCAATTTTAATACCATAAATTATCATTTTTTAAAAAAAATAAAACAAAACTCTGTTCTTCCCATTTCATATCTACTAACAAATCTTAAGAGTCTCTTCACTGAGTCCAATTCAAGAAAAACCCATTAACAACTCTTTAAAAAAAGGATCATAGACAGTTTAACCTTCATAGAATAAATCAACTTTATTAACTTTTGTTTTCAAGGTCTTGATTATTCCTTTTAGTAATATCCCAAAAACTGATTTCTTCTCTCTTTTCCTTTCCTCAAAAATTCCTTCATAAGTATAACACATTTTTTTGTAAATCCAAAGTAAGACTATTGTCCAAGTCAAAGTCACTCTTCTGATTTATCATTTGTGTGTTTCTTTTAACAGTTAAAACTTCATCCAGTTTCATTTGTAAGTCCTGTTCTGTATAACATTTTGTCAATATCATCCTCGTATCCTGTCAATTTTAAATCTGTCCAAAACAGACTGCTTTGGGTTACATCGCCTTCTATCTCCTCTTTTAAGCCAGTTTTTATTGCATCAGACAGTAAGTTCAATGTACATTGTTCCCAAATATCCTTAAATTCTTCTAGAGCAGGGGTGTCAAACTGCCGGCTTGTGGGCTGGCCGCGTCATGGCGAAACCACGCCCAGCCCATTGCCGGCAATGGAAAAAAAGTTGCGATACATCGCGACACATCACGTGACATTGAGAGTTTGACATCCCTGTTCTAGAGTGAATTTATATGTGTGTTGTTGTTTGATTTTTATTTATTTTCTGTATTCCCTTACCCTTTCTTTTTTTTGCATTTATTTTTTTCTATTTTTAAATTTTTCCTTAGTTTTTCTTATTTTTATTTCAATAAAAAATATTATGAGTGTACATAAAACTGATGCAATCTCTGGAAAAAATGTTTTCCTTCACGCCTTCTCTGTTAAATGAGAAACCATCCTTCCATGCTTGGAAGACACTTTTTGCTAGCAGGAGCCAAGTCTATAATTTTAACATACATCTACTTATATGAATACCTTCTTGCTACCACACTTCCTTTAAAGGAACAGCATTCTTCCTAATGTAACCAATTATCTGATTAGGAAGGCAATTATACATATAAGTTATTTTCTGGAATATTATTCCTGTCTTGAAAATATATTCAATATTTTCTATTGATAGCAAGGAAGCAATCAAAACAAAATGAATAGAGAAATAAAAGTTCATGTGACAGCCAGATATAAAACAACAGAGAGTACTGACACAGCAAACAGCATGTAAGATTAAACAGCAGCCACCTATAAATCCAATTACCATTCACCTGGTAATACATCTTATTGTTTTAGAAACCAGAATATGCCTATCAGAACTTGCAAAGTAATACATTTAATGGTTAAATGTTGAATCACATTTTTCATCTGACTAAATAATTCTTTCTAACTTTTAAGGGGAGCCTGAGCAAATTTAAAAAAAATAAATTTAATTTTTTTTAAAATATTTAAAATACACTTTAAATATAAAGGTAAAAATCCTACTTACCAAATCATGGTTTGTTGAATTAGAATCATCTTCTGGAAATGGGATGTAAACAGCTAAGGCCACACAATTGGCAAAAATAGCCAGTAATATAAATATGTCAAACGGTCTTAAAGATCTTGTTAAGGAACATTCAGTTATAGATATATAAATATTTGTCATAATACTATTTTGCATTATTTTTTTCATTATATACAAGAAACATCTTTCTGAAGTTAAAATAGCATGCTCCTATTGTTTGATTTTGTTTTGTGATTGATGAAATTGACAGCTACCTTCCACAGACAATTATGTTCCCATGTTAATTGTCTTTGAGCAATTGGGCCTTTCATTTTCTTATTACTTCACATCACGTTTTTCATAGTATAGTTTTTAAACAATAGTGTAGCTTGCATAGATATCTAATCAGTAATGCTTAATCATTATAAAAATGTTTTCAAATAATTTTGCTACTCCACGTCTATCATAGTTACCACTAGCACTAATGGAACTCAAATACAAGTAACAGAATAATACCAAGCCAGAGTTGTCTATATCAAGCTATTCCTACCTAGTTACCCACAAATTTATTGGACTTAACTGCCCATAGTTCCCATCAAAGAAGAACCAGGAAAAAGCAAGTACAAAGCAAGAATCTCTCTTCTTCATTTCCAGCCTACCAAAGATTCAGTCAACAGGATAAAGCTTCAGAATCATTAGACATCAGGTTGCTTCCAATAATAGTGAAATTGCTCTACTATTCTTTCATTTCACCCTCACAACAGCTAATCTATGAGGTAGATTCATCTGAGAAAGAATGAAGAGCCCGAAGCATACTCATGGCTCAGGGCAGTTCAGCAATTTAATCACTATCCTGTACTTATTTTTGAGATACCAAATACTAAATCAAACTTTTTTATTACTGAGAATGAGCATAGTAGATGCAAAGGTACATCACTTACTAACAGAGGCACCTGCAGGATTCAGCACTTTTGTCAATGACAAAAAAGGCCTTATCCAAACACGATGCAAACTCAGCCCCCATCATACTCCATAACACATTGACAAAATGATGACAGTGAGCCTCATGGTGTAATTGATATGTAGTTGATACTTTGCATCCTTTTCCACATATCTCCTTGAAAACACCTCTGGTTACTACTTTATCCCAAGAAATCACAACAAACTAATTAGAAGCCAACTCTCCTCTATTATGTATATCAGGGATGTCAAACTCACAACGTTTTGTGACGTGTCATGATGTATCACGATTTTTTTCCCATTGCCAGCAATGGGGTGGGCGCAGTTTTGCCACGATACATCTGGCCCACGGGCCAGCAGTTTGACACCCCTGATGTATATTGTTACCTGACTTCAAATTCTTAAAATTAAATCTTCAGATACTTTGAAAATTGCAAAGAGGAATGGATGAATAAATGATGTCATGTCCTTTGTGTCATGTGACATCATCATGGAAATGACCCAGATTGTGATTATGACATAAAACCAATAATATGAATTATACAATCTGGATCATTTCCATAATGATGTCACAATGCAATGACATCATTTGCTCTTCCATCCCTATTTGCAATCTCTAGTTAAATACTGATTTGGTGGGCATTTGTTCAATAAAACCACTCAGATTTAAGAGGACATGGACTCCATCTAGACAATAACAATAGAAATAACTGGGTCTTCATCCTGGAAGGCCATCTGGAATTATTTGAGCCTGCCAATCTTGAGGAAGCAGAGAGAACTGTCTATAGTATTATTATCATCAATTTCCATTTGGATTACTGCCCTTTGTGGTTAACATCTCCCATGAAGTGGCAGGAAGTTGGATTTGAGCAGTAATGAATACTTCTTTGAGTGAGGCATGTTCCTGTCACTTTAAGAAACCTTCATGCAATTTGGGATAATCTTAGTAGCCATTCACTGGTAGCCTTGCAATCCAGAGAGCATAAAGGTAGCAAATTATATGGATGTTCTGGTTTTCATTCTAATTCTGAAGTATTGAGGAATATATTTGGGGGGGGGGTATCTTTTGGGTGGATGATTCATTTTATGGTCAAATTATTAGCCTCTTAGAATCTATGGCAGGGGTCTGCAACCTTGACAGCTTTAAGACTTGTGGACTGGGGGCTGAAGTCCACAAGTCTTAAAGTTGTCAAGGTTGCAGACCCCTGATCTATGGGATTAGGCAGCATACAATGACGTAAATAAGTAAGTGCTGATTGACCTCAAAATATGCCCAGTAAATGCTGACTCAGTTGAAACAATATCCAACTATAATATAAAGTACATTGGGTTAAATCCAAAAATTCCATTCCACTGATGGAAATGCTTCTTTTTCTATAGAATTTTTGTATCTAATCCAATTTGTGTACATTAATTTTACATATGCACAAAGTGATCAGTTTTTAAGGGAGAACAATCTAAGAAAAAGCTATGTCCAATAAGAAAAAATCACAGATATTTTATGAAAGTTGCAATTCATGCATAAAATTCCACTGAAAACTCAACACTGACTGAATGCATACATTAATTTAAATGAAATTAGAAACATAAATTGTATTATTTACACTTCTTCCATGAAGTAATTACCACTTATTTAATGGGACTTACTGCCGGGTCATTGGACATAAGAAACATTAGCTTGGAACAGCTGATACTGGGCTGACCTTAATTAGGAAGGGAAAGGTAATTTATCATATTTATAACCCACACATTCTAGCAAGTCTACCATGACAGCAAACAATAAAGATTTAAATCCAAAATTATTTTCAAAAGCTTTACAATAGAATATAAAAGCTATATATTACAACACCCAAGAAACCATAGTGTTTAATGTAAAAGGTAAATATATCAAGCCAGCAATATTTTTAAAAAAATACTAGAAAAGAAAAAAATGAGTGAAAATAAGTTTTTGGACACTTAAAAGAAAGCAGATATGGAGGATTCTAGACTTCTGTGGGTCATGAACTCCATACTGGTGATTCTATCATTGAGAAAGCCCTTGTCCTAGTCAAGGGTGACCAGTCAGTACCTCCAATAAACACTTTAAGGACAATATTATTTCAGTCTGGCAAAAGATGCTGTCATACTCTCTAGTGTGTTTCCCACGTGTGTCTTTCTGATATGAAGTTCAAGTCCTCAGAGAACTGGAAATAAAACAAACTCTGAGTGAAAGGATACTTCCATTCGACTATACTAATGCAGGCTCTTCGGAGTGGGTTATTGAGGGATAGACAGAAAAGAGCACGGGCTGGCCGACTATTAGATGTATTACCCTGTTTTTTGCTCTTGGCATATTGCTGACGCTTTCTTTGGGACAGAGATCCTACAGGTTGAGCTGGGGTGGTGCTCATGCCTTGGGCAGCCTTAGCTTGTCTAGCAGCATCAATTGCAGCTTGCCAAGATAGCACCCTTTGCTTGGTAGGTGCTGTGTTGTTCGGCTGGAGTGCTGGGCTGTCACCAGGAAGAGGAATTCTGGTGCTATTTGCATAGCTTGCTTCTGTGGGAAAACAAAAGAGAAGAAGAAAATTAATTTACCTTTTTCTGAAATCATCCAGTTCCTTCAAACGTCTTGAAAAAAACCAGGTTTTGGTGGAAGTTTGAGGCCTTTTCTTTAAAAAAAACACAAAAAACAACAGACCCTTTCTACTGAAGTTAAAAGATTCAGGAACAAGCATCTCAGGCATATGTATCTAATGCTTTGCCAAGCTAAGAAATTTCCCATTTAGATATATCTTTAAGAAGCTGAACATCACCTATTTTAGAAGCGGGGAGGGGGGAATCTAATTTCTTCCTTCCTTAGAGTGTTAACTTAAGTGTTCATTGTCTTAGAATCAAAAGGCCAGTCCAACCCACCCTGCTCAGAACAGGAATTCAAATAAAAGCATCTCATTAAAGTGGTCTTCTCTTGCTCTGAATATATGAGCAACATTAGATATTCACTGATGTGTAATATATCTATTACTATGGAAACTCAAATGAAATATCCAAAAAGAAATATTCCGCTAGAAACATGATCTGTAATACTCTTTAAAATATTTGATTATTAAATGGTACTTCCATAGAAACTAATACAGTTAATAATGAATAACTTGTTCCACTGATTTCTAAGAGACAACTCCTGCCACCACTGAAATCTGGATTCATTAATCTTGCTTACCCATTACATATACCAAGTATGAAAAATATGAATCCATGCACTTTGGTTGGCATTGTTTCTGGTTGTTGCTAATTATTCTTTTTTCAAGTGGCAGTGTCTTTTCTTTGGCCTTGGGTTTCTTCCAAAATACAATGTGAATTCAGAATCTGACATAGTCCCTCTATCACATCTCAACTTGAGGAAACTGATAGGAGCTTGTCTCTTCAAATTGTATTTTGAAGTTTGGCTTTAGGAAGTGTAAACTCAAAAACAAGTGAAAGAAGAATCAAGAACATAGGGGAAACAATAATTGAAGTGACTGAGTTAGTAAATCCATGACAATAAGTTGCAAAATACCAATTACGAGGGCAATTCTGAAATAAATCTCCATTTGGTTATCAGTGACAGACACTCCCAGATTCAGAACTTTTATTATACACATTAGAAAATTAGAAAATTACATTATTTTTTGACATAATCACCATTCAAATTGAAGCACTTGTCATAACGTATTACAAGGTTTGAAATTCCTTAGTAGTAATTGTTCAGAATCAAATCTGGACTATGGGGGGTGTGTGATCAAAAACATCCCAATGGAACTGCTTCAAAAATTCTTGGGTGAGTCTAGTGGTGTGCAGGCGAGTATTATTTTGGACCAACACACCAGAAGTGGTGCCATAGAAAATCCCGCCAAATGTGAAGATGCCGAAGGAGTACTGCTAGTAAATTTCATGGAGCGTGGTTTGACCATCAGTTTAGAAGTCCACTGTGAAATGTTACGAAAACTCAGACAAGCCATCCATAACAAGTGTCGAGGCATGCTGACTGGTGTGGTGTTTTGAAGCAGTTCCATTGGAATGTTTTATCTCCCCCCAATAGTCCAGATTTGGCACTGAGCGACTACTAAGGATTTTCCAACCTTGTAAGACGTTATGACAAGTGCCTCAATTTGAATGGCGATTATGTTGAAAAGTAATATATTGTTGTAGTTTTCCACTATGTATAATAAAAGTTCTTTGTTAAAGATTGCATGATAAAATGGGCTCAGAATATTCAAGAAGTTATTACAATGGATACTTGGGAAAAGATCTGGATGAGAAACGTAAAATTTACGCAAGCTCAAAATTTAAGAGAGAACTTTTATAAAATGTTTTATAGGTGGCATTTAGATCCCAAAAAGCTTGCAAGTATGTATCCGAACTACCAGCCTAAATGTTGGAGGTGTGGTGGCGAAGACGTATTTTCACATATGGTGGACCTGTAAAAAGGTTAAAGCATTTTGGATTAAAATCTGGTGGAATATGCAGAAGATATTTAAGAAAAGGATAAAGTTTTGTCCGCAATTGTTTTTATTGGGCATTATTACTGACACTACTGTTGTGGACTCTAAGTTGATGTTGAACTTAATTACGGCAGCAAGACTTTTAATAGGGCAATACTGGAAGAAGGAAGAACTGCCGACTTTAGAGGAATGGACTTTAAAAGTTTCTAACCTGGCGGAAATGGCAAAGATTTTAGCGTATTTGAAAGACCATTCGCAACAACGATATATCGTGGAGTGGAAAAAATGGATTGATTACATCCAGAATAAATATGGGACTAAAAAGTTTCATTTAGCATTTGAATAAGTATTGATGTGATATTTATATTGCTTGTAATCATTTTATAAGAGCTAAAGTGCGATAGACCTAATAGCTTATTGTTGTTAGCATATGGTAGTTTATGATTGTTTTTTTTACTTTTATACCTTGTATTTAGCTCTGGGAAGTCGGGGAGGGGGGAAGGGGAGGGGGGGAGGGTTGGGCTGGGTTGGGAAGGGGGGGAGGGGGTGGGGAGGGGTTGGTTTGTTAAAGATAAAATGTATTGAAAAACTTTTCAATAAAAAATAAAAATAAAAGTTCTTTATCCACGAGTGTCTGTCATTGATAACCAAATGGAGGTTTATTTCCGAATTGCTCTCATATTAAGACAGATGGGGGATATTGAAAACGTAACTATGAGATGGAATACAGATTTCATCCACACTGCAGTACTGTTCTGCATACAATATTTCACTTTCCTGCCCTATTTTGAACAAACGGCAACCACAGGGTAGAAAACAAAGGCACTTTCAAAGAATTATGAGGTCATAAAGGAGCTCCCAGTTGACTGTTCCTGCTAAGTTAAGCAACTAAAGAAACCAAAGAAGCTATTCCTGCACTTTGTTTAGCACGATGTGTTACATGTGATCCAGAAATTGCCTCATTTCTCTTCTAACAGACTTAGAAGCCAAAAACAAAATACAGGTAATCCTCAACTTACAACCACAACTGAACCCAAAATTTCTGTTGCTACGTGAGATAGCTGTTAAGTGAATTTTGTCCCATTTTTATGACTTTTCTTGCTACAGTTGTTAAGTGAATTATTGCAATTGTTAAATTAGTAACAGGGTTGTCTGTGAGTCTGGTTTCCCCACTGATTTTGCATGTCAGAAGATCGCAAAAGGTGATCACATGACAGTGCAACTGTCATAAATATGAATCAGTTGTCAAGCATCTGAATTTTGATCACATGACCATGGGGTTGTAGCAATGATCATAAGCGTGAAAAATGGTCATGAGTTATTTTTTTCAGTGCCACTGTAACTTTGAACAGTCATTAAATGAGCTGTTGTAAGTCGAGGACTACCTTTATGGCTTCCAGTTTGGGGCTGTCAAAATCACAGTTGACACTGACAAATTGCGAGTTGGCAGGAAAATCTTGGAAGCAATGATAGAATAGTGAACATCATTACAATGCTCATGTGTGATCTTTCAGGATTCTTCTAAACTCTATTGTGCAGGTAACACAACATGCAGAAAGAAAGGAGAGAGAGAGAGAGAGAGAGAGAGAGAGAGAGAGAGAGAGAGAGAGAGAGAGAGAGAGAGAGAGAGAGAGAGAGAGAGAGAGAGAGAGAAAGAAAGAAAGAAAGAAAGAAAGAAAGAAAGAAAGAAAGAAAGAAAGAAAGAAAGAAAGAAAGAAAGAAAGAAAGAAAGAAAGAAAGAAAGATCACCGAAATCTGTTTCTTTCTTTTCCCTACCTGAGTCTGGAAAATGATTCCATCCAAACATGATTTAATAATGAATGAAAGACCAAACTTAGGAACTCAGTCCATTAATTTTGGGGGAGAGGGGGTATCCAATATGAAGTTTAAAAACTCTCATTTTGAACAACCATGTATCTAAGAATAAATCATTGTTTTTATTCGTTACATTGTTATCTTATCCTTCTCCAGAAGAGCAAAACATCCTGTATTACTGAATCTCTAGGCAATTGGCTGGTCCTATAAAATTAATAAATCAAGTTATTTTCCTGCTCTGTTTTGTATCCATAAAAATATTGGAAGATACTGAATATGTGCAGAGCTGAACCTGTGTCAGCCTGTTTGTAGTTCAACACTCATTATCCTACAATAGAGGCTCCCATTGGTGGCACCTCTTTCCACTTTGATGACTAATGCCAGATTGAATATTCAGCCTAGAGAATTGTGTCACAGATGGGTAGAGCTGTTCTTCCATGTGTGTGCAGTAAAGATGTTCAGTATTGCTGTGTAAAAAAGGTTGCTGCTCTGTCTTTGAAAGTGTCAATCTCTGGACAAATCCATATGTCCAGTTTACTCCAGTGTGAGCATAACCCACGCACCATTTATAGAGGGCATATCATCCTCAATCCACTCCTATGTAACCTCCAGCCATGTTTTCTGGCTTTCTGTCAAAACCTGTTTTCCATCTGCATTGGTTCAGTCCATGCTGCCTGGTTTGCATGCTTTCAAAACCAAACCCCTCTTCTCCAACCAGTTGTTGTGGCCCGTAGGGAAGATGTACTCTGAATCACTGTTTTTGTTGCTCACATTGTCATTTTCTTTAACAAGTTCACAGGTGAAAAGCTGAAAACTGGACTTACTCCTTCCTTCCTTCCTTCTGTCCTTCTTTCATTCCTTCCTTCCTCTCTCCCTCCTTCCCTCTCTTCCTCCCTCCCTCCGTCCCTTCCCATTTATCAATGGAATTGAGCAAGTTTAAACTACCTTTGTTTTTGTTTGTTTTTAAAGTAAGTGAAATTCTGCCACTTTCCCCTTCTATTCAAGTAGTGACAAGAAAATGGTAAAACTTATTTTTTTTTAGGATCCAATCTGGCCGGTCACCAGGACCAATGGTTTTATAGTCTTCTGAGCTTTTGGACTTGTGCTGGAGCCCATTGTCAGCGAACTTGTCTCTCACTAGAATGTGTGTGTTGTTTTTGTTTTTTTTTTTGCATGGCAATGGTAGGGCTGGGCAAGGACAAAACGGGAGCCATCAATCAGAAGTTGTGGTAACAAACAGTCCAAGTCAAATATTAAGCCATCACCATGGCCAAAGCAGTGCATGGGTATCTGGACAGGGTTGTCTTAATCCACGTTCATTTCTAGCCAAATTACTAACAGGGCATAAGCAGTTAAAAGCTGCTGAAGTAAAACAAATTAAGAAAAAAAGTCCTGAGTCTTGTGAATAAAATCTGTAAATGTTTTCTACATGATTAATTCTTTGAATATGTAATTCATATTATGACTCCACTTGCGGCCTATGGTTTGGCATACATCCATAAAACTCTTCCTCTGTGTTTTGAATTCTTGTTCATATTTTCTGGATTTACAGTCTGCCACAGCAATTGTGGAGAACTTCTGTTACTGTGCATTGACCTACCAAGTCAAACCACTATAGAAGTATTTTCAGTAAAGTATCCAACAGTAATTCCTGAACTGTTAGATATATTTTGAAGTTAGTAATACAAAAACAGGGACATAAAAACTCTGAGCTAATATAAGAAAAATGCAGAAGAAAGCCTTTCAAAGCTTTAATGCAGAGTATAGAAACAGAAAAAGCTCTTACAGCTAGTCTTCATTTAGCAACAATATTTGGGGCCAGCAATTCAGTCATTAACTCATTAAGTGAAGTGGTGATTAGTAAAACTGTCAGTGTGCTTCTGATGTTCAACCTTTCTTTGCTTTGCAGATCTGCAAAGGTCATAAATGTTAGGACTGGTCATAAAGTTATTTTTTATCACTGTTATTTCTGTGAACAGTTGCTTAATGAGTAGTACATATACTACAATTTAGGACCATGTTGTGTCTTTGTTAATCTCATCTCTATGGTCTTCACTAATAGTTTACTAATATTACCTTTTAAATATTTTTTATCAATTATTTATATGCTGCCTCTCACCCAAAGCATTTCCAGGTATTTGCAAAATTAAAAATACATTTAAATATAATTAAATAAATGAATATAGAGATACATGAACTAAAATAGAGTAATAAACACATTGTACAAAAGTTGTCTTGAGCCACTATCTTAATTTGGCTTTTCTGTGGCATTTCACTTTGGCCTGCCACTTAACTTTAACAAAAATCTGATGAAAAATGCTAAACACAATCGTAATGAAATGAGCAATGAAACTGAGGTAATTATAAATTCAGAAGGATTCTCAAAGTTACAAACGAGAAACAACAAACTATGTAAGGGAGCTTTAGTGCTTGAAATATATATGAAACTACCAAGTGGACAAGAAGACCTTCTAAATTTCAGGTTTCATGTGGAGAAAATAGATGGAAAGACATACAACAAATTAGAGCCTCTGTTGGAAATTATGTCCAGGTGACCAATGAAGATTAGATATAATACGGAAACAGAAGGGCTTTCCTTTACAAATATCACTTCCCCTTCCATCAGGGCAATAATAATAAAAAAAGAGGGGGGATGTGTTCTGCACTCCTTTCCATATTATAGTGATAAAGCCCAAGTATTATCTTTTGGGTGATGTCCCTCCCCTTTCCACCCCTCCAGAGCTACAGGCAAGTATGCAGGCATATAGAGAGAGGTGAAAAACAGAGACTGGGAGGGCGGAGATGGGAATGTTTAAGATGGCTCCCTTAATGTGCAGCTGAGTAAAGGTAGTTGTGGGAAGTAGAGGGCATCTTTTACTGACCAAGAAACTATAATGAATCTCACTCAAGAGATCTCCTGAGAGCAATCCAGGAGGTGGAGAGCAGACAGCAGCTTCTCACAGCAACAAGATCGGGTTATTCAAGGAGCGGAGCGCCCTCCTGGCCTGTAATCACTCCATACCAGAGCAAACGCGGTCAGATCCAGCCGACAATGGTTTCTCCTGAAATCATTTCATCATTTCTTCCTCCCTCCCACCCCCCCCACATTCCATTTTTGCATTTGTTTGTTTATTTGGCTATTTCTGGGCCAGGATGCCAGGGAAGAAGGCAGCAGCCTTCCCTCTTCTCCTTTGCAAGGGACCTCTGAAAGTGAAGCAGGTGGGCTCCCTGAGGGAGTCGCGCTTGCTTTTTTTTTTTGCCCTCCGGCACACACGCACGCACACACTTTCTCAAAGCGCCTGTCAATCCAAGCTGAATCACTTCCACGCAGCTCCGGGAGCCGGGGAGGGAGGTGAGGCGGCAGCGGCAGCAGCAGCGTCTCCCTGAGTGTGTTTGCAAAGGCGAGGAATACACACGAGCCCCGTTGCGCCTCTTTTCCCTCGGCGCTTTGGCAAGCGGGAGGAGGAGGCAGGAGAAAGGCAGCGCTCGCTTTCCTTCAGATCACCTCTCCGAGCCCCTTCGGTCGTCCTGAGCGCTCGCCAATATGTGTAGGGTGAGCCGCCACCGCCGCCGCCACCAAATGCCGAGGGCAATTGCCCTCCCTCGCCCTCCCATCCTCAGCGCAGCCTTTGAGGCAAAAGGCAGACGTGCCAAATCAGTGCAAGGCGCTCTGAGGAGAAGGCGGCGGGTTGAGGGCAGCGTCGCTCGCGGCGCGCCCAGCTTCGCCTCGGAAGCTTGCCGTAACCCCTGACCTCCTCCTCCTGCTCCCTCGATCCCTTGGCTTCCTTCCTCTGCTTTTAATCCTCCCCGCGACCCCCTTCTCTAATCCACCGCGCTCCCGGTTTCCCCCAATCCGCCGCCACTTAATCCCGCACGGCGCGTCGGCGTTTGTTGCTTCCCGGCGGAGGGAGCGAGCGAGCGCTCGGTCCGGCGCCTCTCTTACCTTCAGGGAACTGCTGCTGCAGTAGCAGCTGTTGGGGCAGCATGGTCACTTTCTCGGGGGGCCCCCGAGGCGCGGGGAGCTCCTTCCTCGGCTCTTCCCGAAGCGAGTGGGCGATGATGTTTCCCTCTCGCCCCAGCCCTTGCCCTGACCTGGCTCGCCCGCTATCCGGCGGTCCTCATGACGGTGGTGCTGGCTGGCAAGAGGCGAAGGCTCGGGATCGCTGGGTCTACCACCACCGCCGCCGCCGCCGCCGCTGCTGGGTCTTCCCCTCTGCCGCCGCCGGCGCCTGCGAACCTCTTCGAGTTGGGGCCAACATGACACTCACATCCGGGTGACACGGGCGCCCTCCATCCCTAGCAACCCACCGCCCGCCGCCGCCACAGCTGCACCCTCCGTCTCCGGCTGCCGCCTCTCTCTCCTCCCGCAGCCGCTGCCTAGCTGCTTCCCGCACAGTCGCGGCCACGGGGTTAGCTCTCTTGCGCCTGCCGCTGCCGTGGCTGCCGCCGCCACCTGCTGCTCGGGGAGGAGGAGGAGGAGGAGCGCGAGGAGGCTGGCCAGGCGAGCCCGGCCGAGGGAAAGACTTCTTCGTACGACGGGCAGCCTCGCCGCGAACTCCCAGCCTGACCCCGCAAATAGAAAAGTGCGCGTCGCGGCCTTAACCCCTCCCTTCCCGACGCCACTGAAATGCTTCGAAAGAAGCGACTTCCAGGCAGGCTGCCGTGAAGCCCCGCCCACGGGCATGCAAATGACTTCGACATGCAAATTGACCTGACCCTGAGTGCTCTGATGCGAAAAAAAGCTCAATTGATGAGCCTCCGGAATCAGAGACCGACTATCTCCAAATGCTTGGAATATATACCGAGAACTTGTCTCGTTCCTGCTTGTGAATTTCCAGCAGCTTAAAACTGATACAGCGTGGGAATTCTTCGCCTTAGGTTATAAGCGTGCTTTTCCCACAGGAGATCCATAATGTATTACTGTGCGGTATGTTTTTGCAACACCAGTTGCACAGCAGGCAAGTGTTAACAATGCAGACCTGTAGCATCTATACTGGTGTTTCTTGGATTTCTTAGGCCACTTTTTTTTATCTGTTTCCGGTCACAGTTCCCACTCTGTGGCAATTTTGTCAACTATTTTAATAATGCATTGAAGTAAGTAAATAATTTTCTCATTGTGGGAATATAGAGTGGAGTTTGATAAGTCATAGGAAAAGAAGCCATCAACCACAATACAGACCTATTGCTGTTTCAAGTTATTTTTAAAACTGGGTACATTTGTATAACTATGCAGGTATTTATGGTTAAAAATAACAATGATGTAGTTACAAATATGTAAGGCTACAGTGAAAGATAGCCTGACTTGCAAACCCTTTGCGTGTATGTGTACACACACAAACACACACTCACATGCACACACACGCAAAGTGAAAAAAGTTAATTACTCTCACCCATAAATGTATTTTTGTTGGATTGGAACATATAATTTAATAGTACAGCAGAATATCAGTGTGCCCTTTATACATAGACTATGGGGGGAAATGAAAAAAAACATTTGGAGTACTAATTGAAAGATACACCCCTTGCCACATAGATGAGCCATAATAACAAATGTTGTGAACCAGTTTTGAGATGGTTGCAAGCAAATCATCTGATACGAGAGCAGCCCAGTCCCTGAGGTTGATTTGGTGTTTGCACGTAGCTGTGTCTGGATCACTGACTATCTGTGTCCTCTTCCTGCTTAACATCAGCCACCCTTTGTGTCATCACGAGTGATCATACAGACCCTCATTTGCCATAGCAAGAAAGGCAAGCACAACTGCTGGGGCCAAGTTCTTTATTCCTCTGCCACCTCCACATATCCAGAAAATATTTTCAATAATATAGTGCTTTTTTGTAAATCTCTATGGGGTTCTTCAATTCTGAAGACATTTCTGAAAAAGACATAGATGCCAATTAAAAATGGGCTTCTAGTTTTCCAAACATTGAATTGCACCATACATTTTCTGATTGGCATCAAATTCTGGGAGTCTTCACTTAGTGGATATTCTCGTTTCTGAGCCCTCTTGGAGATCTGTATACAGTACCTTTAATTAATTGTATTTCCTGTTAGTATTATGGCAGCTTGAAAATGGTGGAATATTCCTTCTGGAAAAATGTGTTTTGATTGTTTTTCTCATGCTATATTGATGCTATGGGATGAGCTAAACTTCAAAACTGATTTTTAAAAAACTGGCTTTAGGAAATGCTGGATGGATGCTATATTTTTATATTAGATCAACTAGTGGATGATAATAATGACTGTTATTATTTCCTTATGTTAAAAGATAAATACCATTTGTCAGTTGCCACCCACAGTATTTACAATTGCAACATTTATTTATATCTCAATAAATGTACCAGTGGCATTTATAGCCTCAGGGACACTTAAGGTATTAAGAAGTATCATTTCATATGAGACCAAATGGCCTATAATCATTCTCCATAAATATCTGTTGTCAATACATCAATTTAATATGCAATTTTTAAAGACTGAATGGAATAAGGAACTGGAAACCTCCATTTTGTGTAAACAATAAGAAAACATTTTAACCTCAAAGCCAAAAACCTTAGTAAGTCTCAGATTATGGCTGCCACAAAAAAAGGGAGGCATCCATTATTTTCATACAGAAAAGGAATCAATAAATCATCACGCTGTTAAAGATGCAACCCGTATAACACTTTATTAAAAAGTGTGTTTTTATAGATTCATGAAGTTATTATATTCTGAGAAGTAATTGTACATATTACGTTGACTTCGAAAACAAGTTTAATATTTTCAGACACATTCATTATTTTGAGCTATGTGCCTACTACATGGGAATCAACAGCTGAACAATGAGAATGTATTCTCCATAACCAGATTCTTACTGCCATGATACTGGTATGTATGTATGTATGTATGTATGTATGTATGTATGTATGTATTTAGCTATCAAACTAGTGGTGGCTCAGTGGTTAGAATGAAGTATTGCAGGCTAATTCTGCTGATTGTGGACTGCCAGCAGTTTGGCAGTTGGATGCTGACCAGCTCAAGGTTGACTCAGCCTTCCATCCTTCTGAGGTCGGTAAAATGAGGACCCAGTTTGTTGGGGAAAATATGCTGACTCTGTAAACCGCTTAGAGAGAGCTGTAAAGTACTATGCTATTGCTATTGCTATTCCACTCATCTCGCCAAAGGCAACTCTAGGCAAATTTCAACAGGAAAGACAAATTTATGACCACAATTGCCTAGTGGATTAAAAACCTGATATTTCTTGTATGAACATGTTGCTCATAAATACAGATTATCTATGGATAATTACCAAATTATTTTGTAGGTGAAATTTAATTGCATGTAAATTTGTTTTATATACGATTTGATTTTTTTTTCTCCTTTTTATATTGTTTTATATTTTTACTTCCTGTTTTCTCCTTGGTTTTTTTAAAATAGAATTAATCTGCTATGGCTGAGATGGCACAAATGTGAGACCAAACGGGAACATGCATCAAAGGAAAGTTCTGCGTTAGACTTTTCAGGGCAAAGAGAGATAAGGGATGGGGAAGTATAGCATGCGAAGCAAAAATGGGGATAGAGATGTAGAATTCTCCCTGAGATAAGCCATAGAAGTGCTGGAAACACAAGGTTTTGCAGATAATGGAATGGTTTGGAGAAAAGGGATTCCTGCACTGAATACAAACTACCACTAATTGGCCATTATCACAACTTCTCTTCTTTCCCGTTCTTGGTCTCCCATTTTTGGTTGGAAGAGTAGCCAGTGAAACATGGTGCTGCTTGAGGAGGTTTGGTCTATGTTGCCTTGTGTTGCCTTAAGCCAGTGGTGGGATTCAAATATGTGAACAACCAGTTCTCTGTGTGGATGCCGCTTCCGGAAGTCCATTCTGGGCCTGGGCAACAAAAAGTTAGCTACTGGTTCTGCTGAATTGGTGCGAACTGGCTGAATCCCACCACTGCCTTAAGCATTCCTTCTGTCAACAGGGTAGCCCTCTCTTTTCCATGCATCTTAAATGGCTTAGAATGAGCTTCGTTATGCCACTATCCTATCCAGTCAACAAGATGAGAGTCAGGGGGTTGTGAGGGGAAAAAACACCCAACCTTTTCCTCATATGAGTGAAGGTCAAACATGTGGACTCTGTTTTTCTCTCTAAAATTGAGTAGTTCTGCCTTATCACTTAAAAATGCACAAATTGCCTCTTTTATTGCCTGTATAAAGATATCTGAATGCACAAATGTCTTCTACAGTCTCTTTATACTACTGAATCACTGCTGTTTAGGTCACTAGTCCTTTCTGTTTTCTTCTGAAAGGCCCACTAATTTTAGCTAGGTAGATACGGCATGCCCAATCACAATGCCATAATTATGATAGCTCCAAATCTGCGTTTTTCTTCTCTTCATATAAGCGAGGACATTTTGTAATAGTTCTCCCTTACATTACCAATCCTTTCCCCATAATTTACACCAGAGGTCCCCAACCTTTTGGGCAACAGAGACCAGTACCATGGAGAGAGGTTTTTCCGAGGACCAGAGGGTGTGTGGTTTTGTGTGCTGCCTGCATCTTGCGGATGGGGCTTTGCTTGTTTGTGCAGACTGGTTGCTGGCATGCTGTGGCCTGGTACTGGTCCACAGATTGGGGATTGGGGACCCCTGCTCTACACCAATGTTTCTCAAACTTGGCAACTTTAAAATGTGTGGACTTTAACTCCCAGAATTTCCCAGGCAGGCTTACTGGCTGGGATATTCTGAGAGTTGAAGTTCACACATGTTAAAAGTTGCCATGTTTGAGCAGCGCTGACGTACACCATCGAGAACCCAGTTCACAGAAGGCAATATAGGGACATACCTTTCCCCAAAGAGAAGTAAGGATTCAAACCAAGGTTCTTAAAAATTGTTACACTGTATTACATTTACAATTCAAGCAAATATAGTTTACATCCAAAAAAAGAATGTATTTGTTTACTGTTTACTGTGGCTTTGCAAAAATCATCATCATGACCATGGTCAAATGGGCCCTAGAAGATATTAATTGAACTTTTCTAATGAACATAGTTCAATACACTAATTCATCCTGAAAAACTAGTTTGGCAGACAGTGATATCCACTTACTAATATTTTATTTCGACAACCATCCTCAATTGTGGGGAAGGGTAGGCTAAGAGTTAGATTGGCCCTTGTTATCCAGTGAACTCTGTGACTGAAGCTATACTTGAACCTGGTGTTTCTGGTTGTAACACAGTAACAATATGTGTTCTGTAGATATGGTTTGGCTATTTTTAGTAGCCAGTGGGATGAATAACAAGCTTTGCAGGATTTGTTGTTGTTGTTAGCTGCGAAGTCGTGTCCGACCCATTGCGACCCCATGGACAACGTTCCTCCAGGCCTTCCTGTCCTCTACCATCTTCTGGAGTCCATTTAAGCTCACGCCTACTGCTTCAGTGACTCCATCCAGCCACCTCATTCTCTGTCATTCCCTTCTTCTATTGCCCTCAATCTTTCCCAGCATTAGGCTCTTCTCCAGTGAGTCCTTCCTTCTCATTAGGTGGCCAAAGTATTTGAGTTTCAACTTCAGGATCTGACCTTCTAAAAAGCAGTCATACAGGATACACAGAGCTAACAAATTAACAGTCTTTTTCGTTTGCTAAGTTCTACATCTAATGTTTCATACCCAATGAAACAATTCATTTATATATTTACATTAAAGCATGGTAGATTAAAGATTCCACATCAGTGCCATTGAATAACAATAAATAAAAAATGTAAGTGATAATTACATTAAGCCAAATATTTAATGACAGTATGCCATGGGTTGCCTCAAAAGTGCTCTTTTAGAGTTCATTTAAAGGAGAATTAAATTTAAGTTTGACTCATTAGCAAAGGATGGAGCAAAATACTTTAATGGTGGAATTTTTAATGGATATATTTGAAGACTGGACTTCAAAGTTATCTGATATGATAGGCAGATGGTGTGTCAATGAAATTATTAAAGAAGAACAACCTACACAGGCTAAGTGTGAAATTAATTTGAATGTGGATTTAAATGTGACAATAATTTAAAGGATATAAAAAATGTACTGGATATAAAAATGAAACCAGTTGATGTTTCATTGCTTAAAAGAAGGATACAGCTATTAAAGCCAAAAAGTGATTTGGATAACTTTTTCTTACTGGATATACAAAAGAGTTCTATTAAAATTATGAAGGATTTTTGAAGAAGCAACCAAAAAAAGTACACATTTCTTTTACTGGGTGTATGAATGAGGTCTATTAAAGTTTTGAAAGATTCTTTGAGTAGACACAAATAAGAGACGTTGAACTTTATTTGAAGGGGTTAAAAGATTGTTACAAGTATGAAGAAAGAATACAGGGTTAGCTTTTTTGATCAAGGTTAAAATAATTAGTTATATCTGGTAACCTTCCTGGACTTTTTCTGATAAGGAACTAAATGACAAGGCTTTTGGATGTTGTTTTTGTTAAGGGATGAGATGTGTGGAGAAGAGAACTTATTTGTATTTTTAGAGATTGTGATAAGTTACTAAAACTGTTCTGATCTTTGCAATGTTTGGGGAAAGAGAAATAAGACTGACAAGCAGGCAGTTGCAGCCCCATAAATAAAAAAAAGTTGAAATGATAAGACTGTGGACTGGCAATTATAATAATGTAAGAAAGAGCTGTGCTAGATTTCTAGTCCTTTTACTATGCTAACATCGAGGATTCAGTGACCTCTAGCAGAGAACATATGTCCTAGAGCAATGATAGATTGGATATTATAAAAAGCTGAAACATATCAAATCAAAGTATCAAATTAACCTTTCTGGAATAACAAACAAATCACTGAGGTATCTTCTGACTTCCTACAAGTTGCCCTTGAACCTAATAGAAGTTATTTGAGAACAACCACCTCTCTATAGTGCATAAACACTGATCTTTGAAAAGTACCAAATCATTAGAGTGGGACTATGGTTTGGAGCCAAAGGTACAGTACTGTTTGCAGAGCATGGAAAATTTAGGTTGCAATACAAGGTTCTGCTTTCCTAAAAAGTTTGCATGTCCAAATGAATAAATGTTGGCAGATCTATCATCACAGTGTAATATGGTTGCTAAGTAAAACAGGCTCAGGATGACTACGTCTTGAGGTCCTTCCAGTTTGCTATTCTGAAATGTTTTTCTAAGCCAAGTCTGCATATATCTACTCTGGATATTAATCGTTTCAGTCATTTAATTTGCATGTTGCGCTTTATTGTCCTCAGGTTGTTTCTTCTCATAGGCGTAATGCTTCAAAAATAATTCTTAGTCAATCTGACATTTCAAAAAGTATCCTTACTGTATTCTTATTAAATTAATTGCAGCGTGAGAAAGTTCTGATTTCAGAAATGATAGCCAATGAAATTGCTGTGAAAATATGCCAATAAATGGGGGAGGGTGTGAGAAATGTGCTGGTGACAGTTTTGAGGAAGACTGTGTAAATACAGATTTTAAAGTTGAGCTTTGAAATGACATTTTTATTTAGGAAGCACATCTTTTTTTTAATACACTTTGAACTTTTGATTAACAGCTCCCTTCTGCCTTTATTCTCCCAGCAATAAGTGTTGGTCATGTGCTGCTTTGAGAAAGAAATCCTGCATGTGTTTACTTCAAAGTAAGCTCATAAGAAAAATTCATATGCTGGGCTAAACAATTTGGTGATTTATTTTACTATGACTTACCATGGTGTGTGATAATGCATGTTATTAATAAACATGATTGATGGCCTAAAGTTATGTTTAAAGTCAGCCACCAAGGCTTATTTAAAACACTTAACCATAGCTCAGCAGGGTATGCCAACAAAATAAGCATGATTCTATCAGTTATCCTGGAATAAAAAAATACTCTGCCTCGACAAAAAAAAAGGTTTGCAATCCATCTGATGATATGAAATAAGGAAATTCTTTATAGGCATTATATGCATCTACCTTTTGGGCCAGTAATTTGTTTTATCTGAATGATGAAACAATATTTCATTGGGGATTATAGGAGTATGGAAAAAAGTCTATATCTACCTGGTTCTTGTCCCTGCCTTTTCATTAGAGTTGAAAAAAGTCTATCCAATAATCCTGAAGAAGGCACAGCTGCCAAAGAACCATCATCATAACAATAATTTGGTCTTGGATTTCGGAAGCTCCTGGCCTTTGAATTCAAGAGGCAGACATTCTTATATGCTTACAGTGCAGTATCCTCAATACTGCTGGGTTATAACTCCAATTGAGTCTAGCCAACTTGGTCAATGACTAGAAAATAAGGGAAGCCACAACCCAACAACAGATGAAGTAACTCTTGTCACCTTGCTGTTTTGCATTATTGTTGCACTAATAGTAATAGCACTTACAGCCGTCTCTAAGCAATTTACAGAGCCAGCATATGGCCCCCAACAATCTGGGTCCTCGGAAGGATGGAAGGCTGAGTCAACCTTGAGCCTGGTGATATGTTCAGTTTACAGAAAAGAGAACATCTACATACACTCTTTAACTATCTGAAAGGCTGCCACCCAAAAGAAGAAATTGCTTTTGATTGTCCCAGAGGGCAGAATCAGAACTACTGGGTTAAAATGTATGAAAAGAGATGCAGGGTAGATGACAGGAGAAATTTCATGGCTGTGCAACTTGGAGGACAAGGAGAATGCAACAAATAATCAAAATAAATTTCAGGTCACTGAAATGCATACCAACTAAGACTACTTTTCCACAGGGTTTTGAGTTTTAACATTATAGCCACTATGATTTGGACAGAAGATTCCTATATTTAGCTTTCAGTGTGTTTACTTTAAAAAAATAGAGAGAACTCAGTCTCATCTGTTAAACAGATTTCTAACTTAAGTATTCTTTACTCAGCATAACTTATTTCCTACAGTTAAGTACTATTAATGTTACTCTGTACCTTATTCTTCATATATAGTGTATGATTTTATCTTGCATCTTTTACGTATTGTTGGTTTATGTAGTAATGTAGTTTTTCAAAGCCTTCTCAACTAACCTGCATCGACCAACACCTGTATTGGGTGGGACAGATTCTGGCTGTCTCTCTTTGGCCCTTGCTGCTATTCTGGGCTGGTCTCTCAGTCCTCAAGCCCACTCCTTGAAGCTGCCAGGACTTTGGGTCTTTAAGGAATCATAGTGCTAGCTTATGCCTTAACTTTTCATCTGAAAGCCAACATTCTTGTCTGCTCAGTAAGTCCATGTCTAGACCACTCAACCTTGCTAGCAATGAAGCTGCTTGCAATATACTACTACTCAGCACCACCTGTAATTTGCCAAAGCCTAGGCCAGGGGTAGGCCACTGAGTCGCTGACTCAGGAATTCTGGGAGTTGAAGTCCATGAGTCATAAAAGAGCCGAGGTGGCCTACCCCTGGCCTAGGCCACTCATTAGGCCTGACATCTTCAAGGATAAGCCACAGTCAAAGAGTACCTTGACTTGTTTGCCCTGCCTGTGACACTATTCTAGAACTTTCTCAGAAGCTTTGTTCTTTTTTTCTTCCTCCTTTCCTCTTACTTCTTTTGTTGTTTCACTTAGATTCAATTTTCTTCTTCCTTGATACCTCCAGACTTTGGCCAGCTCAACCAGTTTGTAAGGGCAGGGCCCTTAAAGGAGATCAGGAAGGAGACAAGGAGCCATTTCAGCCATCTTTCTGTATTCCTTGTGGTATCATTTCTTCTAGATACATTGCATTTTGCAATTAAATGCGTAACTACTACCTGGAATTTTCCTCAGCACTTTCTCCCTCCTGGAACTTACTTTCTGTCTTTCTCAAGGCCATTTTCTTGCTTTCAGTTCATAACTATTGAAGATATCTGCCTTGAAAATATTGTTCTATAAACTGCTTAAGAAAGCCTAGGCAGGAAGTCCGTATTAAAGTGAAAGCTCCAGTAATCTGAAATCTCCACAAAATAGCAACAGTTTTCTTCAATATATTTGGCTAATTCATATTCAGTGTGACTAAAGAATATATGAGTATTTGGATATGGAAAGCAAATTCCATGAAATAAAGCACAGAAAATGTATTGTTTTCTGAGCAGTTCAAAGAATTTCCCGTTGGTGCGTATAAACATTTTTTAATCTGTGCCTTAAGAATTTTTAAAAATGCTATATCTGGAAACTTTCCTAAAACAATTGCATGATGGAAAAGTATTGCAATAGTCAGAAGAACTGGCAACATTTCAACACCGTCCTTCTGACAGCAACCAGGCACTACCTGCTGATGGTTCCCTGTATTTATCTGCTGTTCAGGAATTCTGTTCACAATCTGCCAAGTCCAAAAGAGATTTCAAAATAAAATTAAAAATACAGGCAACAGTAATAGATATTATTGTGTATTGGGTTCTGGGAAGCAGGAAGGACGCCGAGACGAGGAGTACAGCATGGCAGCTCTTTATTGTGGGAAGTAACTGTACTGGGGGAATAGGGGTACCTGTACCCTTTATATACCTGGCCGGGTACGCTACCAACCAATCAGTTTGAACCTCAGTTTCCCGCCAAAAACTGACACCAGCCACAACAGTTTCGATTCAGCGCCACCTGGTGGTATCTGTTCTGTAACTGCTTAAAGGTGCTCTTTAAGCCTAATACATAACAGATGTGGCACTGATTTGCAATGCTAGCCACAATACATAGCAGTTTCACAAAAGATGACCACACAACAACCTCACAGAGAGGTCTCAGTGATTCTTCTCTTTTCAGTATATTTACCAAGAGAGACAATATTGACAGAGCACAAATCTGTACTTTCCATATAGCCAAACACCAGTACAAGCCCACTACTATTTCTTGAATGCTACTGCTGCTGCTCCTATCCCCACCCCCTGCTTGTGTTTTCCAACTTCAATTCAAAATACTGTGGTTGTTTTTTGACCCAAGCTATCTTAAATCCTTATAGAAGTTGGTTCCCAGCACTTGGTTTCAAGCAACAGCGCCAGCTCTGGCTGGCTGCAATGCCTGGCACACCCCACTCCCTTCCTATGCAGCCATGCTGTTCTGGGCTGCTGTGTTCTCCACATTTAAAAAATAATTTTGTGGTTAATAATAGCTTACGTCAATAAAATATCTTCAGCTGTAGCAGCTCCTTCTCTATTCAAGTGTTATATCCCCCAGTGCCCACCTTCAATTTCTGCTCAGGTTGGGTGAAGCATCTTCTCTTTGCTTTCCCAATCCCTGCCCACAATATTGCAAAGCTTCCCTTCCCCCTTTCCCCTCTTTAATTAAAAAAGAACCAAGCACTAACGTAGGAATGTTGTTATTTTGTTTCTATGAATTTGCTTTGCCAAGACTCCCTCCTTACAAAGATGCTGTGGGGCTTCAGAGGAAGATAAAAATGAAAGAACAATCTGTTCCCTTGTTGCTTTGATTATTGTACCATCAGGGCAAGGAAGGTGCTGTAAAGGGAGAAAAAGAAAGAGAAAGTGTCTACTTTAATGTCAAAGGAGATAATGTGGGAAGGGCATGTGAAGGCATTCATGCATGCAAAGATCTGGAGAAGCAAAGGAAAGGCACAGAGATTGAGAGGAAACCAAGGAGAGGAAACAATCCTAAAAAGAAAAGGCAGATACTGATGGAACAGTTCATGCAAGGACTAGCCAGCAAACCTTGCCTTCCTACACAAAAGGAAAGGTCAAAAACCAGGGGAACCACCCATCAAATACTGAAATGTCCATGGCCTGGATTGAGCTCAATTTTATTACCAGTTTACTGCAAAGCTGGACTGGAATTTCTGAAATTGGCTTAGAAACAGCTTGGAGCAACATGGGAGACAAACAATTTAAGATCCAGCATGGAATTGCTTTAGACCTCAGGGGTGTCAAACTCAATTTCATGGAGGGCCACATCAGCATTGCGGTTGCCCTCAGGGGGCCGGGTGGGTGTGGCCTGGTTGGGTATTGTTGTGATTCAGGGTCAGCCTGTGGGTTTGGTAGTTGGGTCGGACGACTCAGAGGAGGAGGAGGAGGAGGGTGTTGAAGAGCTTGATGAGAGCCCCCAGCCAGGCCCCTCTCATCTGGTCACGACGCAGACCCAGCTGTGTGAGCCTGACAGCGTGGATGAAGATGACCCACAGCTGGCCCTGTTCAAGGACGCCCAACACAGGAGGCAGTCAATCAGGAGTAAACAGAGGAAGGCAATGGGGCTCCTCGGAAGGAGGCAGAGAGAAACCACGCCCTGAACTGTATTTAAGGGGGAATGTGTGGGAGGGCTGGTTTGCTGAAGGCAACCACTTGAAAAGCTCCTGTTTCTTGGTTTGTGTCTTGTTCTATTTGTTTTTGTAGCAATAAATTTGGCAGGCGTAATTCCAGCCTCTTGCCTTCTTGTAAAAGGGGTTGTCCCTGCTTTTTCTGCAGGGCCGGTAGCAGGCTGGTACAGAACAGGTATGGCCTACTGGGTGGTCATGGCTAAAGTGCGTATGGCCTACTGGGTGGGCATGGCCAGCTCTACATGGGCAGGAATGGGACAGATCTGAGGGTCTCTGGCAGAAGGAGGGTCTCTGGGCCAGGGCCAAGGCAGTGGGGGCCGTTCCCTCACTTTTTCCAGGATGGCTTCGCGAGCCACATGAAACCACTTCGCAGGCCGGATCTGGCCCCCGGGCCTCGTGTTTCACATGTCTGCTTTAGAGTCAGCTTTTATCAATACTTTAACAGTCAGACAATTTCTGTGCCCACAAACCATTCCTGGTTAATAATAATAATAATAATAAAGAACAGTTTGATATGTTTACAACACCACTATGCAGGTTCAGGGCTGTATTCATTCCCAAATGAGCCTCCACATGATTGCAATTTTATTTATTGAAATGAACAGTCAAGGAAAGTCACTAGCTCTTATGGCAAATGAATTATTTGCACTTTGAGCTATGCTTCCATTTTTCCCCTCATTCCTGTGAAAAGTCTACAGAACCTGTTCGCTAAAAACAGTGTGTAACATAACTGGAAGGGAGGGTCAGGATAAGTGAGATGTTGTGTGGCAAAATAATAGATAGGAACAAAATGGGTTCTGGAAGGAAAAGTCTGAAGGGAAAGCTACATTATCTGATGACACTACAGCTAGTCCTCAACGTACGACCACAACTGAGCCACAATATTCTGTTGCTAAGTTGTTAAATGAATTTTGCCCCATTTTACAACCTTTCTGGCCACAGTTACTGTAAGTGCAGTTGTTAAATTAGTAACATGGTTGTTAAATGAATCTGGCTGCTACATTGACTTTGCTTGTCAGAAGGTCACAAAAGATGATCACATGACCCCAGGAACACTGTAAACCGTCATAAATATGAGTCAGCATCCAAATTTTGATCAATTGACCATGGGGATGCTACAACGGTCATAAGTGCAGAAAATGGTGGTACATCATTTTTTCACTGCTCTTGTAACTTTGAATGGTCACTAAATGAACTGTCATAAGTTGAGGACTGCCTGTATAGTGTAGACTCAAAGAATATATGAGATGGACAGTGGCTTATAGGACATCTAATCCAATCTCCTGCTCAGTGCAGAAATCTAATAAGGCATCCCTACAGTAGCTACCCAGACCTGTTTCAAAACCTCCAGCAAGGCATTTTTACGCTACTGTTCTACACAAGCTGTTCCAAAGCTTAACCGTTCTTACCATCAGGAAATGCTTTCTAATAATGTCTGAATTTCTTTTCTTTTAATTTCAGTCCACTCTGGTCCTTGTTCTATTCCTGGTCTCAACAGAGAACACATCTGCCTTCTCTTGTTCAGGAATATCTGTTAAGTGTTTTTTAGCCACTGTGATCTATTTTATTTTATTTTCTTTTGCTAGTTAAATATGCCCAGCTCCTTAATAGTTATTAATTACACCTCACTTTCAGTATTTATCATCCTAATAGCTCTTTCTGAATTCAGTCCAGTTTCTCCATGTCCTTTTAAAAATGTGGTACCCCAAACTGAACACAGTATTCAAAGTGCAGACTAACAAGCACAGGCTACACTAAAAACTATTACTGTATCTTCTGTAATTGGATACTTCTGCTAATGCAGTCCACGATTCTTTTGGCCTCTATAGCTTCTGCACCGCACATCTTGCTGAGTTAGTTACTGGTCCATTAGCAGTTCGCCATACCCTCTCCCCAGTCTTGTACCTATGGACTTGATATTACTTTTCAGCTGCAGGACCTTATACTTGTTATATTTGAACATCATCTTGTTAGCCAATCCTCTAAGTTTGGCATTGTCTGAAAAATCTGATAGGCACTTTGTCAAGTGGTCACTTAAATCACAACTTTCCAGACCCTACACCTTAACTCAGAACATAATTAGTCTTGACAATAGACCCTCAGATACCACTTATCTACATTATAAACGTTATTGATGAGATGGATGAATGCAGCAGTTGTTGCCTGCTGTATACAGTGGAATGAAGTTAAATTCTACTCATTCAAAACCATGCTCTAATATTTAAGCACTAAGGTTTTTCTTCCCACCTTTCTGAATCAGTGGGTTCCTGGCCACCATCTTGCTGACCTTGGAAGTCACCTTAGAAATGTTTGTATAATGGTTCTTCGGTATCTGCTGGTTTCTGCTTCATTAGTTTCTTCTCTTACATATCCCTTTTATTCCACTATCTAGATAAATTGTGAAGTGCTTGAAAAGTACAGACTGAGGTTGGAGACCAGAAAATCTTATTTAATTCTTCACTTCATGGCAGTACAGAAGCATTTATAAGCAGTTGTTGGATGCAGTTATTCAGCCAGCTGCTAATCCACTGGACTGTAGTACTGCCTAACTTCCATTTCTCTTTCTAGTTCCTAAAATTTTCCTAATTATATCCATACCATTTCCTCGAATTTTGAATCATTCTGTCATAGAAAAAGAAAATGTGAGTCTGAAATAGCTAAACTCATCCTATTCTTGAGAAGGGTAGCATTCTTAAATGCTCCCAGATATGATTTTTAACTCTTTTACTCTGCCTGGTTCACATGTAAATCATTAATCTGTAGTTTCCCAGAGCCTCCATCTTTCCTTTGTTATGATTGGGCTCATGTATTTTTTTAATTTTTCTTGTGGCTAGAGAAGGGTAGGAGTAAGGAAACATTCACTACTTTCCTGCTTGGTTAGCAAGGAAAATCACCTGATCCCCTCAGTGGTGGGATTCAGCCGGTTCATACCACTTCAACAATTTTTTGTTGCCCAGGCCCAGAATGGACTTCCAGAAGTGGCGTCCACACTGAGAACCGGTTGTTCACATATTTGAATCCCACCACTGGATCCCCTCCTAGCAGCTGATCATGCCGATCAACTTCTAGTTGGGAAATGAGGATAGACTATGTTTCTAACTCACATGTGTTAAGAGCTGATGACTCCAATGTAGTCTGAAGGCAACAGGTTGTCTCTGTGCTCTACAGAAACTGAAAAAGAGACTTGGAATATTCCAAGAGTCTCCTCTCTCTCTCTCCTGCCTTGCAGTTTTGTAGCTTTGGGGGTGAAGAGAGTGCCTTCCTTCTTTCTTTTTGGAAAACATCACTCTATTCTTATTTTTATTCATCTGGACCTGAACTATTGTTTGTTCTCGCTTTAGATACACAGTACATGTGAAATACATCTCTATACTTGACATGTCTCAACATGTTCCACTTCAGTTTGATAAAATACCAATTACAATTGCAAATTGAAACTCAACACCAGATATTGAAGGGGATGCTGTAATTAGGCTAGTTTCAGTGAATGCATTACAAGTTGAGAAAGAAAGGAGAGGGAAAGAGCTAGCTCATTCATACTGTACCAAAATCAGTACCTTGCTATGCCCTTTTCCTAACAATGCCATTCATGCTTAGTTGTTGGTTCTAAATAATTCCGACAAAACCTTTCCACCCCCCCTTATTTAATGTCAGTTGTTTTGTGGGGAAGACGACAGCTCTTGGATATATCTCTTGTTAACTTCAGGATCAGTGGAAACAAACAGCAGCAAAATTCTGGGCTGAGGAAAAAAATGGTGTTAACGCAGAAGGGACTGATTTGTAAAATAGGTCCCCATGGCTCTGCACAAACACAACCATTCAGGATCTGACTAGGTTCATGCTTGGTTGGAAGGCACTGAGAAAATCCCTGGATTGTACTCTGGAAAATTGAAGCAGCAGCAAAGTAACATAGGTGTGATCTCCAGGAGTCTTAAGGGAAGATTTACTTTTAAAGAAGGCATTTTATATTTCTTCCTTCAACTTTTTTTTTTTGGGGGGGGGGATAAGGATATTAATCCAAAATTATTTACGGAAACAGATGGACACTGTCTGTTGGAAGATCTATCATTGTGCATATTTTCAATCATCACACAGTTCCCTTTTGGGGATAAGGAATACTATGTGGAGTGTCAAAGAAGACGAAGGAATAGCGAGTCCAGAAAAAGCACCAACATCATTTATTTTATTTTATTTTATTTTATTTTATTTTATTTTATTTTATTTTATTTTATTTTATTTTATTTTATTTTATTTTATTTTATTTTATTTTATTTTATTTTATTTTATTTTATTTTATTATATTTATATACCGCCCTTTCCCGAAGGACTCAGGGCGGTTTACAGGGTAATTAAAACAAAAAATACAAAAGTTAAAAACAGTTAAAAAAATTATATCCGTCCCTGAACAAATAAAACCCCAGTTAAAATTAAAATTAAAATTCTCAGCCTGGGCCAGAGAGCTCGAAGAGCCAGGTCTTCAGGTCCCGGCGGAATGAACGGAGGTCGGGGGCAGTCCTCAGCTCCACTGGCAGCTGGTTCCAAAGGGCAGGTGCGCCCACTGAGAAGGCCATATCCCTGGGTGTCGTCCGCCGGCAATCTCTTACCGGCGGTACTGAGAAGACCCTCCCTGTGGGAGCGCACTGGACGAAGGGAGCTTGATGCCGGCAGCAGGTGTTCCCTCAGATAACCCGGACCCAAGCCATTTAGGGCTTTATAGGTCATCACCAGCACCTTGAATCATTCAGTGTCTCAGTGCCCTTCTGTCCTTGCAAACCAGTTTAGGTCCCATCAGGTTCATTCACTTATTCAAACACTGCAATTTCTTCTTATTTCTTTCTCAAGATCTCATCAGTTCCATTTGACTATATGACTTTTTCAGTCTTTCCCTTCCTTATAACTCGTTTGTTTGCAATTCAAGCCTCATTCATTCTCCCTCTATGACTAAAATATTCAAGCTACCGGTATTTGTTTTGTGCTTGATACCTTCCTTTATGTGCAATCCACATTCATTCGGCAGCCATTCATTCTGGACCTGTCTTCTCTTAAGGGCTTATAATTCTTAGGTACCCCATTCCTAAATATTCCATATACCTTTATATTAGTTTTGATAATACCCAATTTTTACTTGCATATAATAAAAGCACTCTTATACAAACCTTCTTTTGGCAAAGATGCATTCCAACAATAAACCCTAAACAGCTTACTATTAATATGTTACATCTTAAAATTCTTCTATTCATTTCCTAATTTTTGGTAAACATGCTACCCAAATACAAAGATTCATCTGCTTCACTTTTTTTAACTATTTATGTATTTTTTGCAATGATTCTTGCTATTTTCCCTGTCAAACACAAACTTCATCCAACACATTAATTTTCAGATCTGTATTTTTCATTGCATCAGAAGATGTGTTCACTGAAAATTATTTAACTTCTCAGCCAACAACTTAGCATCATCTGCACACAAAAGTAATATACCTGTGATAGAATGTGCACCTGCAGCAGCAGGGGGAGCATTTTAGCAACTCAGAGCTTTCCCAGAAAGATGCCCAGATTAAGAGACTGCACAGTTCCGAGCTGGATGGAAAAGAGATTTTTGTGTAGCCACACCCTATAATCTCTCAGGATAGAACTACTAGATTAGAATGCTATAGCTTTAGTTTGGCAAAATTCTATTACTGTAATTCTCTTTATTGCGCATAAAGGATTAAACTTGATTGGATCCCACTATGTTAATTCTGGACTTGGGCCTGCAATCAGTTTTGCCAAATACACAACCTAAATAAACTATTTCATATTTTCTGGCATACATTTTAGCCCATTCATTTATAACTGATATACACTTAACTTACATTTTCCTGCATGAATCCATTCCACAAGACCTAACCACTTCTTTCAGTTCTATTATAACATTCCTCTTTTGCTTCCTTTTACAGACATATGTGTCTACTTTTTTGTCATATTTCGTCATTACTGACTCCTCTTCAAAGTCTCAATCTTCCGTATACCAACGTTATCCCAGATGGGTTTCTGGATACAGACTTCTGCCATCCATCATGACATTGATCAATTGTGGCTTTCACATAAAACGTATTACCACATTTTATTCACTGATTGAACAGAACAGAATAAGAATTGGAAGGGACCTTGGAGGTCTTCTAGTCCAACTCCTGCTCAGGCAAGAAACCCTATACCATTTCAGACAAATAGTTGTCCTATCTCTTCTTAAAAGCGTCCAGTGTTGGAGCATTCAGAACTTCTGGAAGCAAGTTGTTCCAATGATTAATTGTTCTAACTGTAAGGAAATTTGTCCTTAGTTTCTGGGTTGCTTCTCTCCTTGATTAATTTCCATCCATTGCTTCTTGTCCTGCCTTCAGGTGCTTTGGAGAATAGCTTGACTCCCTTTTGTTTGTGGCAACTCCTGACATATTGGAACCCTGCTATCATGTCACTCCTAGTCCTTCTTTTCATTAAACTAGACATATCAAATTCCAGCAACCTTTCTTTATATGATTTATCCACCAGTCCTGTAACAATATTTGTTGCTCTTCTCTGCATTCTTTCTAGAATCTCAACATCTTTTTTTTTACATTGTGACAACCAAAACTGGATGCAGTATTCCAGGTGTGGCCTTACCAAGGCATTGTAAAGTGGTATTAGTACTTCACGTGATCTTGATTCTATCCCTCTGTTAATGCAGCCTAGTACTGTGTTGGCTTTTTTGGCAGCTGCAGCACACTAATGGCTCATATTTACGTGATTGGCCACTAGGAGTCAAAGATCCCTCTCACAGTTATTACTATTGATTCATTCCTTCATTCAGATGCCATCTAATCATATCCATTCACAATATTCTAGCAAGCAAGGATTTCTAATCTAGAGAGTGCAATGTAAACCAACATACTATGCCAGCATCCCACCAAGCATATTTGCAACATTAATAGAAAATGAAAACAGAAAATGGTGGTTGGGGAGACAAAACAAGGAAGAAATGCAAGAGAAAATCAATATAAATGAAAAGTGTGAAATAGAGGAATGGGAAAATATGGAAGAGGAAAGCAGGTAATAGTTATTTATTGATTTATTGACATGGAAAAACCCATATGCAGCAACAAAACAACTGAAAACAGAACCAAAGAATGAATTATTAAATAAACAATTTTATAGTATGTGTGTGTGTGTGCGTGTGTGCGTATACTTTTGCAAATGTATAATTAACCACAAATATTCTTAACAACAGATTTGCCTTTTTTATTTAGGCAAATGAAAGACCCATTTTTTAAAAATGAGATTTGGCAGATAGAAGTAGACACTTCTTTTTAATGCAATAATGTGGCAGGTTTCTATAGAGAGAAACATATGGGATGGATATTGCCAACTACTAATATATAATTAATGCACCAGAATGAGGTGTTGTTGAAATGCTGATGCAGTGAATTAGAATGAAGAGTGTCATTTCCAAGTACTAGTTCTAAGCCTTATTTCAACAGAGGTGCATATGAAGATTCCTTTCAAGTAGAAAACAGCCAGATCTGAGGATAACATTCTTACACATCTCTCTCTTCTCTTTGCATACTGAGCACATATTTACAGAAGGAAGCTTTTTAAAAACAAGATTCCCTAACTTCAGTACCACTCATTTTAGAACACTTACCCTCCCTTCACTTTGATACATGAACTGATAGATTCAATTATTCTGACAAAATCTTGATCACCCCACATTACAATCTGTCTCTTCCAAATCTTCTTGTATTTAATGATAGACAAAAGTATGTACTATGGGAAAAATCTGATTAATGCTTTATTGATGAAAAAAATCAGTAATTATATCACTGCTAGTATAACTAGAGTTTTTGGTAATTTTTGGTTTAAAGGTAAAGGTTCCCCCGCACATGCATGCTAGTCGTTTCCGACTCCAGGGGCCGGTGCTCATCTCCGTTTCAAAGCCAAAGAGCCAACGCTTGTCTGAGGATGTCTCCGTCATGTGGCCGGCATGACTAGACGCCAAAGGCGCGTAGTGGTCCCTATTTTTCTACTTGCATTTTTACGTGCTTTTGAACTGCTAGGTTGGCAGAAGCTGGGACGAGTAACAGGTGCTCACTCTGCTACGCGGCACTCGGGATTCGATCCGCCAAACTGCCGATCTTTTGATCGACAAGCTCAGTGTCCTAACCCACTGAGCCACCACGTCCCATATATATATACAGTATGTGTGTGTGTGTGTGTGTGTAGTATATGTGGGCCTAGCAAGGTATTCTAAATACTTAACAAATACTTAACACATATCTCCCTTGCCTCTCAGCTAACAAAGCGAGAAAGAGCCTGTGGCTTAGAGGTTAAAACAACCCTAATGGAGGCTGCTGGAGTGCCTGGAAGACCCAGATATTCTGCGGAGCTCTACTCTACGCGGCGCCGACCAGCTGACTGTTGGGGCCGGGAGTTTTTTGAGAGTTTTGAGAGCTTGATTAAGAACTTGTTGGAGCCGGGCGGAGGATTTTGGAGGCCTGCGTTACGCCGACCAGCCCTGATGGAGTTGCGGATCCTGGAGGCGTTCTCGAAGCCTGTGGAGCCCGGGACAACTTTTTAGAGCTTGGCGGTGTTCCGGAGCGATCTTCAGCTGCTTGGGGGAGCCGCGTGTTGACTGATTAACTATGAATCGCGGCTTGGAGCAGCGTTGGCGTGGAAGTGTTGAAATGGTCAAGATATTGCCTGGTTGGTGTCTGAGATGGCTGGCGACGGAGAGAGTGGATTACCGCGGCCTTTCTGGTATGGCGACCTGGCCTGGTGGGGGAATGCGGACGCTGATGCCTCGGACGTTAATGAGACACAATTTAACCCCTGCGCCGCCAGAACTGACTAGACCATGTTTTGTGGTTCTGTTGAACTACCGTGGTCTCGGTTTCCCTTCCCGGCTGACTATCATCTGGTCTTCCTACAATATGAAATTGAACTGTGTAACCGGAGCTCTCCCACCATTCTATGTCTCTACAGGCTTATCAGCCCTGATGTATTTCGCTGACTTTTTTTTTTTGCTCTAATTCCCTCCTCTCTCCTCCCCTTATAATTTTCGAAGGTCCGGGTTACAACCACTGTGGGAGAGTGGTTGAGATCTTACATCTGCTGTCCCCAGAGGTGAGAGCTCTGGGTGGTATTGCTTCCCCCCCCCCGGTCGTATGTACCAGGCTGCTCCCCGGCCCCGACCGCCGTGAGAGGGCGGGATTCGATCTGTTCGAGGTTTCCCAGCTCTAGTGGCAGTGGAGCTGGGCTGGCACTCTGGTCACTTGCCTTCGACTTATGTTGAGATCCTCCCATATCGATCTGGTCTGCCTTGCTGCCTTTTTTTGTCGGACTTGTTTAATAATCATCATGCGTCTGACTTATCCTAGCACAGTTTTGCTCGCCCTCAGGGGGGCCCCCCCGTCCTGGGAGCGACCCGCCTTACTCTTTACACCTCCTCTTGATGAAGGGCCCGATTGTTGGGACCCTGAGAGATGGCTGGGCATGGGTAGGGGCCTCCGATATAAATCAACTAAGAGGCCCCTGGTTAATTTTTTGGCTAAATTTTTTAGGAGGTTAGGGAGGGGGGTGGGATCTTCTTTTGGTTGTTCGGATATGGGGGGTAGTCCAACAACCGTTGTTCAGGCCAGGTCCGGGATTGATCGCAGGGGGGAGGAGCGGGGGTCGGTTGCCTCCGGGGCTCCAGGGCAAGTCGTGGGATTACCTATTCCCACGACGTTAGGGAATGGCAGCAGGTGTAGGAACAGAGGGCCGTATCAATCTCAGGGAAGGCCTCTCTGCTGCTTGCAAGCGGTGAGGCACTCCGACCCTCTTGTTCCGCCCCGAGGTCCCGGGAGTGAGGATGTGCAGCCTCCTGAGCTCCGGCTGGTGTATCTGAATGCCAGGTCTGTCGCTAACAAAGCTCCTCTCGTCCGTGATTTGGTCGAGTGTGAGCGGGCGGACCTGGCTTGCATCACGGAGACTTGGTTGGGCCCAGAGGGCGGTATTCCTCTGGTTGATCTTTGCCCACCAGGTTTCCGGGTGCTACACCGGCCTCGGGCTCAGGGTAGGGGTGGGGGAGTGGCTGTTGTTATGAGGGAGACCTTGTGCCCGCGGGAGGCCACCGTTCCTCAGATAGTTGGGTGTGAGTCTCTCTTTTTGAGATGCGGCCCTGGTGCGCAGTTGGGCTTGCTGCTGGTGTACCTTTCGCCTAGTCACGCAGCAGCAGCCCTGCCCGAGCTTCTCGATGTCCTCTCTGGGTTGGTGATTGAGTTCCTGAAACTTATAGTTTTGGGGGACTTCAATCTACCATCTCTGGGAGGATCATCTGAGTTGGCTCGGGAGTTCATGGCTTCCATGACGGCCATGGACCTGATGCAAGTAATTTCAGGACCGACTCATGAGGGAGGCCACACCCTTGACCTAGTTTTCTTATCTGGACGGTGGTTAGATGATCTTGGTGGGGGCTCTCCAATTATTATGCCCCTGTCATGGACCGATCATCATCTCCTGCGGCTGGTCTTCCGTTTTGCTACCCCCCGCCGTGGGTGTGTGGAACCAGTTAGATGGTACCGCCCCAGACGCTTAATGGATCCCGAGAGGTTCCAGGCAGCGCTGGGGTCCCCACCTGCCTCCCCCACTCACAGCTCGGCAGATGCCTTAGTGGAAGCCTGGGAAAGGGCGGCCACTGAGGCTCTTGACCGAGTTGTACCCTTGCGGCCCCTGACCCGATGCAGATCCCGTCGAGCTCCATGGTTCTCCGCGGAGCTCCGGGAGATGAAGCGTCGGAGACGGGGCCTAGAGAGCGGTTGGAGGTCCAGCCGATCCGAATCCGACCGATTGTGACTAAGAACCTACATTAGGTCTTATCTCGCTGCGATAAGGGTGGCGAGGTCTAATCACTTCGCTACCCTTATCGCGTCTGCAGATAATCGCCCGGCCGCTCTGTTTAGGGTGACTCGCTCCCTCCTTAATCAGGAGGTGAGGGAGGAACCCTTGCAGGGTCGTGCCGAGGAGTTTAATAATTATCTGTCGGACAAAATCGCTCGGATTCGGACCGGTCTGGACTCTGACTGGGCAGAGTCTGGCGATCAGGACACGGGCGGTCTTGTCGATATCACCTGGGAGGAGTTTGATTCTGTGACTCCGGAGGAAGTGGACAGGATTATGGGGAGACTGAGCTCCACCACATGTTTATTGGACCCGTGCCCTTCCTGGCTGGTTTATGCAGCCCGGGAGAGGACACGCAGCTGGTTCCAAGCAGTTATATCAGCTTCTTTGAGTGAGGGTAGCTTCCCTGCCGTCTTGAAAGAGGCGGTGGTGAGGCCTCTCCTCAAGAAGCCTGCCTTGGACCCAGCTGTATTGAACAACTTTCGTCCGGTCTCCAACCTTCGCTTTCTTGCGAAGGTTGTTGAGAGTGTGGTGGCGCATCAGCTCCCTTTGGTCCTGGATGAAGCGGATTATCTAGACCCGTACCAATCGGGTTTCAGGCCCGGGCACAGCACGGAGACGGCATTGGTCGCGCTGGTGAATGATCTCTGGAGGGCTCGGGACAGGGGTCATTCCTCTGTTCTAGTCCTATTAGACCTCTCAGCGGCTTTCGATACCATCGACCATGGTATCCTGCTGCGGCGTCTCAGGGGATTGGGAGTGGGAGGCACGGTCTTACAGTGGTTCTCCTCCTATCTCCAGGGACGCTCGCAGTCGGTGTTGACAGGAGGGCAGAGGTCGACCGCGAGGTCTCTCGTTTGTGGAGTTCCTCAGGGGTCGGTCCTCTCGCCTCTCCTGTTCAACATCTACATGAAACCGCTGGGTGAGATCATTCGTGGCTTTGGAGTTGGGTATCATCAGTATGCTGATGATACCCAGCTTTTTCTTTCGACCCCAAACCACCCCAGTGATGCCCTCAATGTGATGTCCCGTTGCCTGGAGGCGGTTCGGGTCTGGATGGGGAGGAACAGACTTCAACTCAACCCCGACAAGACCGAGTGGCTTTGCATACCTTCATCCCGGGTTTATTCGGATATTCCATCTCTTTCTATGGGGGGTGAATTATTACCCCCCGTAGATAGGGCTCGCAACTTGGGAGTCCTCCTAGATTCACGGCTCACCTTGGAAGATCACATGGTGGCTGTGACTAGGGGGGCTTTCACCCAGGTTCGCCTGGTGCGCCAGTTGCGGCCCTATCTAAGCCGGGATGATTTATGCACGGTCACTCATGCGCTCGTGACCTCTCGTCTGGACTACTGCAACGCTCTCTACATGGGGCTTCCCTTGAGGACCACCCGGAGGCTCCAACTGGTACAGAATGCAGCCGCGAGAGTTGTGTTGGGAGTCTCCCGATGCTCCCATGTTACACCTCTGCTCCGTGAGCTGCATTGGTTGCCAGTTGTCTTCCGGGTGAGATTCAAGGTACTAGTAATGGTGTTTAAAGCCCTACATGGCAGGGGTCCGGAGTACCTTAGGGAACACCTGCTGCCGGCATCAACTTCCCTCCGCCCTGTGCGTTCCCACAGAGAGGGCCTCCTCAGGGTGCCACCGGTCAGAGAATGTAGATTGGTGGCCCCCAGGGGGAGATCTTTCTCTGTGGGCGCCCCAGAATTATGGAACCAGCTACCAGTTGAGCTCCGGACGGCGCCCGATCTCCGCTCCTTCTGCCGCGACCTAAAAACATACTTGTTCGAACAAGCCGGCCTGGCCTGAGGGGGGATTGGGGGGGTTATTATTATTTTATTGGGGTTATTTATTATGTATTAATTGTTCTTTTAACGGGCATATATTTAATTACTTTTAACTTTTGTAACTTTGTATTTTACTCTTGCCCTGTACACCGCCCTGAGTCCTTCGGGAGAAGGGCGGTATAGAAATATTAATAAATTAAATTAAAATTAAAACTGCCTAATGTGTGCAATGAACAAATGAGTTTGAAATGGCCATATCAGTCTCCCTTTAATTCTTTGTTAGCAATTCAAAAAATTTACTATATATATATATATATATATATATATATATATATATATATATATATATATATATATATATATATATATATATATATATCACACACACATACATACATACATACATACATACATACATACAGATATATACACGTACGCATTTCACCTGCTATTCTCCATCTTTGGATTCAGGTAGTTACTACATTCAAAGCAAGAGCAAACAGGAAAAGCAATAGAAAAAATATGCATTTAAGCCAAATGCTGTCCACTGGTAATTTTTTCATTAACTATTAGTTCATTGATGTCTCATGAATAAAGTGCTCATATCTATGACTGGATTCTCCAATATATTTTCATTTTGTAAACAGCTGCTGTGAAGGGCTCAATTTAGACCTCTTGGGAGAAGAAAGGGCAACTGTTTTTCTTTCCAGGACATTTCCCCACAGGGCAGTAAATATGAGTGGCCGCAAAGGAGGAAGGAGGAAGAGCCGCAAGAAAGGTGTGAAGACTTCCTTTTTTGTGATTATAATCTCTCTCTCTCTCTCTCTCTCTCTCTCTCTCTCTCTCTCTCTCTCTCTCTCTCTCTCTCTCTCTCTCTTTCTCTCTCTCTCTCTCTTTTTCTCTCTCATCTTACCTATAATGTCTTGCACAGTGAGGTATGAAATTACACAAAGGGAGGATTTAACAGTACAATTCTTTTTCTTTTTTGCAGAAGGAATTAATTCTGAGTAAAAACACACAGCAATTCTGTAATATATTTTCCCTTCTAATAGCAGGCTAGAAGCTGGAGAAGGTTGGCATTAGAACTTGGCATTAGAAAATGCCAAGGAAAGCATTAAAGTCTCCTCTCCCTAACAGAAGAGGTAGAGGTAGAGAAGATAGGGATAGAGATGATAGAGATAAAAATGATAGAGATGATAGGGATAAAGATGATAAAGATAAAAAAATGTCAGAATGGCTCAGCAAGCAGCACCTTGTCATACTGTTACCGAAAACCTTTATGGATGTGTCCGTGAATTCACCAACAGCTGAACTCAATTTGAAGGAGAATTTACTTCTTAGATAAGATTATCAGAATTTCTATCACCTATCTACAGCTGGAGCTTGATACCTGAAAAGCTTGTTTTCAAATTCTCTCTCTCTATGTCTCTCTCAAGAAATTCTAGAATGCATTTGATTAATAAGAACAAAAAAGCCTTTTACCAACAAAACTACACTTACACTGCATAAAGATATATAAATTATTCAATTTTGGGGATTCCCTACCTGCCGCAAGCTGATACAAGTCTCATAAAAATTCTCAAATAACCTTCCACAAAAACGTCTATGTTTTAATTATAGCCAACATTGTATGAACATAGACTTACTTCTGAACTGGCACAGAGTCCTTGTTGAAGTTTCAGCATGTGTGTATGTATGGATGTAAGCAACTGTTGGAAACTTTTACCATGTAACTGAAGTGCTCTGATGCCTGTGACACTATTTTTCATTCTTCAAGAAGCTAACCCAATTTTTCTTTTAATTGATTGACTATTATATTTTTACCCTTTTGGAGTTTATAATATTATTATTCTATAATTTAATGTTTTAATCCAAGCTTAATTTTAATTTTAGCATTAATTTAGATAGATAGATAGATAGATAGATAGATAGATAGATAGATAGATAGATAGATAGATAGATAGATAGATAGATAGATAGATTTGATACAGGATACCAAATATCAAATCTGGTCCTTCAGATCTTCCAAATGGTGCACCTGTTGCTCCTGTAACTGAGTCCATCTACCTTGTTGCTGATCGTCCTGTTTTATCTTTCCTTCCATTTTTACTTTAATTTCTTCCATATATGTCACATAACACCATCCTCTCTGGATTAGGAACAATAATCTTTTGTATTCATATCCTTTTGACCAGCAAGAGAGTTGATATACCCATGAGGCTATTATCAGGCAAAGTGACCTTTAAAGAGTATTTGTCATTTCTCCCTGTTTTCATGCAGTTCTGCTGGCTGGATATATAAAACTCTGACATCCTGTATTAATCATTTAAGTATGTTTGGTATATTGGGTCATGGAAAGATTGAGTTAGATAGATATTGCTCACATTCAGTTAGCAACAAGAAAAAGGGCAAATCTAGTGGTAAAGTTGCTTGTCTCCAGAGACCTGCAAGCAAAGATCATAAATCTTTTCTTCCATGTACAGTGGACTGATTTCAGCTTTAATGTAGTTTAAACATTGAAATCATCTTTCAATTAATACTTATCTGACTATATGACCCCTTAGTTCATTAAAAATTGCGGCATGAGTTAACACACTAATTGTTCAATTACCCATCTGGCTTCATATGTTATCACTATGGACATTTAAATGGTAGAATGGGATTAAATGATAAGACTTAGCATGAAAAAAATAATAAACCTATTTAATATTGTATGTTCCTTAAAGTCTAATAAAGACAGGTAGCAGCACAATAATAATGGTAATATATACATGCATACATATATGTTGTCCTCAAACTTCTTTGGGGGGGGGGAGGAGAACGTCCTTACATGTATTTCCAAGGAAGCTAAATGCAATTTACCAAACTAGGTAAAATGGCCCAGATGGCTAATCAATTGGTTCTATTTATTCTAAATAGCACAGTGGTGGGTGATAAGCCAGGAGGTTTTACCTTTGGGATGCAAAATGTCAACCCTTGACTATGCTAATGGCATCCTGCAGTTAGTAATTTATTTCTTCCACTTACAGGTTGATCCCCATCTAAACAGCATTCATCTGTCATTTTCCCTAAATGTTAAGTTCCCTAATGGGGCTTTTTGTGCAGAGACAGTATTTAATTTCAAACAACTAAGGCAGATTCTGGATTTGCTCAGATCAAGTGGAATGAACATATCAGCAGAGCTCCAGGCAATCTGCAGTTCTGTTTTGTAGATTAAGAAATGTTATTCTTGACCATTATGGTACAATCATCTAGAGGCTAGGGGAGTATCTAGTCAAACAAATAAAATATATCCAGGATGTTTAGCAAAGACTCAGACACATCTAAAATGAGGATTGATCAAGGATTATCTCTAAAGGAAAAATGATGGTTAAGTTCTATATGTTCAACCCATTGATAACTTTTCTGCATTTATTGGAAACCAATCAACCTCCCCAGATTTATTACAAAGGAAAAGGCATTATAAAGCCCTTTTTAATATGAATCAGAGCAAAGCTTTAAAAGCTAATTAGGAGCAAACTGACAAGTCTCCAAGAAGTGGTCAAACACCAACTGAGCTCCTGAAAGCAAATGCTGAGTGGTGGGTTCAAATTTTGGCATCTCTTTTAATTGTATAATTTGGACATGGCTATACATGTCCTAATGAACAAAAATGGGATATCTAGGATGATGTATCAAACAGTCCATAAACCTTATGCTACCAGATTCAAAGTGTCTCTAGGATTTATCCATTTTAAGTGCATCTTATAAGGAAAACAGAAAGGTTGAGAACTTGGGATGGGTTGTAAGAGACCTTGGGAAGGATTCCGTGGATGAAAATCTTAAAGGGGAAAACAATTCAAGGTTCTACATTCTGGCAAGAAAAACCAAATGCACAGGTATAGTAGCAACTGTGAGAGGGATCTCAGAGTCCTAGTGGACAATCACTTAAATATGAGCCAGCAGTGTGTTGCAGCTGACAAAAAAGCCAACACAGTGCTAGGCTGCATGAACAGAAGGATAGAATCAAGATCACGTGAAGTATTAATACCACTTTACAATGCCTTGATAAGGCCACACTTGGAATACTGCATCCAGTTTGGGTCACCACGATTTAAAAAAGATGTTGAGACTCTAGAAAGAGTACAGAGAAAAGGAACAAAGATGATCAGGGGACTGGAGGCTAAAACACATAAAGAATGGTTGCTGGAGTTGGGTATGTCTAGTTTAATGAAGAGAAGGACAAGGGGTGACATGATAGCAATGTTCCAATATGTCAGGGGCTGCCAAAAGTAGAAGGAGCCAAGCTATTCTCCAAAGCACCTGTAAGCAAGACAAGAAGCAATGGATGGAAACTAACCAAAGAGAGAAGCAACCTAGAAACTAAGGACAAATTTCCTTACAGTTAGAACAATTAATCAGCAGAACAACCTGCCTCCAGAAGCTGTGAATGCTCCAACAATGAAAGTTTTTAAGAAGAGACTGGACAGCAATTTGTCTGAAATGGCATAGGGTTTCCTGCCTGAGCAGGGGGTTGGACTAGAAGACCTCCAAGGTCCCTTCCAACTTTATTATTATTAACATTTGTCTGCCCATGTTTTCATCTTGTAGCCAGGGACCTGCTTCTACCTTTTGAAGCCGATCTTTCATGGTAAATTTTGATTCGAATATCACAGTTACGTTAAATGCCCAACAGCATTTAACATTAAAAATAAACAGCTTGGTTCCAATTAGTGGTTATTGTTTCAATAAATGAATGAATCCATCGATTTCCTAATAACTGCAACCATGGTCTTTTTGAGTAAGTGATTTGTCCATTGCAGAGGAAGGCAATTTTCAAAAAGATGGCCACCACCTGCTACTATCTATAACATAGCTGGTGCATGGTGGGGCCTAGAGAATGATAAGTTAAACAAGCTATTCAGCTTCCTTGCCAGACATAGTGCATCAGCCTCGGTTGCCTCTATGATACTGTCTGTTTCAATTATGTACTGCATTGCTGTTTGGCCTTTGGGGTTTCTGCGGGATATTTTTAGTTGCTGGTCTTTGGCCATAATAAGGATACCGTATCTATCTACTGATGCACATACACACAGCATTAATTTACCAACCATAAATCTAAAGACTTGGGGCAGACGTCTCTCACAGTGCCCTAGAAAAGCTTGTGGCAAGTATGGCAGCTCTGATTTCTTACTCTTGGCTGGAATAATAACTTCATATATGAAAGCTACCTGAATAATTGCACCCTTTGATCATGCCAAAAGTTCACTTTTGCATCTATATTTTATGTCCCAGTGAGACATCATTTCTTAGTGATCTGAAACAAAGCTTGATCTCAAAAATGTCAAACATGCTAAAAGAGAGCAAGAGAGCGTTGGATATTGCAATCTTTGTAGTTTCCACTCTCAAAGGCTCTGCAGTTCCTTTTAACTCCCATTAATTAAAGCTGACTTAAAAAAAAACAAGTTATAGCTTTTGTGTTGCACCCAACTGTACCACTGCTGCGTGTTCCTTTGGAATAATATATCTTGAAGAACATGCTGTAGCATATGCTGCCAGGGGCCCAGCTGATCTCTACCCTCTGGATTTTTTATTAGCACTTATCTGGAGCTATGAACTGGCAGTACTACTCCTACCCACCACCACAGCAGCCTGGACTCCACCCAAGATCCTGCAATTCCCGGCAGCAGTTTTTCCCCAAAGAAAAAGTTCCCAGCTTGCATCAACTGACTGTTCCAAACTGAGAATGGGAAGCCAGAAGGAAAGGGCTTTTTAAACTGGCCTTCCTTTTTGGACACAAATAGGAGCTCATGATATATTAGCATCTAGCTGTATCACCTTGTTACCTTAAACAACATTGTTTCCGCAAACAATCTGTGTGTGAAAATAAATGCAGATGTATTGAATTGGGTCCTGCAATATTGAGCATGTAAAATGAAAACAGGAAGCAAGCAAGAAGGGAAGTGACGGAAGGGAAAGAACAGCTACCTTGCCATTTAATTATTTTTATTTTATTTATTTGTTCCCCACCTTTATTATTTTTACAAATAACTCAAGGCTGCGAACATCTCCACCACACCTTCCTCTTCCTCTTTTCCCCACAACAGTCTTGTGAGGTGGGTTGGGTTGAGAAAGAGGGACTGACTCCAAGTCACCCAGCTGGCTTTAGTATCCTTTCTTAGGAATTAAATAGCCATATCAGTAAAGTCAAAAACATAAAACACATCTTTGTGAAAATACTAAAATAACGATGGGCTTGGTAAACAGAAATTGTGTGGCTTAGGTGTACATGACTAGGATACAACTATATATTCTATGAACTACCCCTTTCACAATCTGGGCAAATCAAGTTAGCATTTTCCCAATCTTGAAATGCTTGTTAGAGAAGTACTGCTCGATAATGAGCTTAGTAACAGTTACATGACAAACCCACTATAATTTTGAAGAGCTACAGTCTCACCAGATAGCAATAACCCTGTGCCTTTCAACTGAAATTTGAAATTCTGCTAATTGGACAGAAATAGAGCAGAGTGTGGTGCTCAAGTTGTCAGAGCTTGCCTCAGATCCTTAGAATTGAGGCATTTGCTTTTATTAAGGGATGCCTAGGTAGGTGTACAAACGAAATACAGCTATGTAGTTCCCTTGGCAACCTATCACCTATAGTTTACATAACAAAAGCATGTATCTAGCCAAATCTGTCCAGGAGATCTAATCAGATTTAACCAGTCCTGCTGCTACGTAAGTGCTCCCTTATAATACAAAATTATGGGGCAGGTTACAATTTTTTGGCATATTTTTTCAAGACAATATGATTAGCCACAGTTTATTTATTATTAAAGATAGACTAGGAGTACAAATCAAAATAAGCAAGAAACTGGTAGAAGAATACCTATCCACTCTAGATTAGTTCAGATTGCCAGGACCAGATGGACTACCTCACAGGGTTCTGAAGGAGCTGGCAGACATGATCTTAGAATCACTGAACATAATTTTAAAAAAGATCCTGGAGCACTTGGAACTACCAGAGGAGTGGAAAAGACCTGATGTAATTCCAATCTTCAAAAAAGCAAAAAAATGAATCCTGGTAATTAAAGACCAATCAGTCTGACATTAATACATGGGAAAATCCTGGAAAAGATAATCAGATAGAGGATTTGCAAGCAAAGCTATTACTAGAAGCCAACATGGGTTTATTAAAACACATCATGTCAGACAAACATTGTTGTCTTCTTTGACAAAGTGACTAAATTAGTGGATCAGGTAAATGCTGTGAACATAGTTTACTTGGACTTCACTAAGGTATTTGACAAAGAAAATCAAGATAGAAAAATAAGGGATAGACAGCATCACCACCAAATGGATTTGCAACTGGCTGACCAACCATTTTCAATATGAGGTCCTCAATGGAACTATATCTAAATGGAGGGAAGCATGTGCTGGGGTACCTCAATGTTCTGTCTTAGGCCCAGTACGCTTCATCTTCAGAAATTATTTAGAAGAGAAGATAAAAGGGAACTCATCAAATTTACAGACGAAACCAAGCTGGGGGTAATAGCCAAACTTTGGAACAGGGGTGTCAAACTGCCGTCCTGTGGGGCGGACACATCACACGGAAGGTGCGCCCACCCCATTGCCGGCAATGGCAGAACAGTCCTGATACGTTGTGAGATGTCACGTGACGTCGAGAGTTTGACATGTCTGCTGTAGAAAATATATTGAAAATACAGAAAAATCTTGGCAAAACTTGAACATCGAGCCCTATCCCAGTTCAGTAAGAAAAATAAAATGCTACATTTAGGCAGGAAAAAACAAGTTCATAGGTGGTAGCTGACCCAACCCTAGCAATTGTGAGAAAGATCTAGGTGTCCTTCAGATAACCACTTAAGCAGTGTGCTGCAGCTACCAAAAAAGCCAATGCCATCTCAGGCTGCCTTAAAGATCACAGGAAGTGATAATACCACTTTATACTGCACTAGTAGGACCACACTTGGAATACTGTATCCAGTTCTGATCACCACAATATGAAAAAGATGCTGGACTCTAGAAAGAGTGCAGAGAAGAGTAACTAAAATAAAGGGTCTGGAGGCTAAACCATACAATGAAGGGTTGCAGGAACTGGGCATGTTTAGCCTCATAAAGAGAAGGATTAGAGATGACATGATAGTAGTCTTCCAATATCTGAGAGGCTGTCACAAAGGAAAAAGGGACAACCTATGCTCCAAGAGCAAGACAAGAAGTAACAGATGAAACTTATCACCCTAGAACTAAGGACAAATTTCCTGACAGTGAGAACAATTAATCAGTGGAATGGCTTGCCTCCAGAAGTTGTGGGTGCTCCATCTCTGGAGGTTTTCAAGAAGAGACTGGACAGCCATTTGTCTGGAATGGCATAGACAGAGTCTCCTGCTTCAGCAGGGAACTGCATTGCTTTTCAACCAGTGGTACGGGTACCACCTGTGGTACATTGGCACCTGGCAGGTGGTATGCGACCATCCTAGAAAGGTGGTAGCAGGGGAGTGGAATGAACTGAACCAGTGGCAGCACTGCACAAGCCTGAGCGAGAGATAGCTGGAGCTTCAGGGCTGTCAGGGCTCAGCGGAAGCACCAGGATCAGTGCTTCTTCAGGGCTGTCAGGGGTCAGCAGAAGCTCCAGGATCAGTGCCAAGCTCCAGCTGGAGCTCGGTGCTGATCCTGGCACTTCTGCTGAGCCCAGAAGAAGCACCAATCAGCTAGAATGTTGCAGCATCTCCAGGGTCTTGTGATTTACATTCAGATGCTTGGAAACTGATTCATATTTATTATGGTCACAGTGTCCCAGGGACATATGAAGTGACCAAAACCTGCTGCAACCACCCAGGAGACGGGGGGGGGGGAATAAAAACCACCACCACCATCCCCGCTGCCAATCCTCAACAGAAATGCTCACAACAATGAAAACCTTAGACAGGAGGAAGAGTGCCACCAGGCAGGCAGGCAGGTGTCTTGCTTGGTTGTGGCTTGGGGGGCTCTTTTTTCAGTGCCATTGTAACTTTGAACAAGCGAACTGTTGTAAGTCGAGAATTACCTGTACTTCATCACTTTTTTCCTTCTGTTTTTTGGTCATCAAGTTTTTGACACCTTGCTAGGCAACTGGTGGTACTTGGATGTTGCCATATCCTAAAAATGGTACAATGGGTGAAAAGGTTGAAAAGCCCTGGACTAGAAGACCCGCCAAGGTGCCTTCCAACCCTGTTATTCTATGTTCTATAGCTAATACTTTCTCCTCTATGTTAATCAAAAAATATTGGTGTGTGGCACAGCTTCCTCTTCACTCCATCGTGATATTTGTTCTCCAGAGGATATATGTTGCTAAAAGTGTTTTGTTGCAAGTCATCAATCCAACCATTTCCTTTGTTAGGAGAAACATTCTGTTATGCCATATAAAGATTTATTTTTAAAAAATAAATAAATGAGGAGGTCTGCCTCAGAAGCCTATTTGGACTTTCTCTTTAATGAATGTCTGCACTGTGTAACAGATGAGAAAGAGTTTTCAGCAATATGTAACTGCTGGTGGGTGGTGGACTGTTACAAATGTAGAAAAGTACCCTGGCCTTTTTATTAGTGAAATGTTGGTTCTTCGTTAAATCACTGGGGATCCAAATTAGGTAAAAAAAAGGCCCACAAAACTAAAACTCAGCAACAATGACATCCAGCGTTTGGAAACCATGGGAACCAGCCATGGGAGGGAAAAGCCCTGCAATTAGACTTAAGTTTGATACACTCTGTAGAATCATATCAATGTGGGTACCAGGTTAACCAAAGCAAGTTCAGATGAAAATGAATTGGGAAAAGAAATGGCTGAATCACAAGCTTTTGTAGCTGTAAAGCAGTAGAAACCATCTGAGATCAAACCAAAAGCCACAGTGTGCTAGAAACCCCACTGAATTTCTATTTGTTCTAGAAACAATTGGTTTCAGAGCTCATAAACAGCCCTCAGAACAATAATAACAGCTTGTTTTATTATTTGTTAAAAGCAGGTTTCAGTTATACATGGAGGGTGGAGGAAGGAAGATATTGTGTGACCTAAAAAGCCCAGTGATTTCTCAGGGATGATTGTGTAAAATTCCTTTTGACAGGTGTACAATTCCAGGTCCGACTAAATCCCCATTCTGATTATAGGGTGAAATCAAGAGTATTTCATGTTCTCTGAATGAGATCTAATGGCCAGTCACCTGGTTGCCATTGTGGCCATTGTTTCAAGTGATATTTCAAAACTTTTAGAATCAGACTGTGATGGAATATTGTGAGGAAGTGGGTTCCTAGGAGGGAGCAGATGCATTCCAGGGGAGTAAGAGGCAACTCAGCACGGAGAGAAAGAGGGTGAAGACCGACCCTTCCTTATAGCTCACAGGGCATATTGTGGCTGCAGATAGCAGAGTACTCAATCTAGTAAGATTTTGTCTATAGGGGAGAAACAATAAAGAGCTCAGCTTGGAGGAATCACCACACATCTTTCTTTGTTTTTGGGTCTGACACAGACAAAAATTCCATAAAATAAATTTGATTTAAACAAAATGTCTTCCACCGCCTCATTCTGAGACATTTACACATTATCCCATTCCTATGCACCAGTCCTCAAAAAAATACTTTGAAATGACTAGCAATTGCCTTAAAATCTAATCTGCTGATTTCGCAACACTGAGAAAAAAGGAGGAAAAAAATACTGACCTGAGATAAGCTGCTGCAGATTCTGCAACAACAATAATGAAATATCCCTACCCACTAAATAGTTCTAACAAATGAGAAAGAAATTGCTCTCACCTTTCCCACCCCACAATCTGTATCTTGACTCCTTTTCTCCAAAAGAGAGAAAAAAATGAAGCTAGAAGAGCATCCAGCCATCCCTTCTCTTGAAAGACCTGACGCCCAAATGTCAGAAACTCTGGTCAGGCAAGTCTTCATGCAAATGGAGAAATGGATGACAGAACCATTGTCCAAAAAGTGGAAACTTTTCTTAGTGGTGTCAAACACACTGCAATGGAGTAAATAGATCTTCAGTAGAGCTTCTGAAACATAGCCATAATTGTGGACTTATAGACAATCAGACTTGTTTTCGAATGGTGCAGAATCTTCATGATTACATTACTTTGCCAACTTAGTATTTTATTTCCCAAATAGCAACATTTTAAGTTGACATCAGAAGATGTACAACTATGTGAACTGAAGAAATCTAAATCACACCTTTTACAATTAAGCAGATGGATGGAGCTGAGAGAAAGAACAGCAAACCTGATCTTACTGCAAGTTCTCTGACCATCTGAATTTGTTTTTTCTGATGAACTGGGAAGAAAAAGCTGTAAGATACCTCAATTTGGATTTCCTCATGGCTATTTGGTCTGTACTACAGACCTCTAGATGGCCAGGTAATGGCAGCAAATTAAGAGCTTTCTATGTCAGGGATGCAGTGGCTCAGTGGGTTAGGACGCTGAACTTGTCAAACAGATGGTCGGCAGTTTGGCAAGTCGAATCCCGAGTGCCGCATAACAGAGTGAGCGCCTGTTACTCATCCCAGCTTCTGCCAACCTAGCAGTTCAAAAGCACGTAAAAATGCAAGTAGAAAAATAGGGACCACTACGGTGGGAAGGTTACAGCGTTCCGTGTGCCTTTGGCATCTATTCATGCCGGCCACATGACCACGGAGACGTCCTTGGACAAGCGCTGGCTCTTCGGCTTTGAAACGGAGATGAGCACCGGCCCCTAGAGTTGGAAACAACTAGTACGCATGTGCGGGGGAACCTTTACCTTTACCTTTTTATGCCTCTTCACTGCCATCTAGCAGCTCTCTGGATTTTTTATAGCCCAGATCTGACAGTCACTTTCCTGGCCCCTTCCATTCAGTTAACTCTATCCCTTTTAGTTTTCAGTAAATCCCTTAAGATCTGGTTGTGCCTGCCATCTTCAGCTTCTTTGCTTCACTGACATCATGCCATAAATTGCAAGGGACGAGAGAGATTGCGGAAGTAAAAGTTGGGCATGGGAATGGGTAAGACAAGGGGAGGAGACAAGCTGACAAGAACTAGAGGTGTCAATCCATAATAAACTGGCCATCAAAAAAAACACAGTTTCACAGTTTCACAGAATCTGAAACTACATTTGAGGTGCCAAAACTCAAAGCCGTTCCCCAAACATCAAGAACGAATTCTGTTGGACACTGATGGACTGGTCAAGGAGGGAGGGACAGGGAGAAGGGAAAATTGCAACCTTTGTGCAGGAATATTCAGATATAGCTTTACTTTTATTGTAATCATTTGACTTTAGTAAAAGAACCTTTCCTTTCAAAGAAATGCAGTTGAGGGTTTTTCTTTCCTAAATGTCCAAGTCGGGACATACTTGACAGATATGCTCAGATGGCTACATAACAGAGGTAGATTCATAATCTCTCTCCATAATTCAGGTTTGTATATTTAATTGTAATAATCTTAATCTTTAGACTTTATTTTTAATATGTTTGTTGTTTTTATGCACGGATTGTTTTATTGGATTATTCTATGCTACCCAGAGTCACCTTTGTTGAAATGGGAGGCCATATAAATTGAATAAATAAATAAAATAAATAAAAAATAGTCCCAGCATATTCTGCTTTTTGTTTTATCCAGATCAGTACCAAATTGTCAGGAGTGATTAAGTGAATTATCTTTCACTGTAGATTAAACTGCAAGGGAAATCGCAAAGCATTAAGATGCTGCAACTTTGCAAATGGTGTTGACTCAGGGACAAATCAGTATAACTAAGAAATGAAGAGTTGGAACCCAAAATACATTGAAACTGAAGTTATTTCACCAAGCCCAATCAACAATTGTTGAAACAGAAATCCGAGATTTTGTTTTCTAGCCTTTCCTGAAGAGATAAAGAAAAGGGTACTGAAGCCTGAACTTTTCCCTTTGTCTTTTCAAAAAATTAGCAATTGACTTTACTGCACAAAGACAGACAGGAACTAAACCAGGTATTCAGAGAATACAATTCCAATTTTCTACCCCAGATTACAGATACTGCTGGTAGTTCTTATTGAGTGTCTTCAAAATATGTTGCCAATTTATATTGCTAAGCTGTGAGAACAAAACATGAAGAGGAAAGAATCATTACCATCCTGATGTAATCCCCAGCTCTCTTGTCAGTGTAGGATACTGAATACATTTTAGGAAAATCAATTATATAATAACTACAAGTTCTCACTTACACCCACACAGTTCCAGTGACGTCAATGTGGGCTGGAGAATTCAGCCTTCCTTCTTCACAAATTCAATGCAAGACCACATATCTTAGGAAACCACACTGCTTGCTGGAATAATTTAAATGTGGGCACATGTGTAATGAAATGAATGATCAAGCAGTAATAGACTGAATATTGTATTGAATTGCTTGATATTCATCATCAGCTTAACCAATAAATGGACATATGTAATAATAGTGTGCAGACTCCTTGACCACAGGGCAGAGAAGAATTTAGATTAAAGTAAAAGAGACAAACAGAACTATCTGATCTCACGTTTTTTTTGCTTGGTGAAAAAAATTCCTACATTTTTTATAAGCACACAGTGGATCATAAATTACTGAATGTTTTAAAGCATGTTAATGTAACGGTCATCTGGAGTACCCCAGTAAAGGGGTGTTAGGTTTGAAGGAAAAGCTTGAAGACCAAAAAGTTCATACATCGCTGGTTTGATTTGTCTTTGTTATTATAGAGCTACATTCTTCAAGCTCCAGATGATAATTTATCAATTGCTGTTACAATCCTGTTATTTGGAACTAAACTGCCTGTACGGCAAATGCTTAAATGTTTGGCCTCTTGAAGAAACTGGGGGAGGACATTTGGACCAGAGAAATTGAAGCAAATGTTTCAGATAAAAAAGGACTGTTCAAGGTAATCTGGATGCATTTGCATTTATCAATTTTGACTCTAATGAAAATGCAATCATAATCTCTTTCTTTTTCTGCTGGAGTTTATAACATGCTTGGATTCATAAAAATGTCATTTTCCTAACATGTCCAAACACCCAATATTTAACAAACAGCCAATCATTCATAGAGATCAGGGACAGTAATTATTAAGCAAAAACTACCTAAAACTGCAGCAAAATATAATTATAAATAAAATTATTTTTTTTTAAAAAAAGAAACAAAGCTTCTGAAATTTAGGAATTCTGTTACTAAAACTGCAGTGTAAGAGAAAAATCTGTTGAATATAAGTGTCAACACTTTCGTAACTGTATGTGCATAGTTTATACTACAGTTGGAATATTAAATGAGTAAATCAATTATTATAATAGGGAATTTATAATAAGAAACAAAACTTTAAAAACTGAGCAGGCATAAGATCACGACATGCTGAGGCATATTTGAGTAGTATTCTGTAGTACTGCTAAAAAGCAGAAATTTGTGCACCACAATTCTGTAGCAGATAATAACGCACCAGCAATTGCAGGGAATCTGTCTGAAGATAAAAATCAGGATTTGAAATACATTTTAAGATCAGTATTAAAATGATCTCAAGTAAATCATTAAGTTTAGTACTGCTAAAAAGCAGAAATTTGTGCACTACAATTCTGTAGCAGATAATAACGCACCAGCAATTGCAGGGAATCTGTCTGAAGATAAAAATCAGGATTTGAAATACATTTTAAGATCAGTATTAAAATGATCTCAAGTAAATCATTAAGTTTGCTACATAATAGATTGAAAATGAACTACATATTACCAAGGACCAAAAAAAGTTGATCTCTATAAGGCAACATGAGGCTACAGTTAGATGTTGTTCAAATTACATACATACACTACTCAGTTCAGTTAGCAAAAATGTGGCTTGAAGCTTATTATTAAAAATCATCAAACATGAAACCAATTAACTACCAGTAAGGGGAGAGAGAGAGGGAGAGAGAGAGAGGGAGAGAGAGAGAGAGAGAGATGGCAGCACAGAAGGATAGACAACCAATGAACCCTTCTCTACGTATTCTGGCCCATGAAGGATACATCTAGGTGGATAAGATGATATACATTCAATAGCTCAGTTGCTTCTGACAGACACTTGAGGTGAAATAATTTCCACAGGGTTATGAAGAATTAGAACTATAATAGCTTCTTTTTCTTGTACGTTCACAATTGTGTCAATTGATCATCTTGTCTTTTGTTGGACTTTTTGCTATCTTTGACTTTTCCAAACTTCACAGCTTTCTCTAACGACTCTGCCTTCACATTACATGCCCATATTGTTTAAGCTTTAGTTTCACTGTTAATCCTTCCAATGAACATCTTGGTTTTACTTCATCTAAAATTGGATAATTTGTTATTCTTGCAGTCAAAGTAATTCAGAATAATTTCACCAGCATAGCAGTTTAAAAGTATACATACTTCCTTTATTCAGCCTTTCTGATGAATCATTTTTCACAGCCATATGTTACCATGGGGAAAACAATAGCTTTGACAATCTGTACCTTTGTATTAGTTTCATGTTTATTTACTTTAATATTTAATCTATTCTGTTATACTGCAATATTTCTGCCTAATATTATATTTTAATATAATATTGGAAAGACCGAGAAACAAGATTTGGGGCCTATGAAGTTAAAGTCTGCTGGTGGTATCTCAGGTTTTCTGCCTAGCTGCACTAGATTGATATTCCTTGTTAACCTTTTATCTTTGTTTAATCTAAATTTTGGAGTTTTTTAGTACTGAACAGTAAATTGGCTTTTGCATGGTCCATAAGAGATTCCCTAAGTCTTCCTCATTTTAGCCACAACATATCTAAGTTTGTTAATGTTTCTCAGTTTTAATTCCAATGTCCATTATTTCATAGAGATCAGCATTTGTTATTGTATATTTTGTACCTGTTAAATAAATAAGGTGAGAATATACAATCTTGCACACTCCTTCCAAATTTTGAACAATTTGGTTCTGCCATATTCTATTCTTCTTCTTCTTCTTCTTCTTCTTTTTTTTTTGCTTTCTGATCCTCATCCTTGAGCAGATGAGGTGACCTGGAATAAAATCTCATATTTTTACAAACTAAGTCTAGTTTATTCTAGTCTTACCCAGTTGAAAATCTTTATTTGATCAATAATATCTCATTATTTCTATAATAAACAGGTTTTTGATCATAGGCCAATGATTGTTCTTCCTTTCATTCTTAATTACAGATAGGAATCATGGAGATCACCCACCCAATCTGACCAATGCCACATCCAACTGTTACTACATTGATACCATTGTCAGGGTACCCTGTCAACAGTCATTCAGAATTTGAATATAGCACTAGAACTTAGATTTACAGGTGAAACTCGAAAAATTAGAATATCGTGCAAAACTTCATTTATTTCAGTAATGCAACTTAAAAGGGGAAACTAATATATGAGATAGACTCATTACATGCAAAGCAAGATAGTTCAAGCTGCGATTTCTCATAATTGTGATGATTATGGCTTACAGCTCATGAAAACCCCAAATCCACAATCACAGTAAATTAGAATATTGTGAAAAGGTGCAATATTCTAGGCTCAAAGTGTCCCACTCTAATCAGCTAATTAAGCCATAACACCTGCAAAGGGTTCCTGAGCCTTTAAATCGTCTCTCAGTAGGAATCACAATCATGGGGAAGACTGCTGACCTGACAGTTGTGCAGAAAACCATCATTGACACCCTCCATAAGGAGGGAAAGCCTCAAAAGGTAATTGCAAAAGAAGTTGGATGTTCCCAAAGTGCTGTATCAAAGCACATTAATAGAAAGTTATGTGGAAGGGAAAAGTGTGGAAGAAAAAGGTGCACAAGCAGCAGGGACGACTGCAGCCTGGAGAGGATTGTCAGCAAAAGGCCATTCAAAAGTGTTGGGGACTTTCACAAGGAGTGGACTGAGGCTGGAGTCAGTGCATCAAGAGCCACCACACACAGACAGATCCTGGACATGGGCTTCAAATGTCGTATTCCTCTTGTCAAGCTGCTCCTGAACAACAAACAACGTCAGAAGCGTCTTACCTGGGCTAAAGAAAAACAGACCTGGTCTGTTGCTCAGTGGTCCAAAGTCCTCTTTTCTGATGAGCACAACTTTTGCATCTCATTTGGAAACCAAGCACCCAGAGTCTGGAGGAAGTATGGAGAGGCACACACTACAAGATGCTTGAAGTCCAGTGTGAAATTTCCACAGTCTGTGTTGATTTGGGGAGCCATGTCATCTGCTGGTGTTGGTCCACTGTGCTTCATTAAGTCCAGGGTCAACGCAGCCGTCTACCAGAAGATTTTGGAGCACTTCATGCTTCCTTCTGCAGACGAGCTTTATGGGGATGCTGACTTCATTTTCCAGCAGGACTTGGCACCTGCCCACACTGCCAAAAGCACCAAAACCTGGTTCAATGACCGTGGGATTACTGTGCTTGATTGGCCAGCAAACTCACCTGACCTGAACCCCATAGAGAATCTATGGGGCATTGCCAAGAGAAAGATGAGAGACATGAGACCGAACAATGCAGAACAGCTGAAGGCCGCTATTGAAGCATCCTGGTCTTCCATAACACCTCAGCAGTGCCACAGGCTGATAGCTTCCATGCCACGCCACATTGAGGCAGTAATTGCTGCAAAAGGGGCCCAAACCAAGTACTGAGTACATATGCATGCTTATACTTTTCAGAGGTCCGATATTGTTCTATATACACTCCTTGTTTTATTGATTGCATGTAATATTCTAATTTTCTGAGATTGTGGATTTGGGGTTTTCATGAGCTGTACGCCATAATCATCACAATTATGACAAATCACGGCTTGAACTATCTTCCTTTGCATGTAATGAGTCTATCTCATATATTAGTTTCCCCTTTTAAGTTGCATTCCTGAAATAAATGAACTTTTGCACAATATTCTAATTTTTCAAGTTTCACCTGTATATACCACTTCATAGTGCTTTACAGTCTTCTAAGCAGTTTACAATGTTATTATATTGCCCCCAACAATCTGGGTCTTCATTTTACTGACCTTAGAAGGATGGATGGCTGACTCAATCTTGAGCCGGTCAGGATTGAACTCCTGGCACTGGGCAGAGTTAGCCTGCAATAGTGCATTGTAACCACTGCGCCACCACAGCTCTTATATAAATAAACTCGGGGCTAAAAGTATAGTTTAATGTGATTTTTTTTGAAAAAAATAATAATATTATGAGTCCTAATCAAAATTAGCATCAGAACACCCACAAATCCTGGCAGAGATCATGATTCCGTAGGATTGTGGTCTAAGAATTCCAAAGATCTAGTGCTTGTTAACATATCTTCATGTATTTTTGTTGAGTTGTACATTCCAGCCTTCTTTGTTGCCTGATTAATCTTCTACTGAGACAAAACTGTGCCCCTCAATAAATGGAAATAACTTTTTGAAAGAGATTTATGTGGCTTCCTGGATGTGCCAGACAATCTGAAGACCACTGCAGTTGGCCTGAGCCAAGAATCAGTGAAAGCTTAAGAAAGCATTTCAGCAAGGAGAATAATACACAGTTAATTCTGAGTTCTTAAACACAGGTTGTCACTTCTTAAGAATGTTGGCACCTTGCACTTGAACAAATTGTTCTGAGGCAAGTTTATTTTTGCTAAGACAATGTTCTTAAATGTTCATGTTAGGCATATTAGTGGAATTATAATAGTAAGTAATGTACTGCATCTTTCCCTGAACATATGACTTTCAAATATATTGGACTACAGCTTTCTATAATCTTGCAAACTGCAAGAGATATTATCTAGCAGTAAAGCTGCCAGGAAGTCTTCCCACTTTGCTATAACTTCGCAAATAGAGGAAATAAAAATCCCAATTGACTTCAAATAGCACTGTATAACTACTGAGCATTTTTAAATATTAGAAGTATCTAGAATCAGACATGAACATTTTGGATTAATCCCAGAGTCTTTGTTCTATACTTAGCACCATTACAGTAATAACAGAAAACTTGATTCTGAACAGATTTGATAAATCACTCATTCACAGTTGTACTTACTCTCAAGCAGGGATTACAGCTTCAGTCTAGCAACATCAATAAATGTGGGAAGTAGAACTGGGGTGCTGTAAGTGGACTATAGGATATTTTGCTAATAAAGAGCCAGTTTGGTGTGGTCGTTAAGGCACCAGGCTAAAAACTGGGAGACCATGAGTTCTACTCTTGCCTTAGACACAAAATCAGCTGGATGTCTATGGACCAGTGACACTCTTTCTCAGCCCTAGGAAAGAGGCAATGGCAAACCACTTCTGAAACCTTGCCAAGAAAACTGCAGTCACCAGGAGATATGCCTTCAAATCACATGCTTTGTTAATGTACAGTATTGTCAGAGGCACATGGGGTGATACCTCACGCTTTACTGAGAAATAAGCTAAAGAAACAAGCTAGTCTTCTCTGAAAGTTGTTTCCCCCAAAATTATTTCAGTTGTAATGATTTAAAAAAGATAGCTATATAATTATATAGCTGTACACTGCCCTGAGTCCTTCGGGAGAAGGGCGGTATATAAATTAAATTAAATAAATAAATAAATTATGCAACTGAAAGAAAGGGTTGATCTATCACCAAGGATTTGAAAGAACTAATATAATTTCTCATGTAAAATTAGGCCAGTGTTTAAATTGCCTTTTTGGTATTTTAATAATCAGTCACTTAGCAGAGGGTACCTCCCTAGTAAAAAGTCCCTAGAACATATTAATAGTGATATGGCAAGGATAATGTCAGTTCATAATCTGCTTTGGGAAGCATAAGTACATGCCACATTGGACTATTAAGCTTATATAGGAATATGTAAATATTTCTCTATTATTGCTTTTAAATTTAAGGGTACCCATTCTAAGAAAAGGGTATAAAATGAATGATATTTGGCAATAAAATGATTTGGCAATATTTGTATATGTTACATATATGCATGCGGTAGTGTGAAAATGTAGTCCAGTATACATCTTCAAAAAGTTCAATCTTCAGTTCAAGCACAAGATAAATGCTATTATATTGTAATAGAGTAACTAGAAAACAAAGTACCTAGAGTAAATATTCCCTCTAGCAATTATCTGACTAGTGATCCATAATGAGGTAAACAGAGATTTCTGTATATCTGGGAACCCTCTCTATTGCATATGTACAAGTACACTTAAAAAAACCCAATAGTTGGAAAATCCTATCAAAAATATTCTAGACAGATACAATAGATGGAAAGAGAAAGAGAAAGTTAAATAGACAAAACCTTAACAATGACAAAACAGGCACCATTCCAGGAATATCAATATTCTGATTCTGATTCAACAAAGATATTCCTTCTGTCTTTAATAAGAAAAAAATGGAATTGCCCAGAAAAGACAAGATGGTATCAAGTCTGCACCTTGAAATTTCCTACTACCAACTTATAGCATAAAAGCCACAAGATTCAGGCTTCCCGTTCCTGATTTCAGTGCAGCCAGATGTGCAAGGGAATTGCTCCTCGCGTCGCCTGGATTATTTCAACCCCTGTAAAAGGGTTGAAAGTCTCCCTGGAGGGGTGATGAGCGGGGGAGAAGTCTCTCCAGTTGGTGGTAGAAGGGCAGCAGCCCTACCATCGGCTTGGAGCTACTCTCCAAACCAAAGAAGAAAGGATCAGCCACTCCCTCTTTTACCGGTCTACTATAGAGAGCGTCCTCTCGTACTGTATTGTGGTTTGGTATGCTGGTCTGACAGCCGTGGATAGGAAACCATTACAGAGGGTGGTGAGCACAGCACAAGACATTGTGGGCTGTCCCCTGACACCACTGAATGACATCGCCAGGGCTCGCTGCCTTGGAAGAGTGAGGAAAATTCTCAGGGATGACTCACACCCTGGACAGTATCTCTTTACTCTCCTACCATCAGGTAGGAGATATAGGAGTATAGCCAGCCGTACCAACAGGCTGAAGAACAGCTTTTATCCATGGGCTGTTAGACTTTTGAACGGGAAATAATTTTATAAACTTTATGCATGATTGACTTGCGAGGCCGGCGTATTGTGCAATTAGCTCACATGGTGTAATAAGATGGAGGGTTTGTATCACTGTAAGTTGGGGGTGGGGGCAGACTGAACCACAAACAGAGATGTCAGAGCAAATAAAGAGAGTGGAATTAACATGGGAACAATATAATGACTATAAATGGTTCAACCTTTGTATATTGCTGATGGTTGGATGGCCTCCTCTGGTGCGAATAGTATACATGTGAGCAAATGAAGACCTACTTGGCAATTTAAAGCCCTGGGTCTGGAAACCTGACTGGCAAAAAAGGAAACCTAGAGTTAGATTTAAAATATGAATTCCTAGAGAATTATTGTAGGTCATTTTGTTAGTAATTAGTGACTTATTAGGATCTGAAATAGAAAATATTCATGAGATAGAATTAAAATGTGTTTAAGTATTTACTAAGCTTATTTCAAATATTATAAATTTATATATTGATATAATGGAAATTTGGCTTATGGATCCTATGTTTGATGTTAAAATTTTGGTTATGTATAAGTAGAAGTAGCTTGATAAATATAGACTCTCCGATTGGTAACTTGTGATGTATTAGGATATGAAATAAACAATGTTTATTAGGTAGAATATTGGGTGTATGTTAGATGATAAAAATTTTGGTGTAATCAGATAAGGGAACTTTGGGTTGTGAATACTATTTGGGATGTTAAAGGTTAAACTTGGATACTATAATTAACATCTACTTAGATAAAAATTAATAACAGGATATAGATACACCTTATCGAAATTGGATTGACAAAATCTTCTTTAATTGACTATGCTATTCCTAGAAATTTGTTAGTTTAAATACATTGTATTGAATGTTGAGGAAAATAGAGAAGGATGCTATGATAATGTAACCGGAACTATGTATTGAAAACTCTGTTACTCAATTGATGACTACCCAGCTATCATGATGCTTTCTAAATATATAGGTTGCAATTTGAAAAACTAAAAAAACTTGTTTTTTTAAAAAAGTCACAAGATTCAGAGCTCACTTCACAGATTTCTGCATTTCCAAACCTTGAATATTTTGATACAACAAGGGTAAAAGTTTAAAGATATTTCTTCTGGTTATACTCAGTGGCCGGCAACCTGTGGTTAACTCTCAAAATTTAAACCACCAGCTAGCCAATTTAGGATGCTCTTTCAACAAGAATAATAGTTCTCTGGCTACCATACTTTGAGAATGCATGTCAAGTTTCAATCCTCGTAACCAAGTGTAATAAGCAAGATTGCATCAGATTCTGAAATACTCCAGACCCATCAACTGAGATTAAGTGAAAGGCTATTATGAAATACTATTTGGCAAACTGGAGACTTAGTGTTATTCCACAAGGTTTATATCTTCATGACAGTCCAAGATGAAAATAAGTTAAACAAGTATACAACTCTTTGCTAGGGAGTCTCACCGAGTGAATCTGCCTATTTTGAAAGGCCTATTAGAATCTAAGTACAATCAAAGATAGATGAAAATCTCTGAATACTGGAGCATAATTCTCCATACAGGATTTTAAAAATAATTACACTTTACAAGTTTTTTCTGTTGGCTTTTATGAGCATCATGCAACCCCAAATGTAGGGCTTGTACCATAGATTAAGGGACTAGCAGCCAAAGAATACCTTATGATAATTGCATTTTTTTTCCTATATGTTGTTTAATACTTCCATTTTTATCCTGAAGACAAAGCAGCAACTATGGCCTCAGTCCAGCATTATGCTTTCAATATGGAGCTAAGCCAAACACTGGTTTGTGGTCAAACAGTGCTATTAACCGGAAGGTGCCACTTGTTATAAACAGTCTAGGAATGAACAAAAGCAAACAGCCTACAGTTCGTTTGAGTATATGTCATTAATTGAAATGAATGTTTCTTTTAAGTAAATGCATAGAGTTGTCATGAAATCTGAAGTGAACCCCTTAAAAGTTCAGAAACTGCTGCTCTCAACAATCAAATATCACTTTTGAGGTGATATGTGCTAATTTTGTATAGATAAAAATGTATGTTTGCCCATATGCATAGTATCTAATAAACAGTCACCGAAGTCCTATTTTCAGCCGTGGAATTGCTATCAGTTACATTGCTTATATCAGAACTGGCAAAATCCTAAGGAAGTTTTAAAAAAAATCTCCTTGTGTGCTAACGATATCTGTAACTTAATAGATAGCACAGAAACATATCATGAAAGTATCAGAGTGATCTCTTAGTATAAGTGTAAAAAAAGCATAAGTTCAAATTGCACATCTATTTTCTTGTTGGCTTTAATGATGGAAGGTGTCCTTCTCCTGCTACCTTCTGAAAGAGATCCTTTGAAAATAAAATGGCTTTCCAACAGTGAACTGCCCATTTGTGGACAATAAACTCTTTACCTGTGCTATGATACCGCTTGCTGTCCTCAGATAAAAGATGTCATACTGATGAAGCCAATTCCTGCCATTTGTCCATCTCCAGCTGGCAGGCTGCTACTGTCTTTCCCGCAAAGTTGCCACCCGTGCACAGTCCCCAGATGAAATGGCATCCCCCTTCAGAAGGATCCAGGTGATTGGATTACCTGACTGTAGCAGATCATTGTTTTCAGGAGGTAATCCATCAATTATTAATCTCCTAATGTTCTTGAGCAAGGTAAAGAAGGCTGCCTCTGACCTATTTCAACCTTTCCTGCAGTTATTATAAGAACAGCCTTGTCGTAGCAAAACAATTGGCTAACCTCAGCCCTGCTTTCATTGGACAATCGCCTTACTGTTCTGCCATTTTCTTTTGACAATGGCCATTTCACACCCATGAGGGTAACTTAAATTCACAACTGGGAGGAAGACATGACATAAAATTAAACGGTTCCTTTATGCAATTTGACTAATACTTTATTACATTACATGCTTTTAATTATTAATGGTTTTTGTAATGCTTACTACTTCACATTGTTTCTTAAAGGATTTCCTCAGTTTCACAGGACAGAACAAACAGCATATTGATTCATACTGACTTTCCCACACTTTATGTTTCCCAAGAGGCCTGTAGGTATGTGAAAGATGAAACAGAAAGAAAAAAGGACAACATATATTAGGTAATTAAACTCAATGAAATCAAAAAGCTATAGTCATGGTTTTCTCCTTTTATTATTGGAAGTGCATTCATTGCGGAGATTGCAAATAAATACTGATTTATATTAATCCTCAGCAAAAAAACAAAAACAAAATCCAAACCTAACAATGGCTTTAAAATAAAAAGATAGAAGTTCAAATAGAAAGGCAAAGGGCTTTTATATTGAATTCTAAAACTAACTTAAATATAATCTAAATTTATATAAATATGTTTGTTGTAAATCTGAAAAATCTCTAGACAAGTCAAAAGAAACAGATCAGAACTAACTGGGCAAATAAAATGTTGCAATGTGTTTATTAAAGATTTCCATTGAAAGGCAAGAATGTTCAAAATGGTTTCGTAGTTTTTTTCTTTTGATTAATAGTACAATCTCATTTATAACAGAAAAACCTTAGGAAAAAAATGACCCTGTAATGGTAGATACAGATGGCTAAGAATCAATCTTTTAACTGATAACTAGGAATAAGATAATTAAGGGTACCTTATAATAGTGTTATTCACCAACTGTATAGTTCTGCATAGTAGAAAGATGGCAAAAAGTGGAATTTGAGGAACATCTGAAATGCTAAGGTCTCTTAGTAACTGAATGTACGTCTCATTCTAAATCATGAACCACAAAATCCAACAATTACATTATGGCTCAACTCAAGGCACTTTCACATAACCAACATTTTCAACAACCAATCCCTCCTAAAGCAGTTTGAAACTGAGATGTGATTGTCTTGACTGCAGATCCTGAAACATATAGGACACACACCAAATACCCAGAATTAATCTATGTTCATTCTTTACTTGGCTAACAAAAAAGCACAAAAAACAATACTAAACTCCTCAGTTGCCACTAATCATGGAATAACAAAAATCTCCACAAATTGCAAATCTCACCTGCATCCAAAATAAAAATAAAACTACTACCACTCACTATGAGAGCCATATTTTTCTATGAGATGACTGTGCAAAGAAGCTACCTGCTGGAAAATTGATTTAAATAGTAGGGGTTTTTATTTATTTCAAAGATCAGGTTATGTAAAGAAATCGAATTTAACAACAAAAAGTTTGAAAATAGCTAAATGAAAGAATATCATGCATCAATAAGCACTAACATAGACTAGGTTTAATAGCTTCTGATTCATTACAATACAAATAAATTAAAATCTTGGGATTCTACTAGAGATTTTACATTATTGGCATGAAAGTAAGAGGTTGCTAAAATCATCATCTATTAAGTATGAGGGAAAACATATGGTCAGAGCATATATACTATAGGGAGAGCACAACCAAAGTGCAAGGTTTGGAACTCAATTTCTTGACCTTCACATAGGTGTACATTTTCTCTGACATGAAAATACTCTCTCTTCAGGATACAGCTTTGAAGGAAACTAGGAAGAAACCTCTGAAGTGGCTTTAATCATATAATATTAGATACTTTATCAGGGAGCAGGTTGCTATTAATTCCCAACCTGCAAAGGCTTACAGTTTCGTTGATCCTTCTGAAGGTCTCTACTTTACTTAGAGGTGTTTTAAAATTTTCATTATTAGCCCTATTGAACTCCAGTACTCTCAGAAATTGGCTTTAAAAATCACACTGGTAAGCATCCTTCTGGAGCAGCATCTTCCAGATCAAATAGAAATAATCAGGAAGACTCAGGAGCCCTGTGGTGTAGTGATCAAAGTGCAGCATTGTAGGCTCTGTCCACAGTCTGAAGTTTGATCCTGATGGGGTTCAGGTTGACTCAGTCTTCCATCTTTTGAAGGTCACTAAAATGAGGACCCAGATTGTTGGGAGCAATATGTAAATAATGCTTCAACATTATAAACTACCCAGAGAGTGCTGTAAAGTACTATGGGGTATTATATAAGTCTAAGTCTATTGCTATTACTAAACAACCCCTAGTAAATTTTAACTGAAGCCAATAATTAAATTGACAAATACAGCCCTTCATCAATTCAGCTTCAAGTGGAGTGACTACATGGGTATTGAAAAATTTGGATGTTTTCCACCGGATTTAACTTGATGTATATGGGAAAAATTGAGCATCTGGGGAAATGTTTTTGCTCTGAAGCTTAATAGCCTTCTCATAAATAGAAGAAACCCAGTCTAGTTTTTGCACTCCTGTTAGCTATTCAGTGGCTGAATTTATTTGTTCCCTTTACATTCCAAAGAAATGGACAATGAATTCAAGGTGTTTCAAAGAACTGTCTAGCTTTATTAAGTTTCCATTTATTTGCAGGAAGGACAATCAAAAATATCCAAAGGCTTCTCACCATTCCTCACTTATATTTAAAAGTACCTTTGCATTGCAAAGATAAAAGAATAACATGTTGGCAATTTTACACGAGGTGCTTTTACCAATAGCTTTTTCCATGATATGTACTATTTAAGGTGACTGTATTATGAAAGAAGAAAACAAGACATCAACAGTGCATTCAAAAACAGGATGTTGAACTACCACGGATATCACTGTGGAGAATGGCTGATTTCAATCCAGAAACTAGCAAAACCACATATTTTTTTTAAAAAAAATACTAGCAGAAATAAATGGGCTCAGTGTCCCCAAGCAACTATCACTGCAAGATCAATCAGAGTCCTGGCTCATCTTGAAGCGGTGCAAAATGCTGCAAGTGGAAGTGTTCTCAGCGTTTGAATCTAGACACTGCTCTCACTTCTTAAAATAGCATAAAGCTGGCAAAACAGAGTGTAAGTTAAAACACTCCTATTTCCACTCAGTGCAAAATGGATTCTTAAGTAAAATATAAAAATCCACTTGTATGGCTACACTGCCACCATAGAAGAAAGGATGTCATACTTTTAAATTCTGTTGCATAGTCTGCCTTAGCATAGATGGTATAAAAATATTTCAGATAAGAAGCAAATACATTTGAAATCAATAGCAGTGCACCAGCAAAACATGATCCCTGTGAAAGAATCCATAAAACAAATCATCCTGGCATAAAGTCTTGATGCACATTAGTAGCGTAAGGAACATTACTGCTGAGATCTGCGCTGAAAGAGAACTTGGTGTTAGCAGGAAGTATTTTATACAAAGAGTTCAGCTCACAAAGAGGACATACCAACCTTTGTCTTCTCAGATCTCCAGTGTGAACTTTATTTCAAAACGACACCCTGCAAATGCAAGTCGAAAGTCCAATATTTTTATTTTGATACAAGAAACCATACTGGGAAATTGGAAACAAGAAAGCACCGGTAAATGAAGAACAGGATGCTGAGCTGCTATAGATAGGCCTGTGGAGAGTAATAGCTCTTTAAATCTTACCTTCAGACGTTGTGGGTGCTTCATCACTGGAGGTTTTTAAGAAGAGTCTGGACAGCCACCTGTCTGAAATAGTATAGGATCTCTCCTGCTTGAGCAGGGGGCTGGACTAGAAGACCTCCAAGGTCCCTTCCAGCTCTATTCTAATTCTGATTCTGATACTGTTAGGTTTCAAATAGGAATGCTGATTATTTCAGGGATTCATGTTGCACACATACATTCCTCATTGAAATACTGAAAACTGGGGAGTGCATAAGCAATTTTTTCTATCTCAAAAGAATCTGCTTGTGATTCTTACATAGGTTACAAACAAAATAAAATTATTGAAAGAATGGAAGCAGAGGAGTGGTATGTCTGGATTCAGACATGCGGATAAGTTCAGTTTTGGTAGCAACCCTAACTACAATAAGCTTGCGTCACTTTTGCTTTGTACAAGTAAAACTGTGACAACCAGAACAGAAACAAACTAAGGAGTTTTCTTGCTGACGTATAACATAGGCTGAAAGAGATGAATCTCCAAGTTTGAATGGGAAGCAAGATGGCATTCTTCATTTTTCCTCATCTGTTCTTTCCACTTAAAGATTTCATTAGAGCTGAAGGTTACACCCAACATTTCAGAGCAGGCAACAAAATGATGCAAAGCATTTAAACTATATAACACATGTGGATGGGGCCGGTATTCTCCTTTTTGTTTGACTACCCCCTTCTGGGTTTTTGGTAGGAGATATTTGGGGGTTTAAAAGCCCATTTAATGACTACACTATATTTTTCTGTATTTTTCACTTCCAAAGACAGACTATTCTATTGCTGAACAGTTCTTACCATTAGAACTTTTTCCTGGTTTCCAACTGAAACTTAATTCCTTGTAATTCTGTCCTTTTGCATTAGAGATCTTCAGACACCTGAAGTCATCTATCATGTCTCTGTGGAATCTTTTCTTCTCCAACTAAATATCTAAACTCCATTGGTTCTTTATACATTTTTCCCTTCCTGACCTTGATTCCTTTCCTTCCAGATAGTCTCTTGTTTATCAGCATGCTTTTTGCAGAAAAATCCACTAGCCAGAAATGGAAACAGCATTCTAGGTATGATCTGACCAAAATAGAATAGAGAGGAACTATAGCTTTCCTTGCTTTTGTTACTATGCTCACATACTGCAATGGCCTGCAAACTGAGTTCTGAAAGGGGGATTCTGGGAATCACAGAAAATGAATGACTTTGTCACTTTAACTCAGGAGTCATTGAAGCAACAGCCCACTATCTTCTCTACCGTCAATCCTGCCAAGATTTGCAATACAAATTTATCACACCACCATTAACTCAGCATCAAGCTGTACAGACTTTTTATTCCAATTATCTTTTAGCTGACCAGAGTGATGCATTTTAATAATGTTGCCAAGTTTTGATTAGATTCAACATGACTTCACTAAGAACAGTTTGTCTTGATTAAACCTGTTCCAAGTTTAGTAATAACAATAACTGTGAACTATTCTGTTTATCCATTTCTAGTTATAATAAGGGTTTTTTGACTAAACCCTTAGCTCAGTGTTCAAGAAAGTTTTACCCATGTTGGCTGTGTTCAATTTACATTTTATTCCATTTTATTATCATATTTTTATTATGTTTTATGTTATGTAAGGATTGGCAGTGACCAAAATAAATTATCTTTGTTCTTGACTTCTGCCTCTGTTGAAACAGCCCAGGGCTAGGAATCTTGGTGCCAACATAGAATGTTGAGGATTGCATTTGTGTGCTGCATTCAAATTTTACTGCATCTCTGGTGATCTGTTAAAAAAACTTACAATTTCTTACACCCATTGTATTTTTGTGAACATGGGAGTATCTGCACCTCTGATTCTACTTTTTTCTCACTTCAGATGTTCTGCTATTAGTTCAGTATCCACAATTTCGTCAACTCTTTACCCATTTAAACTCCAGAGAAGCTAGAGAGGTATGCATCTATCTAACCAATGTTCTCGTTATTGCTAGTGTGAAAAAATGATGCTGTCAGTCTGTCCTGTATGTGACGAAGTAAAAGTGAAAATAACAGTTGATGATGAGTTACAGTCCCAGTGCTGCCTTTTGGTTTCTACCATGCCTGTGGATGAAAATGGAAGTGTCAGTTTGTTTAATACTACCAGGCTGCAAAGAGATTTGTTTTTCTTTGCTGCCATCTAGTGGTCTCCAGATTTTTGCAGATCTGTAATTCCTACCAAGGATACCCTATACATTTTGCACACAGGTCCTAGGTTCAGTATTCTGTGTATACTGGAAGGGCAGAAATGTTTATGAATACAGCCAGACAACTATATTAAAGTGCCAACCAGCAGATCTTCAAATAGCAAAAAAAAATACCAGCTTAAATGCCAAGCTTTATTTTGGCTTATTGATAAAGCTAGCTTTTCTGAACATAGATCTAGCATTCTTTCAAGAGTGTTAGACTCGTGTTCATTGACAGCTGGCAGGTCAGAAACACAGAAGAAGTGTTATGAGAAGAATCAAGTGCACTTTTTCAGCTTCACCTTGTACCCCTCTTTGTACCTCTGATTTGTCAGCTAGAATGAGAGATATGGAGAAATATGGGGTGAAGTGGGAGAAAGAAATCAGTAACCATTCTTGATTAGTTCATATTTTTTCCACATCTAATTAAGCCAACAGTGCTATTTCAGTATTATCAGCATACAATCCTAGATGTCTACCAACAGTCTAATATTATCAGGGGCATGACATTGTTTCATAAAACTTTTTGTACCAGATAATTTATTGTTGGTAGTACTCTTACTTGTATCAAAACATCTGTCAAAATCTCCATGATTACAAAAAAATGATGTCAGATAATTTCTACAATCCTTCCCTATTTTTAAAATAAGTTATATATTTTAAAATAATAGAAAACCTATATATGAAAAAACATAATATAAGAAAAGTTATATATGCTTTGTAGAAAGAAAAAAAGAGCTCAAGGCAATATAGCATAGAGGATAGTGCCTAGCAAGTAAATGAAAATGGCCATTAGTGGCACACACATGCCAGCTCCTAATGATTTGGTTATTAACCAAAATCTTAAAGAAGTATGCTAGATTGTTTTCCTGAGAAAAACTGTGCCGAAAAGAGAGAAAATACTACTTCAAACAGGAAGAAATAACAATAGCACTTATATGCCACTTCACATTGCTTTAAAGTCCTTTCTAAGTGGTTTACAGTGTCAGCATATTGCCCCCAACAATCCAGGTCCTCATTTTACTGACCTCGGAAGGATAGAAGGCTGAGTCAACCTTGAGCCAGTGAGAATTGAACTGCTGAACTGCTGGCAGCCAGCAGTCAGCAGAAATAGCCTGCAGTACTGCATTCTAACCACTGCACCACAATTTCTTAGCTGTGGGAAGATGAGGAAAAATGTAACATGCTGAGGTCATCTAATATACACACAATTACCATAGCATACTCATGCCCCATATAGATGAATATTGGGATGACTCTATGCTGACCCAGAAATTAGTTTTATTCAGTGTGAGATCCCTATTGTTGCTATATTTGCACATCATTTGTTGTTGTTGTTGTTAGTTGCGAAGTCGTGTCCGACCCATCGCGACCCTATGGACAACGTTCCTCCAGGCCTTCCTGTCATCCACCATCCTCCGGAGTCCATTCAAGCTCACACCCACTGCTTCAGTGACTCCATCCAGCCACCTCATTCTCTGTCGTCCCCTTCTTCTATTGCCCTCAATCTTTCCCAGCATTAGGCTCTTCTCCAGTGAGTCCTTCCTCTTACATTCCAGGTTCCTATGGAGAAAAAATCTTTACAGCATCGGACTTTCCTTTCACCACCAGACATATCCACAGCTGAGCGTCCTTTCGGCTTTGGCCCAGTCGCTTCATTCTTTCTGGCGCTACTAGTACTAGCCCTCTGCTCTTCCCCAGTAGCATATTGGACGCCTTCCGACCTGAGGGGCTCATCTTCCAGCGTCATATCGTTTTGCCTTTTGGTACTGTCCATAGGGTTTTCATGGCAAAGATACTGGAGTGGTTTGCCATTTCCTTCTCCAGTGGATCACGTTTTGTCAGAACTCTCTGCTATGACCTTTCCGTCTTGGGTGGCCCTGCACGGCATAGCTCATAGCTTCATTGAATTACGCAAGCCCCTTCGCCACGACAAGGCAGTAATCCATGAAGGGGTTGCACATCATACAATTGCAAAATATAATGTGTTGTGTATGTAAATAGTTGCAAACAGGGAAGATTGCAGATTGCAAAGGTAGTGGGGTTTGAGCGGGAGATTCTGTTGCAATCATTGGTTGCCATAAACAAGAAGCGGGAAAATAGTCTCTAACGATTGGTTACAGTTCAAGCAGTTCCACTATAAAAAGGTTGCAACATTTGACAGTTGGCAGTTGACTTGTGTATTCAATAAACTCATTCCTTGTTAAACCACTCTGAGTCCTCGTCTATCAGAACCAAACAATTGGCGACGAAGGTGGGATAGACAGAAGACCAGAGATTTGGCGGAATTGTCGCGCAAAGGCGGCAAATTCGAATACGTGTCAAAGTCAACCGAGCGGCCGCGGCAGAATAAAAAAATTCTCCGAATGGCGCAGATTGGGTCATTGAAGGAATTCGACCCAAACTTCCCCGAAGATTGGGAAGAATACGTCGGACAGGTCGAAGGGTTCCTGCTAGTGAACGGAATCACCGACGACCGGAAAAAAGCGGCAGCATTACTGACGATTTGCGGCACACCGGTCTATCGAGTCGCTGTCGGCCTGTGTCAACCGCAACCGGTCTCAAGCGTGCCGTATGCCGATCTCCTTGCCAAACTAAAGGTCCACTTTACACCTAGGAGATCCGAACTATTCTGGCGGCGCATCTTCGAGAAAAGAAACCAGAGGCCGGGAGAGTCCATACAAAAATTTGTCGCTGCCGTCAGGGAAGCCGCAGTACGATGTAAATACGATAATCTTGAAATAAGAATTCGTGACCGTGTAGTACTGGGCTTGAGGGACGAGCAGCTACAAAACAGAATTATATCCAAACCCACTGGCGATCTGCAAAATGGAAATCGACTCAGGGGCTTCAGTATCAATAATTTCCAGTGAAACCCTTGATAGGATTGAACAAATAAGTGGAAGAAAAATTCCACTTAGTTCAACAAAAATTCAATTAACCGATTTCCAAAAAAGCCCAATTAAAATAAAAGGGAAAATTAGTCTTCGCGTAGAATTTAAGGGATTTAAGGGGAATTTAGATTTAATAGTAACTGAGGGTCATAGGACTAGCCTAATTGGCATTAACTGGTTCCCTGCCCTGGGCATTTGGATCGGGGGAATAAATTCAATAATTAAAAATAAGACCCTCGAATCAGTCTGCAATGAATTTGCAGACGTATTCGACGGATCCCTCGGTAAATACAAAGGACCCCCAATTAAATTCAATCTAGACCCCTCAGTAAAACCTATCAGGCTTAAGGCCCGCAGGGTGCCTTTCGCCCTGAAGGAAAAAATCGAGGCCGAGCTCGAGAGGCTTGTAGGCCAAGGCGTGTTAGAACCTGTTGAGGGTGGTTTGTGGGAAACGCCGATTGTCACACCCCTCAAACCCAATGGGGATGTGAGAATCTGCGCTGACTACAAAGCCACCCTGAACATTGGAATGAAAAAACATGCTTACCCGGTCCCGACGGTGAAGCAGGTCCTCGCCACGATCCAGGACGGCGCCATGTTTGCCAAGCTAGACTTGGCGCATGCGTACTTACAGTTGACTGTTTCCGAAGAGGCTGCAGAAGCACAGACGATAGTTACCCACAAGGGGGCGTTCCGAGTCCACAGACTGCAATTTGGCATTGCAGCAGCTCCAGGCATCTTTCAAGAAGTGATGGAGAGGACCTTAAAGGGCATACCAGGTGTATGCCCTTACTTTGATGATGTCTTGATAGCTGGAAAAAATGAAGAAATACTAGTGGAGCGGCTGGAACAGGTATTGGGAAGATTTAGAAGGGCTGGTTTAAAACTAAAAAGGGAAAAATGTTGCATTGGGGTTAAGTCCACTGATTTCTTGGGGTTCAGGATAGACAAAAATGGGGTCCATCCAACCCCTGAAAAAATAAAAGCAATTAAATTAGCTCCGGAGCCTAGGAACAAGGCTGAACTACAAGCCTTCCTTGGCTTAGTAAACTTCTACCATACATTTGTACCCCACAAGGCTGCCATTGCAGAACCTCTCCACAGGCTCTTAGATAAAAAGACTCCTTGGCAGTGGCAGAAGAAACATAGAATTAGTTTCCAAACGTTAAAAGACATTCTTTCCAGCCAATCAACTGTAACCCACTTCATAGAAAATAAACCAATTTACCTAGCGTGTGATGCTTCACCTTATGGTGTAGGGGCCGTGATCAGCCACTTAGACAACCAAGGAATGCAAAGACCAATAGCATATTATTCCAGGACACTAACCAAGGCAGAGCGGAACTACGCTCAGATAGACAGGGAAGCATTAGCAATCGTGGCTGGAGTTAAAAAGTTCCATGACTACCTGTATGGAAGGAACTTTACCATACTGACAGACCACAAACCCCTGTTGGGACTGTTTACCACAGATAAACAGACTCCCCAAATCATGTCACCCCGGATGCTGAGATGGTCCATTTTCCTCTCAGCATACTCATTCTCTCTTCAATACAGACCGGGCAAGGACATGGGGCACGCAGATGCCCTTAGCAGACTGCCCTTAAACATCACCGAGGGTGACCCTGCCCCAGTGGGACAAATAATGTCCCTACAGGACATCCCTGACTTGCCTCTAACTGCTAAAGACATAGCTGCGGCAACAAATAATGACCACACTTTAAAGAGAGTAATGGCCTGGGTCCTGAGCGGGTGGCCAAATGCCAACCCGGATGAAAAATACATTCCCTATTTTAGAAGGAAAGATGAACTATCAGTTCATCTGGGTTGCTTACTGTGGGGAAATCGCGTGGTTATTCCTGGGATCCACAGATCAGCTATTCTATTAGAATTACATGAAGGACACCCAGGAATAGTACGGATGAAAGCGTTGGCTAGGAGTCACTTGTGGTGGCCAGGTCTGGACAACGACATTGAGGAATGTGTTGCAAATTGCCATTTGTGCCAACGTTCTAGGCCAGAACAACAACACACCCGTACGCATAAGTGGGAGATAGCTAGAAATCCTTGGTCCAGGATTCATATTGACTTTGCTGGACCTTTCCAAGGGTTAACATTCCTGGTGGTGGTTGATAGTTTCTCTAGGTGGCTAGAGGTAGTACCAGTTAGTTCAGTAACTTCAGGAAGAACAATACAGGTATTAAGGGGCCTCTTTGCCACTCATGGGTTACCGGATGTCATCGTGTCTGATAATGGGCCACAATTCACATCTATTGAATTCCAGGATTTCCTCAAGGCCAACTCGATTAAGCACAAGACATCAGCACCCTTCCACCCATCCACCAACGGCTTGGCTGAACGAAATGTGAGGACCACGAAAGACGCCTTAAAAAGAATCATTCGGGGTGACTGGCATCAAAGACTGGCCGAATTTTTGCTGGCCCAACATTCGACCCCATGCGCTGCTACAGGCAAAAGTCCAGCTGAAATGAGGTGGGGAAGGAGGTTGACCACCAAATTGGACAGATTACACCCTGACAGACTTATACCAAGCGCTGAATTGGACATGCCAAATAGAACATTTAAAGTGGGGGAATTAATCTGGGCCAGGAACTATACCCAAGGGGACAAATGGATTCCAGGGGTGGTTACTGAAATCTTGGGTCCCTTGTCGTACATTATTGAGGGGGAAGGGAATAGGATCATTAAAAGACATCTAGATCAGCTGAGAAAGAGATCTAGTGGATGCTTGCCAGAAGATGGGGACCAAAATATATTGGGGGGAAATAGTACATCCAGGTTCAGTAATAACATCATGCCAGAGAGTGAGGGAGAGGAAAGGCAAAATAATTCACCCCCTGGTACTCAACAACAACCATTTAGTCAATTTGATTGGGTAGCGCCCCTGCGAGGTAGGCCAGTGACCACTAATCTTCAAGCACAAACAAATACACAAATCAGCAACAGGGAAACATCAGAGTCGGGTAGCCAAGAGCCCAGGTCCAACAGAGACAATCAGCCAAGCATAAATTCTGAAAAAGGGGTCCCTTGCAGCCAGAGCAATAGATACCCTTCTAGAATCCATAAGCCACCAAAATATCTAAAGGATTTTGTTCAGAAATAGCAACAACTGGGGGGTAAGGGGTGTTGTGTATGTAAATAGTTGCAAACAGGGAAGATTGCAGATTGCAAAGGTAGTGGGGTTTGAGCGGGAGATTCTGTTGCAATCATTGGTTGCCATAAACAAGAAGCGGGAAAATAGTCTCTAACGATTGGTTACAGTTCAAGCAGTTCCACTATAAAAAGGTTGCAACATTTGACAGTTGGCAGTTGACTTGTGTATTCAATAAACTCATTCCTTGTTAAACCACTCTGAGTCCTCGTCTATCAGAACCAAACATAATGTATTAGTTTGGGGCCAGTATGTTGGATTAACTCCATCATTGTAGCTTATTCTACACATCATAGTTAAAAAAAAACTAGTTCAGTGTACTATATGAACCCAGTTTTTATGTACCGTAGTTTGTAGTCCTTCTAAATTTAGTACCTGGAAGTGCCTTAAATGCTGTCTAAGCAATATCGACGTTACACTAGACCTCACAGGATAATGCTGGATTCATTGTATTATTAGGGTCAGGAAACCAAATTTCCAGCTTCTGTGTACCTTTACCTAATTTTATGGAATAAATGATTCTGAAAGGTTTTCAATAGATAATAGGTTATGTCAGTCTTTTACAACTTGATGCTTCTAGAAATGTCACTTCATCTGTCAGAATTCCAATAATGACACAGTTGGGGAACGCTAGGCTAGATTAACACGCAGCCTTCCCCAATATTAGCAGAAATTTTAGCTGTTGTCCATGCATTTCTACAGCATTTATAAAAATATAAATCACTGCAACGGACAGGAAAGAAGGAAGGACAAGTTTTCTACTACAATTTGTAGGAAGGTAGAAAACATATTAACAAAACCAAATGACACTTTGTTATTAACCCATTTCATTTTTCAACTTCAGTAGCAAATGTACTTTCGTCTTTCAAGGTAATATTATTTCTAGTACACTTTCAGAATGACTTGCTTTGAGATCTGGACACATTCTGATGGCAGACCGACACCTTTCAAGGTAACAACTGACTTCAGATCATTTGCACATCTCTATTGGTGTGTGTTCAGAATGTTAACTGCTTGTCTGCCTTGGATCAGGAGTAGGCAACCTTGGCTTAGGAATTCTGGGACTTGAAGTCCATGAGTCATAAAAGAGCCAAGGTTGCCTACCCTTGGCTTGCTTTATCTGTATAGAAGGTTACCAAGTAATAAAAGTATCATCCCACTCCAATTTAGAAAAAAATATAAAATCACTTAGATTTTTAATTGGATATGTTAAAAATTGAAGAATGTACAAACTTTGTCTGAAATGGTATAGGGTTTCCTGCCTTAGCAGGGGGTTGGACTAGATGACCTCCAAGGTCCCTTCCAACTTCTTCTTCTTCTTCTTCTTCTTCTTATTGTTATTGTTATTATTATTATTATTATTATTATTATTATTATTATTATTATTATTATTATTATTATTATTATTATTATTATTATTATTATCTTTTGATAGGAGCAATAAATTAACTCAGAGAATGTCCTAAAAACCATTCTTGTCACGCTGGTGTGTCCAATATCTATAGACATCTTCTTTTCCTCTTATCATTGCCTATTAAAAGCATTTGGTCACCACTTCCGAAATATTAATTGCTCATTAAGAAGCATTGCTGCTCTGTAAGCTGAGCATTGTATTTGTAAGCTTTTCTAATTTATACTGAATATTGTGCTTATTTTCACCTTCCTTTTAAATAGTTGTAAACAACAACGCAACACTAGCGTTAAAAATAAACTATATTAAAACTATCTTAAGAATTAAAAGTTAGATTGATTAAATTAAATTAATAAATTAAAAGTCGACTTTTGAAGCAAATATGACAGTATCTTTAACTGTAACATCAGATTCTTTAGAAGTGACCGAAGTTCAAGAATATGTTCTGGTTATAAGCTGGCCAGCTGCAGCTAAACAATCTTCCAAACTTTTTTTTTTAAAAAAAACGTGAATTCGAATGTGTTGCTGATAAAAAGATCGCCAACGAAAAACGAGGAGAAACGAAAACACGCGACTTCTCCGACGCTCCTCCCCAAGGACGGAACAGAAAGTCTGGGGTACAATTCCCGCCCGGCGGAGGAGGAAGGTTGCGCGCAGAGCGGAATATCACTGCGTTCCCGGGGTTTCCGCTCCCCTGTTCTTTTCTCTTCCTTCCTTTCTCCGCTCTTGCCGAGATCCCGGATCCAAGATGGAGTCCCTGAATAAAGCGGGGCAAGAGATGAGCCTGGCGGCCTTAAAGCAGCACGACCCCTACATCACCAGCATTGCCGACGTGACCGGCCAGGTGGCCCTTTATCGCTTCAGTCCAAAGGCCAACGAATGGGTGAGTGGCCTCGAGGCAGAGGAGGGTCTTGATAAATGCGTGGTTTCCAACACCGCTTCCCACGGCGGTGCCTTAGCGGTTCGTGGGGCGCCTCCGGTTTCTTGCCGCCGCCGTCGTCCCTCGACGGGGCGAGCCTCTTGCTGGGTGGCAGAAGGAAAGGAGGACGACTCTTTCTAGCCCCAAGAGCGAGAACCCCAAGGTGCACAGAACCGCGCTTCAAGAGCTCAGAAACACACCCACTTTCTTGGTCGGGGGGGGGGGGTGTCGCCGTTTATCGTTCACCTAGTTTTCTCTCTCTAATTGTGTTTTGTGGTGTTCCTACAATTTGTTTTTGTTTTGTGGTAAATTAAATGGGGGTGGGGGGCAGGGAATGAAATAAATTGTATTGAAATACACAGCTGGAGAAATCGCTTCTTTCCCCTATCCCTTTGTAGGAAGATGAACCAATCTCTTTATTTTATTTTATTTTATTTATTTTATGAACTTAAATATAGTACATTGCTGTAAAAGGCATACATTGAATTTAAATAGCACACGCTAAGAAAGAAATTAAATTTAGTGCAATTCTTGGCTAACTTTTTCTTATTCCTCTAGTCCAGTGTTTTTCAACCTTTTTTGGGCAAAGGCACACTTGTTTCATGAAAAAAATCACAAGGCACTCCACCGTTTTCCGCACCATTGGACCTCCCCACGGTCGCTACACGAACGGTCGTAAGTCGAGGATGGCCTGTGTTCTCAAGGGGTTGGACTAGATGACCTCCAAGGTCCCTTCCAACTTCTTCTCCTTCTCCTTCTCCTTCTCCTTCTCCTTCTTCTTCTTCTTCTTCTCCTTCTCCTTCTCCTTCTCCTTCTTCTTCTTCTTCTTCTTCTTCTTCTTCTTCTTATTATTATTATTATTATTAGCCTCTTTATTTTATTTTATTTTATTTTGGGGCTTTTGTTTGTTTGTTTTTGCTGTGAAGGAAAAGGAAAGCTTGCATTTCTTTTTAATTTATCTTTCTGTATTTTCTTTTTTCTCTTCTTTTCTTTCTTCCTTCCTTCCTTCCCTCTCTTCCCTCCCTCTCTTTTCTTTCTTTATCTTCCTTCCTTCCTTCCTTTCTCTCTCCCACTTTCTTTCCCTCCCTCTCTCAATTTCTTGCTTTCTACTTGTTGTGGAAACTGGAAGCTACTTGCATTTCTTTTTAATTTTTCTTCCTGCTTTTTTTCCTTCCTTCCTTCCTCCCTTCCTCTCTCTCTCTCTTTCTTTTCTATTCTCCTTTTTTTCTTTCTCCCTCCCTTTTCCCCTTCCCCCTTTCTCCTTTTTTGCCTTCCTTTTTTCTTTCTTTCTCACCTTTACCATCAAAAGCACTTCACTCCAGAAGGGGAGGGGAACCCCAAAGGTTTTTAATTGCTTTGGTCCAAAGGACATTTTATTATGCAACGTATCAAAAGGACAGGTTAAAAAAAAATCAGCCATGTAATTTTTCAGACGCAAGCAAAGCCTCCAAGAGCGAAGCGGTCAGATCCCTCTATTTTGGGCTGGGGCGAGAGGTCGCGGCGAGCAAAGAAAGCGGAGCCAGGCAGCCGACCAGGCGGGAGTCTCGCATCCTCAGCCGCGCGGGGAGTAAGGAGTAAGCGGCGCGTGCTGGGGAAGAAGAGCTTTTTCGAACGTTGCAGGCAACCAACCACGCGACAGCTCAGGCGAGCCAGGCTGGCCGCCCGTCCGTCCTCTTTCGATAAGCGAGCCGGTCGCCTCTCCCCAGCTTCTCTCTCTTCAGCAAGAGACCCTCCGAAGCCAGAGAAGGGGGCGGAGCTACGCTGCCGTGGAGCCCTGGTGCCTAGAGAGGTCGAGCCCACTTCTTTTCCCGGGCTTTTGCTTCCAGCGAAGTAGGGCCGTCAGCTTAGCCAAGGCTCCGGTGCCCAGCGCTCCCCGCCAGAGAGTCTTGCAGCGCCGCTCCGCCCGTGGCTGTTCCTCCCCCTCCTCCTCCTCCTCTCACCGCTGTCTCCTAGGTCAGTGTTTTTTCAATTTTTCCCACGGCACACCAGGCAACATCTCGCGGCACACTAGTGTGCCACGGAACAGTGGTTGAAAAACACTGCTCTAGTCTAGAACGTTTCTTAAAGTGTGGTTCCAGGACTCCCAAGTCCTCAAAATCAAAATTATTTGCCAACTTACATTGAAAAATAATATATTAAAATCCCATTATTGATAGTGTGGTAAATCAGTTTGGTGTGGCTGGTTTGGCAAACTTAAATGCTGCTGGTTTTAATTGTTTCCTTCTCTGTACTGCTGCTCTGAACAAAGTATATTTACATGAAAATAGAAATATATTTTAATTTATTTTAAATGTATTTTAAAAATGAAATATTTGCATTCATTTAGTAGTTTGAATAGAATAATATTATTTATTAAATCTGTATGCAGTCTAGTTCCCAGTGATTTTAAGTTATGTTATTAGAATCTCTGTGTTCTGCCTATGAAGACTGCCTTGTTTGAAATAGGAATAACCTCATTAAAACTGATCTGGGACTAAAAGTTATTTGAAAGGTTATCATATGAGACGTTTTTGTACTGCAACTTTTTGATTTTGGAAATCAAGAACTTTTACTGTAACAGTGGAAAAATTTTTGTTCTGGATGCTTAGAGATTCTTGTTCTTCAGTTTTCCTGCTGGCTAGTTTTAATTTGAATGCTGTCTAGCAAACCTTGGCCAGTTTCAGAAGGCCTAAGCAGGATGAGATCTGTTTAGTACTTAGATGGGAGACCACTAAGACGTTTAAGTTAGAATGAGAAATCAATTTTTTTTAAAAAAAAGAATAGGAGAACACAGTGGCAAATGTGCTCCATAGTGTTGCCAAGAAAATAAACTGTGTTGATGTCAGCCCCAGAAGCTGACTATCACTTAATAGGTTCATTCCTTTCTTTGAAGTTGCCTTTGATAATCATAACAAGCATAAAATCATCTATTGTACAAACTATAAAATATTGTTGATGATCTCTTAGTTGTACATCTACATTTTTCAGACTCTTGACTTCTTAATTTTATATTTTCTCGATTTCTATCTGTACACTTTGTCCCTGCAGTGAATAAAGTGAGCAATATAGTATGGTCACTCACATGAAGTCTTGATGATGAAAGCATATATTCTTTTTCATGTGTCAGATTTGAGTATGACAATTTATTGCTCTGAGATACAACATTGTGTGACAGAAACTTCTTTAAATTTGTAATCCATCAGCATTAGCATTTTATAGTGACTTTACTTGGAAAAAACCAAAAATGTGTTAAATGTTTAACTTTGCTACTGATAGTATGATTAATATTAAAAATTACACAACTTTCTTTTACTAATATGCTTGTAGACGTTGCTAGACTAATAAACAACGTAGATTTATTTATTTATTTTTTAAAAGGCTTACTATTACAAAAACCATGACTTTATATCATTAATTTGAAGACTGTAATTATAAACTTTTGTAATGGTATATTTTCCAAGTCAACTATTATGCAGTCAGTATTTCTGAAATTATTTTTAGTGTAGGTATTAATGAATTGTTATGAGGGTGAATCTTTGGATTGTTCTATCCTCTACTGTTGAATTTAATCAATCCCATTCATTATGTCATAGTTATAATTTCTTATTTAATGAAACTTAGGAATGTATCAAATGACCTGCTTGAATTAATTTGATAATGTTTTCCTTTGTTATAGGAGAAGACTGACATAGAAGGTACCTTATTTGTTTATAAAAGGTAATGAAATAACTTTCAGGAATAATTGGATTATAGTAGAACATAGTCTGTGATATTTGTCTCTTGCAGATATAATATTGCATTTACTTAGGGCAATTAAGCAGTATTGCATTATTCGTAATCAGTGCTGTGGTTGTATAATGTGTTGAAATGAATCCAGAGATGCTGTGTCTCTAAATAGTGGTTCTGTTTGGCAATGGGCATTTTTAAAACTTAGTATAAAATCTTTGAAACTATACTTCTGTTTGCACAAAGCTCTACATAGTCAACTTCCCTCCGTCCAGTGCGCTCCCACAGAGAGGGCCTCCTCAGGGTGCCGCCGATCAAAGAATGCCGATTGGTGGCCCCCAGGGGGAGAGCGTTCTCTGTGGGCGCGCCAGACCTTTGGAACCGCTTACCGGTTGAGCTCCGGATGGCCCCCGACCTTCGCTCCTTCCGGCGCGATCTTAAAACCTTCTTTTTCGAACAAGCTGGCCTGGTCTGATGGGATGGGGTTGGGTTTTTATAAATAGCTCTAATTTTAAGATGTATTAATTATTATGGGCATAATGGTTTAATCGCTTTTAATTTTTGTATTCAGTTTTTTACTACGTATTGCCCTGTTCACCGCCCTGAGTCCCTCGGGAGAAGGGCGGTATACAAATTAAATTATTAAATTATTATTAAATAGTCTCTTGCAGAAAGTCTCAAGGATTGTTCGTATGCAAACTATTGCTATTTATCTTGCTCTCTGTCTTTTCTTCATTTTTCAACTTGCTCTTCAATGGCACTTTGAGAACGCTGCGACTGTCAACCTTTCTTCTGCTTTTGCAGACCAGTTTATCCATAATCTGTTTCCCTTGAAATAATAGGTCTGCTTCACCTTACCATGGTTTTACAATTGTAAATCGATTGAATATGCACAACTTGGTTGAGCCCGTAAACAAAGACTTGGAGTTTCAACTTCATGAACCTTTTCTTCTGTATAGAAATGCCAACTGTAAGTATGCATTTGAATATATTATTTAGGAAATACCATTTTTAGAAGTTTAGAAAATTTCTCCTATTTAAGTGCAGTAAAATCTCAGTTTAACACTTCTCATTTAAAGGATTTTTGGATTTAGTGCACAAATTTGACTTCACAAAAGCCACTAAGTATGAAATCTGTCTGAACAATTGATGTATCTGTGTGATTATGATGATACAAATTTATGCAAATGACATTAATGTTTAGTAAACATATTTATGAAACACCTTTCTTTCAAAGGGTATGTTGAGTCAGAATTTTACTGTTTATGTGTGACATGATGTTGGACAGCAACTGTCAAAGTCAGGAGGAGGACTCAAGTAGGGGAATTACTCTGGACTCAGAGTAAGAAGGCAAGGTCTAACCCCCACCCCCAGTCCCCTTTTGAGCCTTATCTAGTATTTTCCAGGTGAAAACTGCCAGTCTGGGGAGATTCCTGTGAAATAGGCCTCGAACGATAAGTAGCTAATTTGAACATACATGTGTAGGTCTGGTTATTCACGCCTGACACACAACGAGAACAAGTTAACACTCAATTTAGGTTGAATGGATGCAATTAGTTGAGGAAAAAATTAAATCTTTGAAAGTATCACAATGGAAAGCCTTTACTCTGGCTCAACATCATGCCATTCCGTGAGCTATCCTTGCAGACCAACAGGAAAATTACCTACCTAGAAAGACAATGCCCCTATGACTCTGGATACATAGAAACAACAGAGTATGTACTCCTCTAGTGCCTGTATTACAGAGACATTTGTACTAGTTGTATGCAGTTTTATTAATGCATAAATACCCAAGATGCACAAGACAATTCTACGTCTCCCTGCTGTTTGTAGATACTAAACCTGCTACAGCATATAATATTACCAGGTTCTGAACAGCAATGTTTAAATTCTGTCAGATGATGACCTGTGCCATAAATTAATCTTAATGAGCAGTTACTTCATTATTCAAGTGTATTTTTGTATATGACAGATTTAGTTTGCCAAATGCTAACTTTGTGTTCCTTTACATCTGCTTAATGTTTCTATCCCTCATTTTAGATTTTTTTACTCTTGATTTTTACAGTTTTTATATATTTAACTTTTTAAAAATTAGCGCGCGTACACACACACATATATCTTTATCTTTTAGTATTTTTAAATCACCAATTGTTTGTACCCCACTATCCTGATGCTGGTCTATGACTAATAAAGATTTGATCTGAAAGTATTGTTATGCAGCAGGCAAATAGCATATACCTCATATATGGTAGTACCTCTTTTAGTAACACACTGACAGAGTGTTTTCCAGATTTAACTGGAATTGCTATTTTAGTCAATTCATTAGTAACTATTTGTGTAATATTTTAAGAAGCCTTGATTCTGAGTATATGTCTGAATAATTAATTTGGTACTTGTTTATCTAAAGTGCCTTTAAAATTGACTTATATTTTAAAGCCTGCTTCTACTTTGATTTATTTTTAATTTGCTAAAGATTGCAAATATGTTGACACTGAAGTTCCAGGATAAAATGGAGTTTAAATTGATGCACTGAACTAATGTGTCAGCAGCCATCACTGTGATCTATTGAAAACTATTTGTCTTCTTTCTTTGATAGTTATGTTTAGGACAAATCCATTAGCTCTTGGCTTTGATATCTATTTTAGACATACTGTATGTTTTATTTCATCATGCTTATACCTCTAGATCAGACATGTCAAACACAAGGCCCGGGGGCCGGATCCGGCCCGCGAAGTGGTTTCATGCGGCCCACAAAGCCATCCTGGAAACAGTGAGGGAACGGCCCCCACTGCCTTGGCCCTGGCCCAGAGACCCTCCTCCTGCCAGAGACCCCCAGATCTGTCCCACTCCTGCCCAGGCCCCCATAGGCACCCTTGATGCGAAGGATGTAGAGCTGGCCATGCCCACCCAGTAGGCCATACGCACTCTAGCCATGCCCACCCAGTAGGCCACGCCCACCCAGGCCATACCCACCCGGCCCCCTGAGGGCAACCGCAGTGCTGATGCGGCCCTCAATGAAATTGAGTTTGACACCCCTGCTCTAGATTAAGTATTCTTCATACTGAAATGCCATCTAGGGAATTTAGGGTTCCATATTCTGATACCTTTACCTTCCAATACAGTACATTCATTTCTGCTTCATAAGATATTAGTAAATAAAGCAAAAAATATTATGGTTCTGGTGGCCAAAATCAGGCCAAAGGGTTTTTGATCAGCAGAATCCTACTGAAACTTGCATGGAGTTTATAAACTCCAGATTAGCCTTTATTCAGCTTCTGATTGAAGTTGGATTAGTCAAACCAGATAGTTCTAGTCTTCTTAAATGAGCTCTTCTATTAGGTGCCCTTGAATAAGTGGCTTCACATATTGAAACTACATCTCTTCCAGGTGCTGGATTTACCAACACATTTTCTGTAGAAGATTATTTCTACAGTCCTAGGAAGAGATCATCTAAAGCAGGAATCTTCAAACTTGGCCCTTTTATGACTTGTGGATTTCAGCTCCCAGAATTTCTCAGCCAGCATGCCTGGCTGAAGAATTCTGGGAGTTGAAGTCCACAAGTCATAAAAGGGCCAAGTTTGAAGACCCCTAATCTAAAGTGTTGGTTGTTGCATTTGGATATGTATTGCTTTTTCACATCCATGAGCTAAATGGCCTGCTAATTATGGATAGAATAAATTCTGTTCTTACCCATACCTTATTTCCTTTGAACAAAACAGGCCAGAAAGATTTGCCCCTGCTTTTTAACTTTTTTTCAAATAAACAACCAGTTCAGACTCAGCCTTTGGTTATTCTGGTTTCTGCTACACAGACTTTCACTAAGTATGTAAAACTATACTTTTAGGGTGTTTTGAAAAAATAGAGAGTATGTCTATTTCAGAAAATCCATAGGATCATAGGCATAATAATGTGCTTTGCTGGTCAGAAGCTAGGAAAGCCACAATCGGGTACAAAAATATAATGTGAATATTAGCTCCTGCAAACTTGTCCTCCATAAACCTAATTTTTAAAAAAATCTTAGATCATTAATCACACAACCAGCAGAGCAGTAGCTACATGGAGAACTAGCCTGAAAGTGAAATGTATTACATTTGAAACCTGGGAGAATGACACTACAAAGGGCAAAACTCTAAATCTTTCCAGGAGAAAACCGTGACCAACCTTTACAAAAAAGATTGTTTCAACACTGAAATTGCAGACAACTCTTAATTCTAGCAGAATTAGAAACTGTCCCCCACAGGAAATATAAGACATCGGATTAAGCATCCTTCCCCAAATGATCTGCATTACTTAGCTCTAAACTGGCAAACAGGAAATGATAGCCATGGAAATTAAAAGTTCCTAGCATATTACCATGAAGAAACATTTCCTCTCAAGAATCTCACAGAAGAGTTCCAAAAATCCCAATTTAGCTAAAACCTCCAAATACATAAGAAAGACAGCTTTCTGCACCCTAACAGGTTACAGGATTTTCAAAGAACTCACGGGATCTTAAGCAGATCCTATACGGACTTCATATATTGTTTGGCAATCCCCACTTCTGAAACATTGCCCTGGGATGCAGGGGGGAAATATCTGCAGGACCCCTGATCAGTACCGTAGTATTGCCATCCCAAAGCCTGGACAACCAGAGTACTAAATAATATATAGTTTTTGTATGCTTAGTTGGAAGTAAAGCTTATGGTTCAATGGGATAACTTGTCTCTTAAAAAACAGATTGAAACTAGTGTTACGACCCAGAAATTGCTGTGTGATAACTATATATTTATATTTAGGGAGGTTTATTTTGTTTATTGGCTATACTTCAGGATTTTTAAAAAAATATATTTGGCTTGGCATATATTTATGCTTTTCTGGTTTAGAACTGAATCACTTGCCCTTCCCAACTGATTTTTTTTTCTTCCTTCCCTTTGTTTCATTCATCCTTTTTCTTCAGTCCTTACATTTTTTTGGTTTTTAACCCTCCTAATCTTCCTCAAGCAGTTATACTTCATATTTTTCTCTTTTTAGTGATTGACATAATTCATTTTGCTGATGCTTTACATTTTTATTCATCCTGTAATAGTTTTTTTTAAAAAAGATAATCACTTCCTTCTTTCAAATATCTTCCAGTGTTAATTTACAGTATCTGGTTTTATGACAAGAATGACTGTCATCGAATAGCAAAACTCATGTCTAAGTAAGTACCTAATTTTTAAATATAATTTAATATAAAAATTGAAAGAAAATGAATAAACATGCTGAGGTTATTTTTAGCTTTATTTCATCTCACTGCAAAATTGTTTTTTGCATGTTTTTTTTTGTTCTCACCTTCTAAAGGTGCATTATGACTTAATATAATACATTATGACAAAAATACATTGTGACTTAATGTTTGGAAGAAATAGTCAAATTGTAATTCTGTATCCCACATTTGAAACTAAGGTATGATTTTATGTCTGCGGGAGATAATTTAAAATCACAATGAGTGGTAGCACTGAATGACTGTTTATAATTATATTGATGTTTTTAATCTTAATATAATGCTCTGATAGTCTCTGGAAATGGAGTGGTATATAAATTGTAACTTCAAACAACTTAGTCTTAAAAACGCCAGATACAGATGTTCCTCACTTTCCTGCATTGTCATAATGCTTTGAATTCTCAGGAAACATTCAGATATTTAGCACATAAAGGATATTGTGATTTTTCAAAAAATATGTAACCAAAGTTTTTCTAAAGGAATACATGCTTGTTTTCAGTCAAAATCATTTAAAGAACTGTCCATGGAGGTTCTCATTCACCCAGGTCATGGTTGCCCCAAAGGTGCTTTTATTTTAAAGGCAACTGGACTTTCTGGTTTTTCTTTAAGGTGTTTCACTTCTCATCCAAAAAGCTTCTTCAGTTCTAACTAACTGGTGGGGAAAGGAAGGGATTTATACTCTCTGCATTTGGCCAGTCATTAACATTCACTCTTGAGGGTCATTGAAACAACCTAAGATCTAATCTGTCCTCAGGGTCACCTGATTCAGAATGCAAACAATGGCAGAAACCTGTTGGGACTGGGCTGCATTGTAAAGGAGAGGATAGTGTGGTGCTAAGAGGGGCATGAATGGTGTGGGGCCATATCCCTTCCCCTCTGTTGAGAGAGAACTGTTCATTTTTAACATAGATAAATCTGTCAGTTTCTCTTCCATTTTTCCTCCTCCTTACAACTTTTGCAATAAGTGTATAGTAAAATAGCAACTTGATCTGTGTGTACCTGATCAGGTGTTGCTAAATTGTTATTGTTATTAGATTTAATGTAGAAGCCCATTCCAGTTAACCTATTCCTTGCTTGTAATGTAAATAACTTAAGCTTGTAGTTATATGCCTGTATATTTGGTCACTATTTCTAGCTCACATTATTCTATCTGTTAACTGTATTTTAAATTTATCCGTTACATCTGAGATGAAGTTGGCCTTTTTCAAAATAACCTGAAATATTTTATCAAGCTATCTATCACAATCTTACCCAGCATATTCCATTTATATCCCAGTGCAATCCAAAATGATTCTCATTGGGATATAAGGCCATCTTGTATTCATTACATTAAACAGTTCATCATTTTAATGCCTGTTCAGTTTAATAAGATCATTTAAAAGGTTTTGCTGCCTTTTGTATTTTTATCATCCTAAATAGTTTGGTGTTATGTTCATCCAGATATTTATTTATTTTATTACATTTATATCCCGCCCTTCTCCGAAGACTCAGGGTGGCTTACAAGCTTAGCAGTAGCCTTCATTCTATGTATATGCCTGCTTGTTAGGGCTTTCACACACACACCCAAGCGGCATTATTACAAAGTCAGCTTATTGCCTCCAACAATCTGGGTCCTCATTTTACCTATAAAGAACCTAAAACCCAGTATAAACCCTTATATGCTTTCTTCCATTTTGAGAACTGTCTATTTATTCCTACACTGTTCTTTAACTAGGAAATAATGTCCCTGTAAGTTTTTGGTGAAGGAATTTGCCAAAGCCTTTTGAAAACAAGTCACCTGATTGGAGTCATTACTTTCTTGAGATTTTCAGAGATGTCTAAAGGGTTAGTGAGATTGAATTTATTACAGAAGCCATATTGATTTTTCTCCAGAAGGGTTTGTCTTTCTATATGTCAATTTAACTGCTTTCTACCAAGGATCCTGAACTGCCCTGCAGTTGATTATGTACCATCAAGTCAAAATCAACTCTTAGGGTTCCACATAAAGCAGCACATTAAGGATCTTCATGTGATTTTATCTGTAATTTAAGAAATGTTTCTTTCTGAATGTAACTTTAATTTTTCTTAATAATGTCATTTATTCTTATTACCAGCGTTAGTGACCTTTTGAGTAACATGTTGCCTTTGCACTATATATCGTACCTGAGTTTTTATTTTAGCTTTGGAATGGAGAATGTTAATCCACTTGTTTTTTTTATTTTGGGTTGTTTTCTACAAGCCCTTTTATTTTTAGAAGTATTTCTTTTTGAAATTGAATATGACAGTATGAAAGTTTCATAACAACCCTACTAGTAATTGATAGATTTGGTGTGAGGAATTGATGAAAATACACATATGATTCCCTTGACTGTACTTCAAACTCTTAATCATACTTTCACTGTTGGGGATACTCTATCAATCTGATGATATATAATACCTGCAGTGATGTAGTAGCATACAAATCTAATGATACAGTGTGTTTATGTAATTTATTTTATTTATTTATTAATTTAATTTATATACCGCCCTTCTCTCAAGAGACTCAGGGCGGTGAACAGGGCAATACATAAAAATTAGATACAAAAGTTAAAATTAGATTATTAAAACATAATTAAACAATGCCCAGAGATAATACAAATTTAAAATTGAAGTCGTTAATAAAAATCCCACCCCGTCCCATCAGGCCAGGCCAGCTTGTTTAAAAAGATAGGTTTTAAGGTCGCGCTGGAAGGAGCGGAGATCGGGCGCCATCCGGAGCTCAACTGGAAGATGGTTCCATAAATCCGGTGCACCCACAGAGAACGCTCTCCCCCTGGGGGCCACCAGTCGGCATTCTTTGACCGGCGGCACCCTGAGGAGGCCCTCTCTGTGGGAGCGTACTGGGCGGAGGGAAGTTGACGCCGGCTGCAGGTGCTCCCCAAGGTATTCTGGACCCATGCCATGGAGGGCTTTGTAGGTCATTACCAACACCTTGAACCTCACCCGGAAGACAACTGGTAACCAATGCAGCTCGCGGAGCAGAGGTGTAACACGGGAGTATCGGGAGACTCCCAATGCAACTCTCGCGGCTGCATTCTGTACCAGTTGGAGCCTCCGAGTGGTCTTCAAGGGTAGCCCCATGTAGAGAGCGTTGCAGTAATCAAGACGAGAGGTCACGAGCGCATGAGTGACCGTGCGCAAGGCATCCCGGTCTAGATAGGGCCGCAACTGGCGCACCAGGCGAACCTGGGCGAACACCCCCCTAGTCACAGCTACAATATGATCTTCTAAGGAGAGTTGTGAGTCTAGGAGGACTCCCAAGTTGCGAGCCCTATCTACAGGAGATAAAGACTCACCCCCCATAATGAGGGGTGGGATATCCTGAATATCCCGAGATGCCGGTACGCACAGCCACTCCGTCTTGTCAGGGTTGAGACGAAGCCTGTTCCTCCCCATCCAGACCCGGACCGCCTCCAGGCACCGGGACATCACGTCGAGGGCATCACTGGGGTGGTTTGGGGTCGAAATGAAAAGTTGGGTATCATCAGCATACTGATGATACCCAACTCCAAAACCACGAATGATCTCACCCAGCGGTTTCATGTAGATGTTGAACAGAAGGGGCGAGAGGACCGACCCCTGAGGGACTCCACAAGCGAGAGGCCTCGCGGTCGACCTCTGCCCTCCTGCCAACACCGACTGCGAGTGTCCCAGGAGATAGGAGGAGAACCACTGAAAAACCGTGCCTCCCACTCCCAATCCCCTGAGACGCCGCAGCAAGATACCATGGTCGATGGTATCGAAAGCCACTGAGAGGTCTAATAGGACTAGAACAGAGGAGTATCCTCTGTCCCGAGCCCTCCAGAGATCATTCACCAGCGCGACCAATGCCGTCTCCGTGCTGTACCCGGGTCTGAAGCCCGATTGGTACGGGTCTAGATAATCCGCCTCATCCAGGAGCAGAGGGAGCTGATGCGCCACCACAATCTCAACAACCTTCGCAAGAAAGCGAAGGTTGGAGACCGGACGAAAGTTATTCAAAACAGCCGGGTCCAAGGCAGGCTTCTTGAGGAGAGGTCTCACCACCGCCTCTTTCAAGGCGGCGGGAAAACTACCCTCACTCAGAGAAGCAGATATAACCGCCTGGAACCAGCCTCGTGTCCCCTCCCGGGCTGCATAAACCAGCCAGGAAGGGCACGGGTCCAATAAACATGTGGTGGAGCTCAGCCTCCCCATGATCCTGTCCACTTCCTCCGGAGTCACAGGATCGAACTCCTCCCAGGTGACATTGACAAGACCGCTCATGTCCTGATCGTCCGATACTGCCCAGTCGGAGTCCAAACCGGTCCGAATCCGAGCGATTTTGTCCGACAGATGTTGACTAAATTCCTCGGCCCGCCCCTGCAAGGGTTCCCCACTAACCTCCTGATTTAAGGAGGGAGCGGGTCACCCTAAACAGGGCGGCCGGGCGATTATCTGCGGACGCGATGAGGGCAGCGAAGTAGTTAGATCTCGCTACCCTCATCGCTGCGAGATAAGACCTAATATGGGTTCTTAGTCGCAATCGGTCGGATTCAGATCGGGTGGACCTCCAAACGCTCTCTCCGACGCTTCATCTCCCGGAGCTCCGCGGAGAACCATGGAGCCCATTGGGATCTGCGCCGGGTCAGGGGCCGCAAGGGTACAACTCGGTCAAGTGCCTCCGTGGCCGTCCTTTCCCAGGCTTCCACTAAGGCATCTGCCGAGCTGTGAGCTGAGGAGGCAGGTGGGGACCCCAGCGCTGCCTGAAACCTCTCAGGGTCCATTAAGCGTCTGGGGCGGAACCATCTAGTTGGCTCAACAACCCCACGGTGGGGAGTGGCAAAACGGAAGACCAGCCGCAGGAGATGATGATCGGTCCATGACAGGGGCATAACAATTGGGGAGCCCCCACCAAGATCATCTAACCACCGACCAGATAAGAAAACCAAGTCAAGGGTGTGACCTCCCTCATGAGTCGGTCCAAGAATTACCTGCGTCAGGTCCATGGCCGTCATGGAAGCCATGAACTCCCGAGCTACCTCAGATGCTCCTCCCAGGGATGGTAGATTGAAGTCTCCCAAAACCATAAGTTTGGGAAACTCAATCACCAGCCCTGAGAGGATATCGAGAAGCTCAGGCAGGGCTGCTGCTACGCGACTAGGCGAAAGGTACACGAGCAGCAAGCCCAACTGCGCCCTGGGACCAAACCTCAATAAGAGAGATTCACACCCGACTATCTGAGGAACGGTGGCCTCCTGCGGACATAAGGTCTCCCTCATAACCACAGCCACTCCCCCACCCCTACCCTGAGTCCGAGGCCGGTGTAGCACCCGGAAGCCTGGTGGGCAAAGATCAACCAGGGGGATACCACCCTCTGGGCCCAACCAGGTTTCCGTGATGCAGGCCAGGTCCGCTTGCTCACCCTCGACTAAATCCCGGACGAGGGGAGCCTTATTAGCAACGGACCTGGCATTCAAGTACACCAGTCGGAGCTCAGGTGGCTGCACATCCCCGCTCCCAGAACCTTGGGTCGAAGGCAAAGGGTCGGAGCGCCTAGTCCAAATTAAAGCTGTTTGAAATTTGCTATAAATTAGAAGTTTTATGCAGCTTAATGTCCATTTGCATTCCTTCATGCAGTTTAGCAACTATATTGCAAAATACGTTAAATAATCCACATTATAGCTAATGTAGGCTTAAGATTCAGAAGATGGATGTATTCAGATTTTGTTTTAGACTACAGATAGCCAGTGTGGATTTTACAAACATAGTGTTCCCACATTTAGTGTCATCTTTGTTTAAATAACTTATCTTAAGTACATAGAAGCTCACAGACAATCCTTAGAAAATGCAGCCTGGTACTTTATTTGTTTTGCCCACTCTAAAAGGCAAAGACATATTGATATAGCAGTAGCAGTTAGACTTATGTACCGCTTCATAGTGCTTTATAGTCCTCTCTAAGCAGATTACAGAATCAGGATATTGCCCCCAACAGATCTCGGAAGGATGGAAGGCTGAGTCAACCTTGAGCTGCTCAGGATGGTATTCCTGGAGTGAGCAGTGAGTTAGCCTGAGTATTGCATTCTAACCGCTGTGTCAACATGGCTCTTATATATAATATATATATATATACACACACATACATACATATACATATACATATATACACTGTAATAGAGTTATTAATCTTTGATATTAGAGAAAGTATCCTCATCATAACAGTAATTGGCTAGCTCTCTCCCATGGCAGCCATTTTGTGAGAATGCAGAATATTTTTAAATTTATTGTTATTCAATATTTTAATATTACATATTCTCACCATTCCAAATATACCCAGAATGATTGATAGCATCCTTACCTGGCTTTATTTTTAAGACTAAAATCTGCACCATTTTTTTTCTTTTAAAAATAGATAACCTGATCCATTACTTTTAGTATGTCATACTAATTTGATCTATATCCTGCCTTTCCCCCATTACAGTTTACCTGGGGATCTCACTTCATTTTATCCCCATAGCAACATCTCTATCAAATGGGTTGGACTGATAGAGATTGTTTAGCCCAAATTATCAGCCATGATTGAGGGTAGACTTAAGTCTGGGTCTCCTCAGTCCTAGCCTAATATCCTAACTCTTGTCTTCATTTCAAGTTGTTTGAGCCAATTTGTTTTAAGTTAGTAAAAATATTCTGAATCAATGAGAAAAGTTTAAACATTGCATTTCTTTTTATTTTATTCTAAAGCATTGTTTATATTTTTGGGCAAATGTATTGTTAAAGTGGTTTATACATATTTAAAGCAAAGTTAACAATATATTCAGCTAAGTTGTAATGGAGGTAGTAAACAAATTATTTTGAAGTCTGTAATAAATTGTGAAGAAAACATTCATGAGGTTTCTTTTTTTTATTGAAAAGTTTTACATACAATTTTTCCCTTAAAAAATCCCCCCTCCCCCCCTTCTCCCTCCCCCCCTTCCTCTCCCCCCTCCCCCCCTCCCCCCCGACTTCCCAGAGCTAAATACAAGGTATATATATAAAAAAACAATCATAAACAACCATATACTAACAACCATAAACTCTAAAATCTATCACTCTCTAGCTTATATAGGATAAAACAAACCTTAGTAATATTAAATATATATAAATATATATAAAAAAACTAATATAGGAAAAAAAAACCAAAGAAAGAAGACTTATTCAAATATAAAACTTCTTAACCCTATACTTGTTCTGAATAAACCCAAGCCATTTTCTCCCTTCCATAATATAACGTTCCTGCGAGTAATCTTTCAAATAGGCCGAAATCTTCACCATTTCGACCAGGTCAGAAACCTTTAAAATCCACTCCTCTATAGTCAGCAGTTCCTCTTTCCAGTACTATCCCCGTAATTAAATTCAACATCAACTTAGTATATTCCATCAGGCTTTTATCCAAAAAGCCTTGACCTTTTTACAAGTCTACCATATATGAAAATATGAAAATATATTACATCTTTATCACCACACTTCCAACATTTAGGCTAATAATTCAGATACATGCTTAGCTTTTTAAAATCTAAATACCATCTATAAAACATTTTATAAAAATTCTCTCTTAGATTTCAAACTTGTATAAATTTTACATTCCTCACCCAAATCTTTTCCCACCTCCCACTACTTGACTGTAAGTACGTTGTGAAAGTTCCATAGACTTCTGCTGATCTTGTTCTTTTATCTTTTTTGATCGTTTTAAAGCAGCACGCGTCACCCTCTGTTCTCTGGGATCATCCAAAAGTGTTATAACTTGATCTCCTCCAGCACCATTCTCCTCTGTCTGTCCATCTTCAACCTCTTGATATTCTCCTTCTCCAGATCCCTTTGCAGCTTCCAGAAGTGTTAATGGGGTTGCTTTTAAAACATTATTGTAAAAATCACGCGCTTGCATCACAGTGACCAGACGGTACCTTTTACCTTCATGCATCACCATCAACCCCGCTGGAATCTCCCATCTGAACCTTATATCTCGTTGCTTGAGCTCTTGCACAAGAAATGTAAAATCCTTCCTTCTCCTTAAAATCTTTGGAGGAATTTCTTTTAGAACCAGAACTTCTTGATCAGCAATCACGACCTTAGTATCATAGGCAGCTTGTATAACTTCATCTCTAATTTCCCTTTTTGTAAAATAAACCACCACATCTCTAGGCAACTTTCTCTGTCTAGCAATCCATGAGTTCACACGATACACTTTATCCATGCCTCCTTTTATTTCAGATGCTGGCTGATTCAATACCACTTCGAGAGCCTCAGAAACCAGCTGCTTTAGATCTTCCTTAATATTCTCCTTTAAACCTCTGATTCTAATGGCAAACTGCATCTGGAAATATTGAGCAAGACTCAATTCTTTATCCATTTTGTGTCTTAAATCTTCATTCTCCAATACTTTTGCTTCTAATATGGCATTCTTTTGAGTCAAATCTTTAACTTTTTCATCCAAATCTTCCACACATTCAGCCACTTTATACACTGAAGACAAAATGTCTACCTTCATCACCCTGTACTTCTGTTCCATCCTCTCCTCCATTCTCTCCTCCAACTTCTTCAATTTCTCCTCCATCTGTGCAAATTTATCACCCATTGATTCCAAAATTGATTCCAAGATTACCTGGGTATGTTTTTCAAGAGCAACTTGTAAGTCCTTCGATGTCACTACATCAGGAGGATGCAATGCCTGCAATGATGATTGTTGCACCGGGGAAGTTCCAGCACTCCGAAGAGTTTTAGGGGGCGGTTTAGCCGCCATCTTTTACTTTCAATTGTGACGCACTTTCACTTAGAGTTTAAAAAGTCCATCAAGCTCGAGAGTAGAATAAAATAATCCTCTTCACCTTTTCCTCTTGTACCGCTCTGCCTGCTCTTTTTATTCCATAGTCCTTCCCTCAGGCAGGGGTGGTCGCAGACGCCTGGCTCTGCTCCATAAAGTCAGGAGCAGAGGCGCTGGCCAGCTGGGAGCGACCCAGGCTACGGGGGAGTTCAATCCTTCGGCCGCCCAAGCTGCAAGCTCAGGCGGCCCCGGAGAACTCAACCCCTACCTGGGGCCTCACCCCCTCCTCTTCTCCCGAGGAGGGGGCTTCAAATTCGCCCGAACAGCTGATCGGCGCTGTTTCGGGCGAAAATCACTCAGCTGAGCCGCGGGCAGCCCGGGAAGGCTGCCTCCGTCGCCGCGGAGCCACCGGAAGTCCCATTCATGAGGTTTCTAATGCAGTGTATAAAACAAGTAGTTATATGTTGTACAGTGGTTTATGGCTCAGTATTATGAATCAAGGCATTCATTACTAGCTTATTCAGCAAACCATAGTCGGAGCAAATGGTTGCTTATTGCAATTTGTAAATCCTTTTATTAAAATGGGCAGATTAAAGATCAGTGTATAATGGAATAAATAATGTATACTTTATAGTGATTAATCTATACTGCCTATTACATTTAATCTTGTTCTTGCATGTTGTGTGTGCTCTTCCTTTCATTAAAATCATGCTTTTCCAAGAAGGGTATATGATATTAAAATATATTCTAAATATAAGTAGTCTTTTTTTCTCTTTTGTGATAGGGTGGTACAGGAAGAAACTCAGAGATCCCAGCAACAATTACAAGATAGAAAAAATGTCAGTCGGGTTAATGGTTGCACAGATATCCTAGAGTTGCTTAGTAAAGCAAAGGTTGAATATGAACGGGTAAGGAAATTGTTCATATTATGATTTTAAGACCAGGTTCTAATTTTAGGATTTTACGTATTTAAAGGCAAAATAATTACCCATAAATATGCTTGAAAAGGTCCTTGAATTATGACCATTCATTCAGTAATTGTTTGAAGCTGCAGTGCTACTGAACTACTTAAAATCAGTATTCAAAGTTCCAGCACTACCCTCACAGCTGAGCAAAATTTAGTTGCATGGCATTCAGCTTGTACTTACAACCAATTGCAGTGTCCTGCAACAACATGGACACCAATGTGTGACCTTCTGTGCCAGCTTCTTCCAAGTAACATCAATGAGAAGTCAGCAAAGAAGATTGCGCAAATCTACAATTTCTCTGTGATTCCCCCACTCACACCTCCTTTCAATAGCCTCCTTGTGCACACACAGGTACAGTGAGGGGAAAAGGTATTTGATTCCCTGCTGATTTTGTACATTTGCCCACTGACAAAGAAATGATCACTCTATAATTTTAATAATAGATTTATTTTAACAATAAGAGACAGAATAACCACAAAAAATCCATAAAAACGCATTTCAAAAAAGTTATAAATTGATTTGCATTTTAATGAGTGAAATTTGATCCCCTATCAATCAGCAAGATTTCTTGTCTCCCAGGTGTCTTTTATATAATAATAATAATAATAATAATAATAATAATAATAATAATAATAATAATAATAATAATAATAATAATAATAATAATAATTTAATTTCTATACCGCCCTTCTCCCGAAGGACTCAGGGCGGTGTACAGGGCAAATACAATAAAAATACAATGTACAAAAGTTAAAAAAGAATTAAATAATACACCCCAATTCCAATAAAAATTAATGCAATTAATATTAAAATACCCCAAACCCATCAGACCAGGCCGGCTTGTTCAAATAAGTATGTTTTTAGGTCACGTCGGAAGGAGCAAAGGTCGGGAGCCATCCGGAGCTCAACCGGTAAACGGTTCCAAAGGTCTGGCGCACCCACAGAGAACGCCCTCCCCCTGGGGGTCGCCAGTCGACACTCTTTGACCGATGGCACCCTAAGGAGGCCCTCTGTGGGAGCGCACTGGACGAAGGGAAGTTGATGCCGGCAGCAGGTGCTCCCGTAAGTAATCCAGACCCATGCCATTTAGGGCTTTATAGGTCATTACCAGCACCTTGAATCTTACCCGGAGGGCAACCGGAAGCCAATGCAGCTCGCGGAGTAGAGGTATTACATGGGAATATCGGGAAACCCCCACCACCACTCGCGCGGCTGCATTCTGCACCAGCTGAAGCCTCCGAGTAGTCCTCAAGGGCAGCCCCATATAGAGGGCATTGCAGTAGTCCAAACGGGAGGTCACGAGCGCATGAGTGACTGTACGCAAGGCATCTCGGTTCAGATAGGGCCGCAACTGGCGCACCAGGAGAACCTGGGCGAAGGCCCCCCCTAGTCAAAGCTCCTATATGATCTTCCAAAGAGAGCTGTGAGTCTAGGAGGACACCCAAGTTGCGAGCCCTATCTACGGGGGGTAATATCTCACCCCCCATGGTTAGAGATGGAATAATCTGAATTTCCCGAGATGCCGGCACACACAGCCACTCAGTCTTGTCGGGGTTGAGCCGAAGCCTGTTCCTCCCCATCCAGACCCGAACCGCCTCCAGGCAACAGGACATCACATCAAGGGCATCACTGGGGTGGTTTGGGGTAGAGATGAACAGCTGGGTATCATCAGCATATTGATGATACCCAACTCCAAAACCACAAATGATCTCACCCAGCGGCTTCATATAGATGTTGAACAGGAGAGGCGAGAGGACCGACCCCTGAGGAGCTCCACAAATTGGAGGCCTCAAGGCCGACCTCTGCCCTCCTGCCAACACCGACTGCAAACGTCCCAGGAGGTAGGAGGAGAACCACCGTAAAACGGTGCCTCCCACTCCCAACCCCCTGAGACCCCGCAGTAAGATACCATGGTCGATGGTATCAAAAGCCGCTGAGAGGTCTAATAGGACTAGGACAGAGGAACAACCCCTGTCCCGAGCCCGCCAGAGATCATTCACCAGCACGACCAATGCCGTCTCCGTGCTGTACATGGGCCTGAAGCCCGATTGGTACGGGTCCAGATAATCAGCTTCCTCCAGGAACAAAGGAAGCTGATGCGCCACCACGCGCTCAACAACCTTCGCAAGAAAGCGAAGGTTGGAGACCGGACGATAGTTGTTTAAAACAGCTGGGTCCAGGGCAGGCTTCTTGAGGAGGGGTCTCACCACCGCCTCCTTCAAGGCGGTGGGAAAACTGCCCTCACTCAAAGAAGCAGTTATCACTGCCTGAAGCCAGCTTCATGTCCCCTCCTGAGCCGAATAAACCAGCCAGGAGGGACACGGGTCCAATAAACGTGGTGGAGCTCAGCCTCCCCATAATCCTGTCCACCTCTTCCAGAGTCACAGGATCGAACTCCTCCCAGATGACATCACCAAGACTACCCATGTCCTCACCATCAGACTCTGCCCAGTCGGAGTCCAAACCGGTCCGGATACGAGCGATTTTGTCCGACAGATGTTGGCTAAACTCCTCGACACGACCCTGCAGGGGCTCCTCCCTCACCTCCTGATTAAGGAGGGAGCGAGTCACCCTAAACAGGGCGGCTGGGCGATTATCTGCGGACACGATGAGGGTAGCAAAGTAATTAGACCTTGCCGTCCTCATCGCCGCGAGATAAGACCTCATAGAGGACCTTAGCCGCAATCAGTCGGATTCAGACCGGCTGGACCTCCAACAGCTCTCTAGGCCCCATCTCCGACGCTTCATCTCCCTGAGCTCCGCGGAAAACCACGGAGCCCACTGGGATCTGCACCGGGTCATATAGGTAATGAGCTGAGATTAGAAGCACTTTCTTAAAGGGAGTGTCCCTAATCTCAAAAGGAATCAATCAGATTCCAAACTCTGCATCATGTCCAGGATCAAAGAGCTGTCCAAGGATGTCAGGGACAAGGCTGGAATGGGCTACAAGACTGTCGCCAAGCAGCTTGGTAAGAAGGTGACAACAGTTGGTGCAATTATTTACAAATGGAAGAAATACAAAATAACTTAATCTCCCTCCGTCTGGGGCTCCATGTAAGATCTCACCTTGTGGTATTTCAATGATCATGAGAATGGTGAAGAATCAGCCCAGAACTACAGCTGGGAAAATAGTCACCAAGAAAACAATTGGTAACACACTACGCTGTGAAGGACTGAAATCCTGCAGTGCCTGCAAGGTCCCCCTGCTCAAGAAAGTCATGTACAGGCCCATCTGAAGTTTGCCAATGAACATCTGCATGCTTCAGAGGAGAACTGGCTAAAAGTGTTGTGGTCAGATGAGACCAAAATTGAGCTCTTTGGCATCAACTCAACTCTCTATGCTTGGAGGAGGAGGAGGAATACTGCCTATTCCCCCAAGAACACCATCCCCACTGTCAAAACATGGAGGTGGAAACATTATGCTTTAGGGTTGTTTTTCTGCTAAGGGGACAGGACAACTTCACCGCATCAAAGGGATGACGGACAAGGCCATGTACCATCAAATCTTGGGTGAGAACCTTTTTCCCTCAGCCAGGGCATTGAAAATGGGTCATGGGTGGGTGTTGTAGCATGCCAATGACCCAAAACACATGGCCAAGGCAACAAAGGAGTGGCTCAAGAAGAAGCATGTTAAGGTCCTGGAGTGGCCTAGCCAGTCTCCAGAACTTAATCCCATAGAAAATCTGTGGAGGGAGCTGAAGGTTCGAGTCGCCAAACGTCACCCTCGAAACCTTAATGACTTGGAGAGGATCTGCAAAGAGGAGTGGGACAAAATCCCTCCTGAGATGTGTGCAAACCTGGTGGCCAACTACAAGAAACATCTGACCTCTGTGATTGCCAACAAGGGTTTTGCCACCAAGTACTACATCGTGTTTTGCGAAAGGGTCAAATATTTATTTCACTCATTCAAATGCAAATCAATTTATAACTTTTTTGAAATGCGTTTTTCTGGATTTTTCTGTTGTTCTGTCTCTCACTGTTAAAATAAACCTACCTTTAAAATTATAGACCAATCATTTATTTATTGGTGGGCAAAAACGTACAAAGTCAGCAGGGGATCAAATAATTTTTTCCCCTCACTATACACCCTGTGCCTTCTTCCCAAGGCCCCCCTATGATGCACACATGCACACACACACACACACACTCCCATGGCCTTTTTCAACAGCCTCCCTGCTAGTTGCACAGATGCACCCCAGGCCTTTCTGAGCTAACACCGCACTGAGCACCTCCTTCCCTGACTTCATTGTGGCCTGTGCCTGTCTTCCCAGGGCTTTACTCCTTACCTGGAACTTCCTCAGCTTCCCACTTAAAGAGCCGTGCATCTTGGGCTATGATGACTAGTGGCATTGCCTGGGTTATCGCTAAGCAGTGTCCTGTGGTGTCAAGTTTTTTGACCACATCCCTAGCAAATGGCAGTCCTGGTCTCAGTTGCAAGTTCCTGGTCCCTACTAATTCCTATTAATATTTCATGCTATCTGTGAAAGTTTTGTTTACAGATCTCTATATTGTGTTGTTTATGGTGAAATGCATTTCAGCAATTGATTTAAATTCTTTTGTAATATCTCGCTCATCACGGTGTCGTGGAAAAACCCAATGGAAAAGACAAGAGACAGCAACACAAAACAATAATTCTTACTTTAAAATTCAGAGGTTTATTTTTGTAATTGGAACATAGCATAATAGCATAACATCACTTACATTAACAACCCATTGCAATGAGGACCGTATGGCATAGCAGACTCCAAATGGACAGCTATAGGCCAATGGCAAATCAATCAGGTCCAGTACCAACCCTTTATACCCTTTCTCATTCTAAGACTGTAGCCTGATGGTCCGCTGACTTTTGCTGACTTTTTACTGACCTTCTGCTGAACATAACTTTCCACATATACCCGAGTTCAAGTTAAAGCTTTGTTTTAAATCACTACTATGGGGCCTATCTCAGGTTTGCTCCAACCTCATCTTGTTATATGAGGAGGAGACTATATATTCATCTCCCACAGTGGTAATAAAAAAAACTTTCTACATTTACATCTACATTTCTCTAAGCACATGTAGCACAGAACTAGAATTACCTCAGTTCTAAAAATGCATGTCAACCTGCCAGCACAAAAACCCCTAGAAAAGAAATATCCAGTCCACAATCCACATTTAATGGTGTGCTCTGTGTTAAATGACTGTAATTGGCTTTGCATCCTTACATTTGTTATTCACTTTTTATATTTGGGCTATCTTCATAGAGTGATGTAAAAAATGATGTTTTTCTCTATGATTGCAAATTTTGTCAGTTCACTTCTGAAATAAATGTGTTAACTTTGCAGATCATTTGAGGCATAAAACTAAATCATTTATTTATTTTAATATTAATATCTTTGCCTTATGTGTGAAAACACATTGGGAACATGCTGGGATAATTTTATAATGTTTTTGCAGTCGGCATGTTTTTTTTTGGAAACAGTTTTCTTCTTTCCTAAGTTTAAAGTAGTTCTGTAGTTGGAATTAATTTTATTATTAGTTTTAGTTTTTGAAAATTTTCATAAAAGGTTTCATTAAACACTTGGGAAACAAAGTAATTTGTTTGCCACATCATCATAATATAACAACATAGTTAATTCATATTTTGTATGAGCATGTTATGTGGAGCCAGATAGCACATTTATTATTCACACCATGGTTAAAACAAACCATGTGATGTAAGCCTCTAACAACAGCTAACAATTGGCTAAATAACATCCAAAATTTACAATGGCAGGACCATTAGCCATCAGGCAAGATTGTTATTTTAAAAAAAGATAAGAAGGGAAAAATGGATGACTCTTGAAATGGTATCTGTATACAGATAGTCCTCGACTTATCATCATTTGTTTAGCAACCATTTGAAATTACAGCAGTGCTAAAAAAGAGTTACAAATGGTTCTCGCACCTAATGACCATTGCAGTTTCCCCATGGTCACATGATCACAATCCAAGGAAGAAAGCTTGCTGAAATCTGCTAAAGGTATTCCCATAAATCATAATTATCTTATTCAGTCCAAACTGTAATTTAAAAATAATGTTTCTTTCCTTTTTATTCTTTTAGAATCAGAAGAGTGACTTAATTTCAGGGACTCAAGAGAGTGGAAATTTTACAAAAACTGAAAATACAGAAGCATCTGAATATGAAACACCGATGCTACAAGTCCAAGATCATGTATGTTAAAATCAGATCCCATGAGAGCTGCCTTTTTATCCTTATAAAATGCTATTTTAAATGGAAGTACAGGTAGTCCTCGAATAACAGCAGTTCATTTAGTGACTGCACTGAAAAAAATTACTCATGATTATTTTTCACACTTAACGACCGTTGCAGCATCCCCGTGTTCATGTGATCAGAAATTCAGACACTTGGCAACTAACTCATATTTATGATGGTTGCGGTTTCGCAACCTTCTTACAGGCAAAGTCAGTGGCGAAGCCAGATTCACTTAACAACTGTAGTACAACTGTAGAAAGGTTGTAAAATGGGGCAAAGTTCACCTAATTAATGTTTTGCTTAGCAACAGAAATGTTGGGCTCAATAGTGGTCGTAACACGAGGACTACCTTGTTACTTTTGTCCTCATTCTAAATGTGAATATCACCTATATCGGGTCCCCAACCATCAGGCCGCAGCCCACTGGGAAGTGGGCTACGCAAGCGACGGGCCAAACTGTGTGTGCTTTGGCAGCAACAGGAGGAAAGTGGATGTTCTGTTCCCCCCCCCCCGGGTACAAACAGACAGACAAGCAGGCATGATTAGCAAGGGTTAATTCCTCAGGCTTTAGTAATTGCCTTCTGATAAGGCCTTGGCAGCAAAATACAGTCAGCCAAAATAGACTTGTTACAAGTGTCAGCTGGAATGAGATAACTTCCAAACAATTACTCAAAATGAGTCCAAGCAAACAGTACAGAAACAAAAGTACAGAAGCGTTGTCAAGAATTCAGGCCAGGGTTTCAAACAGGTAGTAAATCCGACACAATTCCAAAGATGTGACCAGAAGTTGATTAAATTATTGTTCGTCACAAAGTCCTGAGAGCAGCCACACCCCCTTTTGTACCTTGTGGGGTGTGGCTCAGTGACTCAGCTAATCCCTGACCCTCCTCTTCCTACGCTGCTGTAAACGCTTGGCTCGGGCATCTAGCCATGATTCATCTCCGCTACTCTCCATCTGCTGCAGCTGCTCTGGCTCACTCCCAGCCTGGCTAATCAGACTGCTCCTGTCCGCCTTCAGATGGAGATGGAGGCCTTGCCAGAGGGGAGGGTCCCGGAGAGGGAGGCCTTGCCAGTTCCTCCCCATCATCCTCAGAGTCCTCTTCCTCGGGTAGGACAGGCTCGGGGGTTGGGGCCACAACAGTGGAGAAGGTCATCCATGTGTGGCAGGTCCTGTGGAGCACTGGCATTGGGGGCAACTGGGGCTTTTGGCGCAGCATTTTTCATTGGTGGCAATGGGGCTGAAGTTGAGGAAAGCCAAAAGGGCATAGATCGGAGGTGTGTGTGTGTGTGTGTGTGTGTGTGTGTGTGTGTAGAGATAGACAGGTGGGGATGAGTTGGAAGCATTTCTGTGTTTGTAAATAGTCTGAATCGTGTTCACGTGACTGGGCGTGCTGCAGTGGTTGTAACTTCAGTCACTGAACAAGTGGACATAAGTCGAGGACTGCCTGTATATTGGTATGTTGCATTCTTTTTGTAGCGATGAGTTTTTGATAAATAGGTTTCCCTATTACTATGCATTTTATGATTGTTTACTTTAAATGGGTTGCACATATATTTAGGGTGAGATAGATTGAATGACAGACAAGAATTGATGATTATTGTTGGTATTGGGAAAATGTGCTTCACTTGAATACAGTAATGCTTTTGCTTTACTAGATGGCTTTGTAGCAATCTGTTTTAAAAAGTTAGCACTTTGGCATTCATTTGCATGCAAGGAAGTGAATGTGTGCATTCTGTATTAAAGTAAGTTCTAAACTTTTTTTCCTAGTCATGTCAGTCCATCCCTAAACATCTAACAGTGGAAGAATTATTTGGAACTTCATTACCAAAGGAAAACTCCACAGCTCCCATTTCCAATCCAGAGAGGATAGAGAAAACTGATACCTCATGCAGAGAACACAATTTGCTTTTACCCTTTTCATTTGAACAATCAACAGTAATCCATCAGCCTCTGGGGAAGCTAGACGCTCCAAGCCTCAAAAATAACTCTTTGACTTTATTACCACAGGAATGTGTACCAACTGTACTAACTTCATCACCTTCAGTTTTACAACCTGAAGTAAATAAAGTTTCAAACTATAATGTACATTTAAGTCCTATCCTTAATTCGACTTTGGCAACAGAAGCACCTTGTGGTCCAGTGCTGCAGAATATCAATGCAAACAACAATGTAACGCAAGTCATGCAGCAGACTACCAAGCAAATACCTTCACTTGTGAATCAGCCATTGTGTGATATGAACCACAGTACACAAAATGTAAGTTCTGTTCAAAACCAATTCCTAACATCAGTGACTTTGCCAAATACAGGAGATGCTTCAAACACATCACTTCCCAGTGTAGATCTTCTTCAGAAACTCAGGTTGACACCGCAACATGACCAAATGCAGCAATCTCTTATTAAACCCGCAGCAGCACCAAATGCTGCTTCTGCTATTAGTCAACTGGCCACACCAGATTGTTTCAAGGAATCCCACATCAAACAACAGGCTTTGACTGGTAAAGTCATTCATCCCTATCAGGTAGGTTATTTGGATGTGAATAAATTTCTTGTGAAATTGTAAGTCATTGCTGATAATGGCTCCTGTGTCATTATGCCATGGTCTTTCTTGTGTCTGAAAATGCCATCATAATTTCTTCATTTTGAATGACGGATGCCCTTCTCTTGATCTTCTATATCAGCCACAAGTTCAATTAACGCGCTGTTTTGAGCTACAGCGCTACATATCTTTGGAATTGGGCTTTGAAAATTCTCATTAAACTTGATTCTGATTCAGTCAGAAAAACTATGTGTGTATGTATGTATGAATGAATGTACAGTGTATGTATAATATTGGTAATACAACAAATTCGGTGTTGATGACTTGGATAAAAAAAAAGTGTGTGCGTATATGTGTGTTTGGTGGGATTGGCTATTTCAGAATAGTACTATATCTGCAAGAAAGAAATTGTACATAAAATACTTCATTTTCATTTTAAATTTGTAGGTTACACAGCAGAGTAAGGAGCCTGAAACATTTCCAAATCCTAAAGTGTTGTCAAAAGCAAACCAGGTACATATTAAAAGCCAGGCATTGTAACATTGCCTTCATAGAAAAACTTCCTCTTCAGCCTCTTAATAATTAATTAGTTGAAGCTGAATATACGAAACAAACTTATTTGTCTGCTAGGGTTTTGCTGTTCTAAAGAATATCTGATTCCATCAGACATGTAATAAGTGTTGTTACAACTTTAATATACTCTGTTGGAATAATAATAATAATACTTTTCTTGAAGTAGCAAGTTTCTTGCTACAATCAAAAAATGCTCTTTGTATGCAGCTCATAAAATGGTTGCAGCTAACTATATTCATATGTATTTTCCCTTAATGCTTTCTATTGCCTGAGTATATCCTAGTACCTTTTATTTGTAAGATTGTGTACTTTTTAAATAAACTCGAGAAAATACCATCCATATTATAAATGGCAACATAATAGTCTTTCAATTGAAGCATCAATAAAATTTGCATAATTTGAATTCATTTAATTATGTCCTCAAAGAGGTTCTTTAAGCTTGCTTGATCTGTTTAATTTTTGTTATGTACTTTCAGACCGGTCACTTGACATTTTTCGTTTTAATTGGGAATCTCTGCAACTTCTTTCTGTTCTGATAATAATGGAAGTAATCGACTTAACATTATGGGAACTGGATTTATACAGTGTTCTTTGAAACAATACGGATTCTCAAAATTTGTTGTTGTTTTTTTTTTTAGGTTGCTTCTACACAGTTTGCGACCACAGCAACTACAATTGTACCTTCTGTCCTTCTTTCACCTAGTGTGTTTGAACAGTCCACTATGAAATCCTCTGAAATTGAAAACAAAGTTGGCTCACCTTCTCCGGTGACACTTGGTACAGATGTTCAGGCATTACCTCCAACGGTACTCAGTAGATCTCAACTTCAGCAAACTTTGATACATCTAATAAAGGTACAGTTACTATCTTAAGATAACAAGCAGTATGCAGAACCCATTGTTGATGGAGCTGCTTCTATAAATATAGGAGGAGGAGCTGGTTCCCCTTGACTTCCAGAGGTGTGGATTATTGGAAGTCCATAGAGCAGGGGAAATTACTTGCTTTTGGAAGCAGTCATATTTTTTTATTTATTATTAAATTTATTTGCCACCCGTCTCATTTCAGAGCGATTCTGGGAGGCTTAAGCATAATGCTCATGGTATCTTGATATCATTGCAATATTAATTCACCATGTGCAAATTATTTTAAAATATAAGCTTCAACTGAAAAATGAATAATATTATTTTCAGTACAGGCAGTCCTTGAGTTACGTCCCCATACTTAGCAACCATTCCAAATTCCAGCAGACCTACCTGGAGGTATGTATGACCCAGATTCAGACAGTAACCCCCATGGTCACATGACTACACTTCAGGCATTCGGCTACTGGGCCACATTTAACAGAATAACAGAGTTGGAAGGGACCTTGGAGGTCTTCTAGTCCAACTCCCTTCTCAAGCAGGAGACCCTATGCCAATTCCAGACAAATGGCTGTCCAGTCTCTTCTTAAAAGCCAGCAATGATGGATCACCCACAGCGGTCTGGAGGCAAGCCATTCCACGGATTAATTGTTCTCACTGACAGGAAATTTCTCCTTAATTCTAGGTTTTATCTCCTTTTGATAAGCTTCCATCTGTTACTTGTTGTCCTTCAGGTATTTTGGAGAATAGGTCGACCTTCTCTGTGACTGTTCCTAAAATACTGGAAGACTGCTATCATGTCACCCCAGTCCTTCTCTTCATTATGTTAGACATACCCAGTTTTCACAACCGTTCATTACATGCTTTAGCCTACAGATCCCTGATCACCTTTGCTGCTGTTTTCTTCCCTCTTTCTAGAGTCTCAACATCTTTTTTGTATCATGACGACCAAAACTGGATGGAGTATTTTAAGTGTGGTCTTTAACGCAGTACTAGTACTTCAATATGATCTTGATACTATCTGTTGATGCAGCCTAGAATGGCATTGGCTTTTTTTGCAGTTACAATACACTGCTGGCTCATACTTAATGGTTGTCCACTAGGACTCCTAGACTCCTCTCACAGTTACTGCTGTTGAGTCAGCTACCACCTGTTACATATTATGAATACAGATTCATAATCTGTATTATGAATCAGATTATATTTTAACATGAACTATTAAAAATTATCTTGCCAGTTACCCTGCCAAATTGATCTACTCCAATAACTTTCTAATAAATAATAAACAGGAGTGAGGGGGAAAGCAAGTCCTGAGGCACCCTACACAAGAGGGGTGGTGGGATAGACTTTTCCTCCCATCAACATTGACTAGAACTGACTTTATAGGAAGGAGGAGAACCATAAATAACTCTGGCTCCCAACTTCTGAGCACCACAGCTAATGTAGAAGGATACCATGGTCGATGGTACAGAAAGCTACTAAAAGATCAAGGAGAGAACAAAAATGTATGCCCATTCCATTCCCACCAGAATTCATCTATAAATATAATCCCTGCTGTTTCAGTCCCATGCCCAGCTTGAACCTAACTGGAAGGGAACCAAAAGATCCAAAATTGTATTCTCTTCTTTGTCATCAACCAAGATACCAATGTTTAGTGCTACATTAGTACATTTTAGTTCTTCTTTACTCCGATATTGGTAAACATTGTATACAGGTGTAAAAATAGCAATTCACTGAAATACAGTACCCTAGTAATAACATTGAAACGATTCCATGTTAGCTCATATAATCAATTTTGCTACCAGTTTTGTGCAGAGCCTGCTCTTTCTTTTTTTCTTCGCGACCACTGTTAAAACAAAAATCTTGCTGACTTTGAAGAGAGAAACATTTTCTGAACAGAGTGAACTGTTAGCAATTTTATATTGTAATAAAAGTAGTCATTTTTTTTCAGATTCCTGTCCATTGTTTTGAGGATATACTTTGCATTGCTTAAATTGAGATTTAGACTGCTTGCCTTATGTGTTGTGTACCTTTTTTGTTCATCAAAACCCTACTCCTTTTGACAATCAAGGTCCATGGGGGAAAAAGGGAAAAAAATCTGTATTTTCTGTTTTGTCGTAGAACTTGTCGGTCTAGGATGTGCAAGATCTTTTCCAAGGCTAATTATGAATATGAATAATTCAGAGAATATTTATTGTTGAAGCTTAATTACAATGCAGCAAAAATGGCAGGGTACAGAAAAAATACTAGAGTGAATAAATGTTTCACTGGATGTAACTGAATTCAGTGTTCTTTGAATTTTAATTACAAAGCAGTTAAGTAGGTTAAAAAGAATACCACCAGAATATTGATAGTCTTTAAAAAGTCAGCCTGTGTGAATGCACAATAATCAGTGTACAAATAGTAATCTATGGTCCAGAATATCTGTTAAAAACTTAGTAACCATATTTATAAAGGAAATTGTTTTAATTATTAGAATTTCTAGTGCAATCCTGGCTTAGCTCAGTAATATTTATTTGACAGAATTTATTTGACAGAACTATATATAAATTGGGTATGTGCAAAATGATCCATCTCCAGAGATATAACATGTAAAAACATGTTTGTAGTTTTTTTATTTTTAAACATCAGAAAATAATTAAATGAAAAAATTCTGAACATAGAAAAAACCAAAATTCTTAATTTTGGGAAGGATTAACAGAATTCAGATTTCTTTAAATTTTGCAAAATATCATTAATCCAAGTATACAATTTGGGATGATGAGTTATTACGATCTAAAAATGGATCTAAAGCTTGATTATGATCTAAGATGGCTTTCTGATCAGGTATGCAGGATACTGAAAACAATTATGCAATATTAGGCAATAGTGATTCAGGAATCCTAATTAACTTCTTTTTCTGATATTTCTTTTTCAACCATCATCTTAGAAAATTTGCTAATCAAAATAAAATCACACCATGTCTTGCATACTTACTGTCATCCCTTACATAGATCTTACCCACTAATGTTCTTTGTAAAAGCTGTTTACCATTAGTTTATACATATACATATACATAAACACACTATTATATTTTGTAGTACACACAGGCATAAATATTTTATTTTTAAATTTTGCATTTTGTATAATGTTATTGTTCATTCTGTGATTGGGAAGAAAAGATATATTGAATATTCTGATGGGCAAATATTTTATTGCTGCAAATGTATGGAATTTAATATTCTGCATGTGCTTACATAAATCATGCTCATTTCATTCATTAGATTTTGTTTATTGTACAAACTATTGTCCGAGTGGCATATCTTGTACTAGTTACTAGTATAACACTGATACAATTCAAGTATTGTGTAAGATTTCAAAACATGTAATCTATTTATGCTGAATTGCAAGTTTTCCCGCTCATTTGTCTGAAGGATGGGTCTTGTGCCTCTGTCTCAAAATCCAGTCTTGACAGCATTGCTATGTATCATTGCTGGTAAAAGCTTTGTTCTTGTTTCTTTCTTCTTTGACCATCTGAATTCTTCAATTTGTTCATTAAATGTGTTTCCCAGACTGTACAATGCAAATATGTATTTATTTACAAGTGATATTATGAAGCATTTATCTCATTGACCTGATTATATTCTTTTTTTCCTCTCTCTCTCTCAGAATGATGCAAATTTTCTTAATACTCTACATGAAGTCTATTTACAAGTCTTGACCAAGGATACTGATAGCATCAAGCTATAACTGCAGTGAATTGAATCCTACTGACCACCTATCTGCTTCAGAAACATGCCTCTTCTGTACAACTCTTATATTTTAAAAACTTTTTTTTGAGTTTGTGAAGTCTTTTTAAGCCTCCAAGGAATACTGTTCCTTAGAAATATTGTATAAATAATGTTTTAAGAAATGGTGTGGTTTCACTGTGACCAGTTACCAGCAGGATTTTATTTCTGTATGGGAAATATGGTCTTATGTTTAACAGCACATTTTTCTTATTGTTTGAAGCAGTGTCAAATATTTGATGTAATTCTTTACCATATACACCCTGAATGTTCAGGATAACTAGATGAAGAACATCAACAGTTGTGAAACCAGCTTCAAATTTAAGGAGCCATGGAAGAGTTTAGGAGAATATTTCTAAGGCTTCATGAAAAAATGGACATGCAGTATAACATTTCTGCTTTTAGCCTTAACATGGCAATGGGATGACCTCTGGGTCCTATCAACCATGAATTGGTTTGTCTGTATGCAGAATATGCATTACTTTTACTAGGAATATATGAAATATGATTTCCTTTGAACAATACATTCAGTATGCTTTGTCATATATATGTGTGTGTGTGTGTGTGTGTGTGTGTGTGTGTATGTATGTGTGTGTGTATATATATGTGTGTGTGTGTGTGTGTGTGTGTGTGTAAATTATTCAAATTGCTAATAAAGAATTTGGGACGCTGAGATGATCATTTCAAACTTCTTATGTTCTCATCAGTCAGTCATACCCTTTATCTGAGATTCTTTATTAGCAATTTGAATAATTTACACAAATAATGAGCTGTCATAAGTTGACTATATCCTGTGGATAAGCCTTGAGTCAGGCCAAAGCAGGAAAGAAAGAGTTAATTAGCAAGGTGCATTCAAAAAGCCTTGACAAATTCTTAACATACATACATACATACATACATACATACATACATACATACATACATACTATTTTGAACACCTTGCCGGCCCAAATACGGGCCATATCTTTTTGCCTGTATCAGCCCAAACTCAGGCCGTCCACAGGCAGTAGTCGCAACTGCGACACTCATTATTTGCGTAATTTTTTTGGATTGCTAACAAAGAATTAAAGGGAGACTAATATAGCTATTTCAAACATTTGTTCTCATCAGTCAGCCACACCCTTCTGAGATTCGAACCTGGGCTGATTGCACATTAGGCAGTTGTTTTAACCTCTAGGCCACAGGCTCTTTCTCACTTTGTCAGCTGCATCAGGGAGGAAAGAGGCAAGGCCTAGAGGTTAAAACAACTGCCTAATGTGCAATCAGCCCAGGTTCGAATCTCAGAAGGGTGTGGCTGACTGATGAGAACAAATAAATTTGAAATAGCTATATTAGTCTCCCTTTAATTCTTTGTTAGCAATCCCAAAAAATTACACACACACACACACACACACATATATACACACACACACATTTTTAAAAATTATTTCAGTGGAATATCATTTTTTTCTCCTATCCAGGTCAAATGCCCATTTTGGTTTAGATTTTCCTGTAGAAAGGTTGAAGTGTTTCTAGATAAGCTGTTGTTCAGTTACTGTTTGGAATAGTATTAAGAACTCTCCCTAAACTTGCATTATATACTGCTGTCAAGATCAAACTTCTTCCCAAAATAAGTCAGAATCTGATCTGTTTTATATGCTGCTATTGGTCTTTTGTGATTTCTATTTATTTCGTTCTAGCATGTTACAGTAGCTAGCAATACTTAAATGATGACATATACTCAATTTACTCAAGCAATAGCGATGTAAAGGATAGCATTTTTAAAATTATGTCTTTGTTTTATATTGTGAAACGTAATTTTGTAGTCAGTTAGTTTAGCCATTCAAGTTGCACTGCTTATTTTTCAAAGCATGGTTGAAATGGAGGAAGAGCATAGTCTTCGCTCTGTATATTATGGTATATTTCTGTGAAGCCATTAAAAAAAGGTAGGGCTGGGGGGGGAGTATAGCCTACTATATAAGCCCCATTGTTTCAAGAGAATCTGTAACAAAGTTCTGGAGTAAATTTTACTGGTAGCTCTCAAAGTGTGTGATAATGAAGAGATGGCATCATTATCCAGTTGATATTTCTAATTCATCATTGAAGTTTTGATTATTCTGACTTCATCACAAATCAGTGTTTTTGATATAAACAGTGTGTTGATTTTTTTTAACCAATCAATATGTATACTTAGATTTTGAGTGATTTTAGGTAGAAGTTTTTATGTTTAGCAAACTGCCTTCTGAAAGAACCTCTTCAGCCTTTGAAAGTGTTTCTAATAACAAAGTATTTTATATCGGTTATATGTATAAAATTCAGGGAAATATGTGCATAGTGACACATATTTGACAGGCTTTAATAGTGAAACTCAAAAGTATCTTTTCAGGCTTCGTAGACTTTTTATAGAAAACCAGAGAGCTCTCTGCTTGTACACTGGATCTGTTGTAGCACACCCATATACGTATACCAACAAGTTTGCTTAGTACAGCATTCTTCCATATATAATTACAGGCTATTGTCAGACTATTAAAACTGAATTTTGTTACCATGTTTTGTTTATTGACAGGAAAGAAATACACAGTCATGAATTATTGTAGAAAAAAACAGCCATAAATGTGAGACTTGCAGTGATTAAGCATATGAAGTATGATAACAGTGAATGCAAGTATTATATTAAAGATATATAGAAAAGGTTTCCTTGACGTAGAATGTACTTTACGTTCCTTGGTCTCCAAGAATTAATAAGAAAAAGAATATTGCATTAAACAGCAAAGATATATCTAGGTATGTTTGCTCCAATAAAACTTTTTTTTATTCTCATTTGCTATTTTGTCTTGAAAAGCAGCGCAAAAGTTAGTTTATAGCAATTCTCAATCTTTAGGACATATATAAGGATCACAAAATAATTCTCTATTCTCCAGAGAATGTCTTTTATTAGAAGGTAGTATGAAAACTTACGTGATTTTTAACATTTTTTATTGATGCTGAGTCCTATGCACGTTTATGTTACAACATTGCAATACGTAGCAGGCTTAAGCTAGAATGGGTGTATTATGTAATACAAAGCACTGTTAGCAGCATTCACTGTTACCACACTAGTGCTCTTATTGTTTGTGGTTATGTGATGAAATGCTTTTTAAGAATTGCTTTGACAAACTAAACTGCAGAGTAAAATCACAGATGTTTACAAAATGTGAAATCACTGGACAGCTTTAGCCTGATTAACTAAATTTTTAGTCAGAGTTTCACTTTATAATCTCTCTTATTGTTCTCTGCATGCATCGATAACAAATGCTTAAATAACCAATTTAGGCTATTAATTTTAATTTTTTCTCCTGGCAAAATATCTTGAAAGTAGCTCATATTTTAGACTATATTCTAAAATGAATATACACTATCTAAGCATGTATTTTTACACTGCCTATATGCAACTTCTAAAAAAGTTTAATATTTGTCTAAAGTGGCTTTCAAATATGCAGCTTATTGAAGATCTGATTGTTGTTTTGTAGGTAAAGATATTGTCTTTGAATTGTGCCTAATAGCTATACATTTGTGACACACTTTACAGCATCTAAATATTTTGCAAAGGCCTAAGGCACAATGTGACACAGAAAAGCAATTTGTATTTTCAGTCTTGAAATGGAACTTATATTTCAAACTGATTAAATTTTAATTTTTCCTATGTTTGTTTGCTTGGGTCTATTGCATTTCCAGAATGTTCTAATATTATGTGTTAGCAAGGGTATAATTATTAAGGGACTTTCAGTAAAAGTATTTAATGTCAAGTGTTTGGCACAAATAACAAGAAACCAAAAAAAACCACCACCCCTCCACAAAAAAACCCCTAGCAATCTCTTCTTGGCTATTTAGTTGCTGTTTTAGCATATCTTAAAGAGGAAAGTGTGCAATATATATACATATATATTTCACCTCAGTTTTTGACATATTTGCTAAAATGTTAAGATGCAATATCTTCACCTTCAGTGGGGAAAAATTGCAATAATCTTCCCCTTGTAGTTTTACTTTTGTACCAATAGTATGTCTTTGTTTAAAATCCATACAATATTCAAAATGTGGGTTTACTGCTTTAGTTTGCACTCCATGCTTATTGTGAGTTTGAGTAGCTTCAGTCTTTATTATCTTAATAACGTTTGGAGATTATTGGGCATAATATCCAAGTGGTGCAGCACTGAAGAATTGCAATAAACATATGACCTCAGTTTCCTAGGTCTGTGGACATAATAGAAAACACTAAAGGCCATTAAGGAAGAAATACTTGTGTACATAGTATTCTCTTCCCAATCTCCTTGACTGTAATATAACTTGTTTATGACTCTGTGCACAGTTATTGGTGAGATAGCTTGTTGGAATACATGTGGAATCTTTGATCTGTTGATGCTTCTAGGATAGACTGAATTGTGCCTACTGGTTTTCAAGCAATTTTTAAATTGTCATCACAATGCATCAACAGTTCAGTATATGGGTATGTAATTTGTGCCATCATATTATGTTGGCAAATATTAAGTTATTGCATAAATGTTTTAAAATGAACATTTTCAGTGGAAATTTTGTATGTTTTCAAATATATTTTTGTAATAAAAACTCAAGACAAAAGTTTCAATTTGTCTGAAACTTTCTTGGTCATAGTTCAACTTTGTGAGAAAAAGCTTAGGCAGGCAACATATTGAAATCTATCAATTGGCTTTATAAACAGAACAATCTGGAATCTGAACAAAGCATTTTTAACCCCCTCCTTTTTTTAGTATCATTTTAGTATCTTTTATGGCGTTTGACATAAAAGGATATTAATTTTGATTATCTGATAAAATGTGTTGGTCAAAAATATAACTTCATTATATTTAATGTGCTGAGCTATGCTAGGTTTTATTCATAGGTCATTATCCATATCACTACAATTACTCCTCATGAGAATTAAGAAGACCTGAACTGTGAGCATGTTATTTTCCTTCCTTTTGCATTAAAACGACAAAAGCAACACTGACAAAGGATATAGGCTTGTGAGTGAAATGCCAATGCTAATAAATGAACCATTGTGATTTCATGATGGATTGTATCCAACAGCATTCTTCTACCCTCAAAACAGAAAGCTAATTAAAATGCCTCCTGTAATTTCCTATACTTCCTAGATTTTCAGTTAATCCTGGAACTTAACAACCAGGCATTCAACAACCATTTGAAATTCCAACAGTGCTGAATGAAGTGGCTGTTGCCTGTAAGTTACGACTTGCAGCATATAGACACAAAGATGTCACTGCATAAAAAAATTGGCACAAAAGTTTACCCGCCCTTGCAACTGACTGCAGAGATGATGCTACTTCCTCATTCACCTGCCTTTCCCACATCTCACCCACCCACCCAGCCCACCAAAGCAAGCAAAGTTGCTGCAGCCCCAGGGCCCTTGGGCCTGCTTCCGGGTCTGCGGCAATTTGCTGCAGCCAACTCGTTGCAGGACAAGAGTTACACTGATATCAGAGAAATGGAATAGAATCGTTAAAGGATGAAAAAGGGACAGAATGAAATGTGGTGACAAAAATTAAAATAGTTTACTTATTTTAAATAATTGAATTGTTAAATTGTCCCATGGTGAGTGGGCTGTGGTGAGTTGTCCCGTAGTGAATTGCCTGTAGCGAGATGGCTGCAGCAAGTTGTCCCATTCTGCTGCTTCCTGCCCTGCCAGATCCCAGCGGTCTTTGGCTTCCTCCCCCTTCAGACAAGTGTGGGAGGTATAAATTGCTCCATTTGCTTTTTTTTTCCGGCAACTGCTGACATTCACCATTTTGCAAATAGCTGCCATTCTTATGATCTCTCAGAAAGATCCTTTTCCCAAGTTGCTTCCAAAATGCCATTAAGCAACCTCTGTAGGAAGACCACTCCTTGCATCAGCCAAGTGTTCTATTGGAAAGGCAACTTTTCCACCATGATTATATAATGAATTGCATCTGATAAAATGATAAAACTGTAAAAACCTATTTAGAGCTGGCAGAAACAAATATTGAGGGTATAATTACTGTTAGAAGAAGAAACGGGGGGGAGGGTTTCATTCTGAGGGCAAAGTAGGAATTTTGTCAATCCACATTAATTACTACAGCTTACCCATTGATACTTATGCAGACTTCTCAATTCTTTATATATGTTTGATTAAAAGTTTTAGAGAACATAACAGAATAAACGATAAAAATTAAGAAAGGCAAATGTGTAGGAGTATGGAAAAAGAACTTCTGCCAACCTAGCAGTTCGAAAGCACGTAAAATGCAAGTAGAAAAATAGGGACCACCACGGTGGGAAGGTAACAGCGTTCCGTGCGCCTTTGGTGTCTAGTCATGCCGGCCACATGACCACGGAGATGTCCTCGGACAAGCGCTGGCTCTTCGGCTTTGAAACGGAGATGAGCACCGGCCCCTAGAGTTGGAAACGACTAGCACGCATGTGCGGGGGAACCTTTACCTTCACCTTTATGGAAATAGAAACTTTATTCTCAGTAAATATGATTACAAAACTCTCCAGAGTTCTCAATTCTCTATTTAGGAACATGAATCAGCTTCTTAATATAAAATAGGAAATGACAGATCCAAACATGGTAGATTTATTTCCATTTTTTAAGCATCCTAATTCCAAACTTTAAGCTTATTAATTTCCTATATTTCAAAATTATAGTATGGGATTGCTGGGGGGAGCAGATCACGAGGTTGGCAAGTCTACCAAACTAAACCTTGTGTCACAGGTTTGTTAAAATAAATACTTAAGTCTTTGAAGTAGGGACAAACAACCTTTAGCATGTTAAGGCAAGGGTTGTACCATATTTCATAGGACAAGTCAAGAACTCCCAAAATGGCCATGAGCAAACATGGGTGGAGGCTATTCTTTTTCTTTAACTGTTGTTCACGCTGTACAGTACTTGCAAATTCTTCTCTCCCACAAAAACGGTTACAGCTTTTTTTGCACTTATAGAGGCCTGTGACAGACTTAGCATTACAGCTGCTCTTTGATAAAACACTGGATTTGTTTTCCCTTTGAGCCAGCAAGCTACAGGATTGATAAAACCCCAAGCATTTTTTTTGTTGGGTTTTAAGGGACGCGGTGGCTCAGTGGGTTAGGACGCTGAGCTTGTCGATCGGAAGGTCGGCAGTTTGGCGGGTCGAATCCCGAGTGCCGCGTAGCAGAGTGAGCGCCTGTTACTCGTCCCAGCTTCTGCCAACCTAGCAGTTCGAAAGCACGTAAAAATGCAAGTAGAAAAATAGGGACCACTACGGTGGGAAGGTAACAGCGTTCCGTGCGCCTTTGGCGTCTAGTCATGCCGGCCACATGACCACGGAGATGTCCTCGGACAAGCGCTGGCTCTTCGGCTATGAAACGGAGATGAGCACCGGCCCCTAGAGTCGGAAACGACTAGCACACATGTGCGGGGGAACCTTTACCTTTACCTAAGGGACAAAATAGCTAAAGTGCTGGCCTACAGACCATGAGACTGAGTTCTAGTCAACCTTATGCATGAAAAACCAGGTGGGTGACTTTGGACTAGTCAATTACTCTCTCAAGGCAACTCATCTCACACAGTTGTTGTGGGGAAAATAGGAGCATCGGTGCATTCACTACCTTGAATTATATATGGAAAAAATGCTGAATATTTTTTAAAAATGAATATCCTTTCCACACAAAAATAAAAAAGTCTATAAATAAGGGTGATTGGGTACGTCATCAAATCTCAAAACAAATCTAAACACCCAGTCCCGGGAGCTGCCTCAACTGGTTGGTGGTTTATTCTTGCTGCATCAAATTGGGCAAGGAAGTCCACGGCGTGTGGATTGTTTTTACGTGGCTACATAAAGCTGAGCATGGGAGTTTTTTTAATCAGTATGATCGTTTGCGTGGTTAGAGAAAGGGAATCAAGAATCAAGCAGCAGCAGCATCTCAGTCTTTGAAACGTTTGCACAAGCCGGGCACTTCCGAGAACTACACTTCCCAAGATTCTTCCAGGGGAAAAAAAAAATGGCAACAATCTGAGCAATCAGTAGGAAGGGTCAGAGGCGCAACTTTCACCTGCTATACAAGGAAATAGTAGATTACATAATTACCCGTTGAAACATGTATTTAAATCTAGGCAAAGCAGTACAGCAAGCGCCAAGCTGTATCCACAAAACGCATCTGCCTGCCTAAGCCAAGATCACCGTAAGCCAGGGGTTGAATTCAAACTTGGCCCTTTTATGACTTGTGGACTTCAACTCCCAGAATTCCTCAGCCAGCTTCGCTGGCTGAGGAATTCTGGGAGTTGAAGTCCACAAGTCATAAAAGGGCCAAGTTTGAAGACCCCTGCCGTAAGCAATGAAAGCTACAAATAAACGCGCGCTGCATCAGTCTGCGGCGAGAAGCAAGACGTTGCTGCTCCCTAATTCGTAGAATCAAAAGCCAAGCGTGTCTTGGGTCCTCGCGGGTTTAAAAATTACCCCCTCCTCCAAAAAAAAAAAAGCGCCCCACCAGAAGAGAAAGGAAGAAGCATTTGGGAAGCAGAGGAAAAAAAAAAGCACAGAGCGAGTCCTTCCGCGCTCGCGCCGTCGGCATTGGAGACCCGGCCGCAAGACCTCGCGCCACGCACGCACCCCCCCCTCCCGGAAGCGAGACCGCGCTCGCTCCGCGTCCCGCTTTCCCGCCAGGCAGGCCCTGCCCATCCAAGAGGCAGCCGCTCTCTTTGGCCCCGCCTGCTGCCTTGGCAGGACTTGGCTGAGCGGCTCCGCCTTCCCTTCGCCAGTCTGCCTCTCCAGCTGCGGTCTGTCAGCCGAGCTCGCTGCCCGTCGCGTTCCTGTTTCTCCATGGAGGATTACCATAAGCCCGATCAGCAGACGCTGCTGGCCCTGAAGGACACGGCTAATCGCCTTCGCATCAACTCCATCAAGGCCACCTCGGCGGCCGGCTCCGGGTGAGCCAAAGGGGGCTCGGAGGGAGAAGGCGGGCTGCAAAGCGCAGGAGTGGTGCGAGGCACGCGCCTTCAAGGAGGCCTGACATCGCGGATGCAAGGGATCTGGCACAGCGGGGAAACCCTATAGGCGTCGGGTGCCCTCCAGTCTCTCTCTCTCTCTCTCTCTCTCCCTCTCTCTCTCTCTCTCCCTCTCTCTCCCTCTCTCCCTCTCCCTCTCCCTCTCCCTCTCCCTCTCTTCCCACGTGCTGTGGAGAGGAGGCTTGCCCAGCTCTTGCACGAGAACGTGAGAATTGGGAGCGCCGTTCAGATTACAGGAAGAGGCGGGCGGGAGAAAAAGATGGTGGTGAAGAAAGCCTATTTTACCTTTCGATCATCCTCCAGGTCCTCACCGGAGTACCACTCTGCCCCGTTGCCTAGCCAGAAATTCCGTGACATCATCCCGGGGTCAATGATGTTCAAAGCAAAGTGGCTGTTTTCCTTCCTTCCTTTCCACCAATCCCATTCCTAGCAGATCAGACAAATCCAAATTCTGAAAACAGTAACCATTAAGGTTTTTTTTCTCTGACCAAATAAGTGCCGTTATGTACATTTGTCTCACACTTTTGCAAAACCTTCCTTTCCTCCTTGTATCTAAATTGCTGAGTGCTGATGTGTGAAAGAAATGTTGCCATTGTTGGAATTCCTCTGCCGCAATGGAACTTTAGAGCTAACCCAGAAATGGTTAAATATTAATGCAAAAACCTTAGTTGGTTCAGGTGTGCTTTTGCCCTTAAAATGAATATCTTGTAAGCCGCCCTGAGTCTTCGGAGAAGGGCGGGATATAAATGGAATTAAAATAAATAAATAAAAATAAATAAATAAATAAATAAATAAATAAATAAATCTCTGGATTATAATCTGACAATATGGTCATTTTTTTAAGTGGGGTATTTCTCCCAAGAAATGTATCACCTTGCAGCATGACCAAGTTACAGTGACTAGTTTTACACTTGTCACTATTTCTTAAAAGGAAGTGGACAAAATAAGATATTAATTTAGGAGCGCTTGGGTTGCACAAAAGTTTCAAGGCTGCCTGTGGGGTAAAATTGTATTTTGAAATATAGTGTTGAAATAGACTAAGTGTTGCTTATGTTTCATAATACCTGCAATGAAGAAATGTTGTTTGAGAACCTTATACGGTCAGTTTCAACTGTCATTTGCTGCAGTAGGTCATTATTTGATCATAAAAGCAGATGAGAAAGGTATAAACTGGAGTTGCAGATAAAACATCTCATTTATCGATTATTTTATTTGTGTTTGCTTGTGTGGTAGAATGTCAGGGGAATGTAGAACTTGTACAACTCTTACAAAAAAAAGGCATGAGAAAGAAGCTCAAAAAAACCCTTTGCCTTGATTGGGGTTAGGTAAAAGTTGCAAACTGCTTGACAGGCTTTGAGGATTCTGTCTTTAAGTATTTTCATAAACTCCTAGTGACTCCTAGCAATGGTTAGCAAGTTCTGTATAAATATTACTGTTTTAAAATGAAAATCTTATTCTGTTTTAGAGTTTTTGTTATGTGCTTATTTTTTGTGTGGAAAAGTAGGAAATGTATTTTACAAATAAGAATAAATAAACAGTTTAGTTTAGTTTAGTTTATTAGACTTATATACCGCCCTTCTCCCGTAGGACTCAGGGTGGTTCACAAGGTTTTTTTAAAAGAAACAGTACCACAATTACAAAATTTAAAACAATTAAAATGATTATATTAAACCTTGAATATAAAAATCCTAATTAAAAACCAATTAAAACCCCAATTAATACCCTCAGTCCAGGCCAGAAAGCTCAAAAAGCCAGGTCTTCAGATCCCGGCGGAATGAACGGAGGTCAGGGGCAGTCCTAAGCTCTACAGGCAGCTGGTTCCAAAGGGCTGGTGCACCCACAGAGAAGGCCCTCCCCCTGGGTATTGTCCGCTGGCAATCTTTTACCGGCGGTACCCTGAGAAGGCCCTCCCTGTGGGAGCGCACAGGACGAAGGGAACTTGATGCCGGCAGCAGGTGTTCCCTCAGATATCCCGGACCCAAGCCATTTAGGGCCTTATAGGTCATCACCAGCACCTTGAATCTCACCCGGAGGGCAACCGGAAGCCAATGCAGCTCGCGGAGCAGAGGTGTTATGTGGGAGTATCGGGAAACCCCCATCACAACCCGCGCGGCTGCATTTTGCGCCAGCTGAAGCCTCCGGGTGGTCCTCAAGGGCAGCCCCATGTAGAGAGCGTTGCAGTAGTCCAATCGGGAGGTCACGAGCGCATGAGTGACTGTGCGTAGGGCATCTCGGTCCAGGTAGGGCCGCAACTGGCGCACCAGGCGAACCTGGGCAAAGGCCCCCCTGGTCACGGCTCCTATATGGTCTTCAAAACTGAGCCGCGAATCCAGGAGGACGCCCAAGTTGCGTGCCCTATTGACGGGGGGCAACACCTCACCCCTTATCATTAAAGATGGAATAGGCTGGTTAGTCCGAGATGCCAGTATGCATAGCCACTCAGTCTTGGCAGGATTGAGTTTAAGTTCTAATCTGTTTACGCTTGATAAGAAATAGCTGCAAAGGGATGGATTGTTACCTCTTCATTCTTTCTGTCACAAATGTGCATGCTGCATTAAATATAGTATTGGATACTGGCCCATTTCTTTTACAGAAGGTTATTACTTAACTTGTGAGAAGTTAGTGGAAAAATGAAGAAACAGGAAATTGCTTCCTCATTGTGAAGCAGGATTGTGGTGCTCTTTTGGAGGAAGTTGTACTGTATTTCATACTGTTGATGTGTTGTTGCAATAGGTGTATCAAAATAGTATCCATTTTATTTTCTACAGCTAGATTTCCACAATTGTTAATGGGCTGTGTGACAGGCTTGTAGTTTTTGTATGATATAGCTGGACTGAAGGGAGAAAGGTTAAAAAATTCCCTAGCTATACAAATATGGGAGTTTCAGGGAATCCAGTGTGGCTAGCAGCGCCTACTTTAATGGGAAAAAGCATGGATAAGGCTTTAACAGAGCCTCGGTGTTTTTGTCAGGCCCTTATTGGTGTGGCATCACAGTCAGTCTCAATTGTTGCTTCCTTTGTGTATGAAATGATGCATACTTGTTGCTTATTGGAGGTGTGCATCATAATCAAGTTTATGATGTATACTTGTATGATAAATAGAAGCTCATATAAACGTTATGTATGCTTTCAGGTTATTTTTCATTTCCTTTGGCTATTTTTCTCTTAGCATAATTTCCCCTGCCTCTAGTGGATTTCTGCTTAGTCAACTGTGCGTGTTAAACAGGAATTTTAGTATGCAGCACTGTTTGATTTGGATGTGTTGAAAGTGCTTTTGTGTTAATGCAAACAGTTCTGGTGTCCTAGAACTAACAGAATTTGATCTTTGAATGACTTGTTATTTCAGACAGTAAAAAAAATGATTTACTTTAAAGGAAAACTTTTATAAGATAATTTGGAAAAAAAAACCTATTTAAAAAAATTATGTTTCATATATAAATACATAAATCATAGTTTTCACAAGAACTTATGATTTATTAAATTTCAAAGCTTAGGTAATACTTATAAACTAGATTCCAATGATGGGTGGAGTCTGAAATAAAATCCATTTATTCTGAGACATAGATTTGAAATACTTCAATTCATTTGAAAAACCTAGCACAAAATAATAGAAATTGCAAGTCTTTTTTTTGTAACCTCAGTTTTCCTGCAATCAAATTCTAAACTGATATTTCAATCCATTGCACTTATTGGCATTTGCATTTCTAGTGATCAGAACTATAAACAAACGTTTCCTAAGGAGTAAATTAACTAGTGTTCAATATTTTTATTAATTTTAAATTCATTTAAAGTGTCAACAATAGGTCTTCTACCAATGTAAATTAAAAAAAATATTAATCTAAATATAAATAACCAGAGGTACATTACTTACAATGGTGAAAAAATGGACTATGCCATAATAAATATATTAGTTTTTAAAAGTCAATTCTGGTCTTGGATATTGTCTGTTGTCTGATTTTTTTGTAAACTCTTTTAATCTGTGTTTTTTCCTTCTACTTGTTCACCAATAGGTTTGTTAAAATCTTTTCCCCAAAGCAGCAGTTCTTTAGAGAGATGGTTAAGTATAATATTTATAAGATTTAAGAAATGGGTATTAAGCAAGCATGTAAGGATTATTTATTAACTGCCATGTATAAATACACATACTAATTTGTGATGATTTCTGTCTTAAATTGAATTTCTGTTGTGCAATTACTTACCAAGGGATGGACACTAATCTTTATTTACTTGATGTGTTTTAAAAGTGTTTGCATGTGTTTCAAAAATTAGTAGCATGTGTGGTGCTTCTAAGAGGATTACTTAAAATACAATATAAAATTGATACAATAACCACAAACATATTTTACAGAGTTATATTGATATTGTGTCTTATTTAACATGAGTTAAAATATTGCAGTGTTAAAATGCTAACAAGTGAAAGGAATCAAATTATGCAATATAGTTATTCTATAAATAGGGTATTTTACTAAGGTAGTACAGAGTAATGGTTAAGTCCACTAGCTTATCTGAAGTTACACTGAATCATTACAAAAATGTATTGCTTATTATATAGGGAAACAAATCTGTAACGTGAAGCATGCCTTAATAGGCAGAAGGTTTTGGAGAGATAGATTTTACCTGTAGAAGACAGTTCTGAAGATAATGAGGATCCAAGCCATAAAAGGCTTCATATTAAAAAAGAAAATAGTTCGTGAATTGAACACAGAAGCCAACTGGCAACTAATGCAGCTTCTGCAAAATTGGTGTTCGCTGTATTTATTCTGTTTCTTTCCAGTCAGCATGTGGGCCACTGCATTTTGGGGTCAGCTGCAGTTTCCAAATCACCTTCAGGGGCTCCCCTGTGTAAATTGAACTTGAGGTAGTCCAAGTGAAAGATGATAAGGAAAGGCATTAGTTTTGGTCGTTTTGCAACGACTGGAGACATTTATGGGGTACACCCAAAAGAAAATTATAAACGTAGAGCAATACATATGCAAATGGTAGTATTGTTTAAAATGAAGATAGTGTTTAGAAAGTGAGAGAACATATTCATACTGAGGATATTTTTTGCATGCCTCTTTTACCATTTTTTTTCTTGGAAATAAACTGGAAAATTACATAGTTTTTAAATGAAAAAGTGGGCATGCATAGGTATCTATTACTGTAAAATATGTATATATAGTTAGGGATTGTTGTGTTCTTGTTAGGAGAAGAGGATTTCCCCTCGCTAAAAATAGTACAGAAAACATTGTATATATAAATGTTTATTGTTAAATATGTTTTCTATAAAATATTATAGAAAGCAGGATGCATGTATTTATTCACTTATTTATTTACTTTACTTATTTGATTTTTATCCTTTCTTTATTACCTTATAAGTAGCGAACAGAAAGAATACTCCTTCCTCCTCATATTTTCCCACCACAATAACCCTGTTTTAAGTAAAGTAGGTTCAACTGTTTATTAGGTAGACTTCATTAACACAGCAGTTGCTGATTCTGATGGTAGTAACAAAAAGAAAGGTGCTACTGTCTATCCTGTTAGTGAAGGTAATATTTAAATATCCATTTTAGATAAGAATCTGCATTCACTTAAGATAGCACTATTACATACATGATGTGACATATTTTCCGGTAGAAGATTAGAAAATGGGCATGCTGATATTTGAGTTACGGAATGTTACTTGACAAGAAACTGCTGTTGTAAAATTTCACGTATTTTGACTTCCAGCCACCCCACATCATGTTGCAGTGCTGCCGAAATTATGTCTGTGCTGTTTTTTCACACTATGAGGTACAAACCACAGGACCCCAGACATGCCAGCAATGACCGATTTATTCTCTCCAAGGTAAGAAAGAGCTTTTTAGGCAGTATTTTCCATTTTGTTTTTCTGCAGAATTTTTATATAATGTTATAAAAACATGAAAAAAAATTCTGCACTGACTTCTGGATTTCTGACAACAAATCTTTACTGACCTGTTAGGACATTGATTTAAATGCAGAAAAAGTAGCCATCATTTAATCTGGTTTAGATAGACTGAGTGATCTTTACACTCTTTGGCAATTCATTGTGGCTGAAAAAATTAGGAACAGTCTTAATCCTGTTGGAGAGAAATGAATAAGCAAATCAGAAAGTTTCATGGATTATATATTAAGAGTTATCTGGGATTCTGTACATAAATAAAACAAATAATTGTTATGGCCATTGTCCTCTCCTTAGCTTCTTTTGAGTTGGCCATCTTTGCAGTTGTAGATGTTTCCTCCACTGTTAATTTCTTTTATTGTTCACTAATTCTAGGTGAGTTTTCTATTGTTTTTCTTTCCCATTTCTGAGATGTATTTCACTATAATTTTTAGAACGACTGGGCTTATTTTCTATCAAACCACTGCCCTTCTGTTATTATTTTACATTGCCTTTTTCAATTTTTCTGTCTTCTAAACTAGCCAAACTGGACAGGAATTGTGTCATGTGTTGTTTTTTGTATATTGTTTTGCAGATTATTCTAATTGTTACTGTGATACTGTTGCTTCATGGTTCTATGTTCTTCCTAAGATTCTTCGTAAATCCTAGACTTTTGTTTTTTTCTTGTAGGGTCATGCAGCACCAATCTTGTACGCTGTTTGGGCTGAGGCGGGCTTCCTTCAGGAACCAGAGTTGCTGAAACTGAGAAAAATTGATTCCATTTTGGAAGGACATCCTGTCCCCGTAAGTGTTTTAGAAAACACAGAGTCTCCTTTTAAACTGAAGCTTCAGTGATTTTTTTACAGAACCTTTTATGCAACATGTGAAGTGATTTTAGCCAATAAAAATTAACTCACAAATGCAAAAGTGGATTGAGTAAATAAGGAAAATTAAGGAATTTTCAATGAATTAAAGCAAGCTAAAAATTCTACTGCAAAACTCATTTTAATTGATTAATTAAGGAAAGGAAGTGCTTGTTATTCACAAACATATGTTAAAGTATTTAGTGGCAAGTTACATAATAAATGACATCATGAAACAAATGACATCATTTACATCCATTTCATTGTAAAGTCAATAGGCAAATTGTGTGAATTGCTGCAATGCCAAATTTAACCATTGTCAAACTTATTTAGGATTTGGGCTGAGTTAGGGTTTTACACTGTTACCACTGCACGGTTTTGCAGTCCAGGTATGGATGTCCTATTTCATGATTCCTGATGCTTTTATTCCCCTCATATATTGTGATTGTGTATCTTGGATTCAAAACTCTAATTTGATCTTTAGGATACAGATAGCCCACGATTTGCAATGGCAGTTGGGGTTGAAATTTCCATAGCTAAATGATTCAGTTGTAAAGTGAAACCACATCACTTAGCAATGGCGATCTCTACAGTCCCAGTTGCCATTGATAATTGGATCCCGTAGTCATTAGGCAAGGCAACTCTGGCCAGCTTCCCACAACCAAAGTCAGCAGGGAAGCTGGCAGGAAGCTGAAAGTACCAGGCTGACTGGCAGGTAAATGGTGGTGTGAGGGAGGTATGGCAAGACTAGGGAGGGTTCAAAGAGCTGTGCATGAGGTATTTTGAGGGTCAGGAAAGGTGAGTGAGTGGCCACTGTGGTGGGAGTGCAGAAGGCATGAGTATGCAGATGGAGGAGACTTATGTCAGTGATATGCAACTTTCCCTACCAGCTTCCCCATTGACTTTCTGGGGAAACTGGCAAGAATGGTTGCAAATGATGATCACACAATCACACTGCAACCGATCATAAGTGCAGACAAGATACCTAACACTCAGATCACAAGAACAAGAACAAAGGGCTCCGGGATGGTTGGACTTCCATAGAATGCCCAAACCACCGTTTGTTGAGTGCTATCATATCTTTGAAAAGTCACTGAACAAATGGTTGTAAGTTGAGGATTGCCTGAATTCCTGTAGAAGAACAAACAGAAGGAGATGTGCCCCAACTTTGTTCTGCTTTACCCAGCATCACTTGCAAAACAGCATTGCAAAATTGCAGTACAAGCTCTGTCCCTTTTGGGTTTGCATGCAAAACTGCAATACATATGGAAAAGAGATAAGGCTTGTGTTGCTATTACAACACTGCTATTTTCATCTGTCTTAACTCCTCTGGTTACTCCTATCCCTCACCCCAACTCATGCAAAAAAAACAAAAACAAAGTTGCTGGACAAAATCATTACTAGGTTCTCCCTGGAATACCTCTAATTTTTATTCTTGGTACAATCTTAACTCATGAAAATATAGTAATATGACCAGTGCAACTGGCTTGTTTTTATTATATGTATTAATAAATATATTTTGTTAATGTATTATATAATACTGGCATAAAATTATAAATATTCGTTGGGTATTCATGGGAAAGGATCAGAGTCCTATTATTTGTAAATTGAGGATTTTGTTTGTTGTATTGTTGCCTTCTTGCTTTTTTTTTTAGAAACAAGCTTTCACTGATGTGGCTACTGGATCACTTGGCCAAGGACTGGGTGCTGCCTGCGGCATGGCTTATACTGGGAAATACTTCGATAAAGCCAGGTAATTTTATTTCCCACTTGCCTAAATTGCATGAAATTGAATGAATGTTCTACTTATGATTGATAGTGATGTTTCCTTTCACAATCCACTTCCTCTTTTAGAGTTATTTCTAAGATTGCAGATAATGGTAACATTCTATATAATAGAAAGGTGAATGAGCCTTTTAGCTCTCTATGCAAGTCCTTTTCAGTTCAATGAACAAACATCAAAATCTTCTATTAACACTTGTTACTTGTTATTTGAATTTGCAAACTATGATTAATATATACTAGTTCTTCTTAACTTATATCCTGGAATGGCTTTGCTCTTAATTTGATTACAGAACATAGAAATGCTTCAGATTGCAGTGATAGTTTTTCTTGTCTTCATCTAGATGTGCTTTATTTAGGCAAAAGCAGGCCGTAATCTTTAATTTGCATGATGGGACTTTTGTTCAAACGATGTTAAGGAAACAACAATGTAGAACAAAAGAGCGTATAGAGAAATAATAGAGTTACTGTATTATGCAATGCTTGGATTGCTCAAGGGAAGGAATATTTGGCAATAAATCATTACTGGCATGAAGTTCTTCACATGTCATTAAAAATGGATATCTAAAGGCATGTCTGCACTGGAAAATTAATACATCTTACAGTGGAAAAGATGTAATTTTAAAGTGTACATTTAACTAGCTTGAAGGCATTTCTTTGAACAAAGATTGACTACTCTTAATATAATCTCACTGGTGATAGTCTTATGTTTTTCTGCTTAACGTTGTTTGCTATTTCTAAACAGTGCTGAAAATAGCTAGCATTTAGTAAGACTTTAACTTTACTGAGCTTAGGATGCAAATATTTTTAATTTCTGCTGCCATTTTAGTATATTCATGTTACACCCACACCTTTATATAATTTGTACAGCATTTATGATTGGGCAGAATGACAACTCTTGGCAAAAGCAATACAACCTTATAAAAATAATTGAAAAAATATGCATGTGCCCAAACTATAATTTGTAATTTGTTTTAATTCATGAAATACTAACACTGTGAGAAGATAATTTGAGGTTTCCAGCTATTTAACTTTATACACCTCCTGAATCTTTAACAGCTGTCTGGTAGATTAAAATTGATGATGCCTTATCGACAAGAAAGACAGGACTTTTGAATTTCAACCAGTTTAGTATAGACATTTTGCCAGAAAAAAAGCTCAGTATTCTTCCAACCAACACTTGAAATGGCAATATCCGTATTAAGTAATGCCAAATTCACATTACCTGTCAAATCTTTGCTCTACCTACTAGTAGTCCTCACAATATGTAGGAATGTGCAGATCACCAGAAGGTACTTGCTTTGCCACCATATTGAGCAAGTTTTAAGTTATTTAAGAAGCGATATGGTCTCCTTACTTCTAAAAGTGAAATAAAACAGTCATATAGGGGATTGTGGGTTAACCCTATTGGCCAAAGGGCTTTCGGATTGGGATGCTGAGGGAAGGGTCCACCAAAGGCACTAGCCTCCAATGGCCTTTCAGACTGGGCAGCTTTGGCACATGCTGACCAAAACTGTTCAGTCTGAAAATCCTTTGGCTAGTCTAAAATCCACCTTCTTCCAAAGGACTGACCCACATGGTTTGAGGATAATAAATTGCCTTGTCAAGTTCAATCTTGTAACAGCTTTGATCAAGAGAGTCCTGTTATGTCCACAGCACAACATTCTTCATGAAAGTGAAGCTCAGTCATTACAAACAGGCCTAATAATCTTTATTATTTTGTAATAAAGGTGGAGATGATTCATGCTAAGTAAACAAAACCCTTTGCTGTATTAAAAGACAAACCTGGAGGGAGTATTTCTTCCCAACCCAAAATATTACAGGCTATTACCTTCAAAGCTTTTGAAAAGCATTTCCTTTTTCCTTTGAAGTCAGGCTGATAATTGCTTTATTGTACATGAGTAATATTTATTAATACAACAAATGAATTAAACAAATACTGCAGCCATGCAACATTTTGCACATATTGTTGGGAGTTCAGAGTCATCCTTTACAGTACTTATGTTAGCCAACAGAATAATTAATATTTTATATTATCATAATAAAATATGTACTATATTATATTTATAATAGCATCATAATGTATTGTAGTCAATTGTATGGCTTCTATTCTCCAGATTCTTGGCAGCTTGCAATTATATAAAAAAGTCCTACCACTGCTAGCCACCTAGCAGTGGAATATTCCACCCAATGATCCAGCAAAAAAGCAGTGCCCTTACAAATATCCTAATTTTTAACAGGGTGGAGGCCATCTGAACTGGGGGAGGCAAGCTGTTGCAAAGTAAGAGGAGTGCCACTTAGATGATTCTCTAAGACTCCTACAGTGCTACCTGTCCTCGTTGCAATGTACTGGCTGGGCGGATTGCTTTCGGAGCAGACAGTTTCAACTAATAGGTTTTGTAAACACCAATTAGGCCCGAAAGTCAACTTGCAACTAATAATGTATCCAAAGTGTAGGTGTTACTTTACTAAACTGATTAGCAGCAGTGAGCAGGTAGGCAGGCAACAGCATTTTGTGCCAACTGTAGTTCCCAGGTCCTCTTTAAGGACAGATATTGGGCAGAACGAATTGCAGAGGTCTAATTCCTCCAGGTGACAAGCACGTCAATCACTGTTGTGACTACTTCTTGGTCCAGGAAAAGTTGCAACTGGCAAACCTGACGGGATGGCTGAAGTTTTTCCTGATCACAGCCTCTACCTGCTGCCTTAGCAGGAGCTGTGTAGAAACTCCAGATAGTTCATCCGCTTATTCAGGGGATGTTTAAACCCATCCACAACAATAGATAGAATGCAGGTTTCTCTACGTACAGTAGTTCTAACTTCAACCTAAAGCTTTCAGTGACTCTGCATCTAGAACCTGGGCTGTGTCTGGGAAGCCAGAAAAGAAGGTTGAAACCAAATTTCCTATAACTCTTCCATTGTAATGCCCACCTCACTTCTAATATTTCCTGGGGCTGTCACTACTGTTATCCTTCTCCCAGTCTGCAGCCACCTCAATCCCTCTAGCTTCTCTCAACTTTCATCCCTGACATCCTTTCTAATAGCATTCCCCAAGTGGTCACTCTGATGTCTACTAAGAAGCTATGTGGACATCCTCTCACTAGTTATGCCCTCTACCTGCTCTTCTGACTGCTGGACACCCTAACCCTGGATTCTCTCTAGGGCAGCCCACTGTCTAGTTGTGATCTTCCTTCATTCCTGATTTCTTAATGATAAATTGAGTGGAGTCTTGTGATTTTTATTTTTATTTTTTGCATCGTGGTCCCAGAAGAGAGGAAGTTTTAGCTGGTTAAGAAGGGTTGTGCTTCTTTGGTTAAGAAGGGTGGTGCTTCTTCCCATAGCTGAGAGGGACTTTCATTTGAATGACAATAAGGAGGAAAAAATTAAACCATTCTTTGAATGGAAAGAATGCTCATGGGAAGCTGTAGCTTGTTAAAATCAACTACAAGCAATTAGCATTGTATTTGCTTTGGAGGGAGTGAAATTAAAGATGTCATTTCCTTGTTATGTGGAAATACTGGGCAAATACAGTTTGCCATATTGAAATGAGGAAATAAGCTGTGCTTGTTCTGCAAGGAAGAGCTACAGTTTATCAATCGTTTTGCTGAGTCACAGTGATGGTGCTTTAAAAGGCAGCCAAGCTTTAGAATTATGGCTAGAATTCCTTATTTCCTAAGATTTTCTTCACTATTTGACATTAATATATCATAACCTCTCTTTAAACATCCCTGGATATTTTAAGATGGGGTTGTAAGTGAGGAATAATTCATATTTCTGATTATTTCTTGATGCTCTTACTTCATTTCTTCACAAGTGCTCAGGGCTGTTTAACTGCAGCACTGCAAGGGGAGAAAGAAAAGAAAGAAAAATATTAATGTTAGCTATCCTAGGAGGGCTTGAATTTAGTTCTCAATAATCCCTGGGCAGAACTGAATTCAAATAAATGACCTCATGGGGCAACTTGTTTGAATCATTCATCATTAGGGATCCTTAACCTAACTGGGCATTTGCTATATAAATGCAATGTATTCGATAAAGCCAGGTAATTTTATTTCCCACTTGCCTAAATTGCATGAAATTGAATGAATGAAGTTCTACTTATGATTGATAGTGATGTTTCCTTTCACAATCCACTTCCTCTTTTAGAGTTATTTCTAAGATTGCAGATAATGGTAACATTCTATATAATAGAAAGGTGAATGAGCCTTTTAGCTCTCTATGCAAGTCCTTTTCAGTTCAATGAACAAACATCAAAATCTTAACCTAACTGGGCGTTTGCTATATAAATGCAATGTATTGTTTGCTTCCTTACGTCATTTGTTTGAATTATATCCTGCCTTTCATATTGGAATTCATGAAGAAAAGATTCTCCCATTTTCTCCTACAACAACCCTGTGAAGTAGTTTGGGCTGAAAGTCACCCACTGCGCATCTGCAGCTGAGATTAGACTACTGTTATCCCCTTTCCTGGTTCAACACCTATATGCTGTCATAACTCCCAGTACTGTGTATTAATTTATTAGATATTTATCCCACTTGTATTATTTTTATAAATAACTCAGGGCAGTGAATATACCTAATACTCCTTTCTCCTATTTTTCCCTCAACAACAACCCTGTGAGGTGGGTTGGACAGAGAAGAGTGACTGGCTCAAAAGTCACTCAGCTGGTTTTCATGCCTAAGGCAGGGCTAGAATTCACAGTCTCCTGGTTGTTAAGGCCAGCACCTTAAGAACTACATCAAACTAGCTCTAAGCATTGTATGTGCCTGTATGCATTTGTATGAGAACACCTTCTGATTAATGGCATTTCTTTCTTCTCTTCTTCTATGATTCCTCTCTCCTTCCCAAACAATCTTCTTTTGACTGTAACTGTTAGTTAGACAAACTATATGCAAGAATGTTTGAATAGATTTCTGCTCAAATGAGCTTGCTCAAGGCTGACTTTGTCACAAGAGCATATTTCCCCCAAACGAAAGCTACTAGCAACTCCTTGCCTGTCAAACTCCAGATGGCCACCAGATTAGAGGGAGAATTTTGTAGGTTTTTCTCCATTTCTTTGCTTCCATATAATTATTGCGGTCCAGATTTAGTAGCCCTTCCCAAAGGAGACAGGAAAAGTGGAATGATGTTTACATAGTTTGTCTAAGATGGATTAAGCACTAAAAAAACATTCTTTGGAATTTACTGAATTGGTATAAGGCTGTAAACTATAGGTTTATGTTATAGAGTTAAAATTATTTGTAAACTGGATTATTTCTATTATGCACTTGCTTGGTAAGACCAGAGACCCAGAGTAGTTTTTAAATAATTAAACAAGTTTATTGCAAGTTTACATGCAGTCTGAGCAAGTTTTTTTATTATTATTTGTAGCGGATAAGCACAATTTTGTGATTTAACCAAACCATTGCATTTACTTTTTGTATTTTTCCTTTTTTGGTAAATGGGTATTTATCAGCCTTCTAAGAAGAAAGAACAGGTATTCCAGCTTCATAACACTAAGCTACCCTGCATTATAGAAGTAACTCTGACACAAACCAGGGTTGAGGAGGGATATGAGGTGAGCAGTGGTGGGATTCAAATATGTGAACAAACGGTTCTCTGTGTGGGTGCCGCTTCCGCAAGTCCATTCTGGGCCTGGGCAACAAAAAATTAGCTACCAGTTCTGCCAAAGTGGTGCGAACCGGCTGAATCCCACCACTGGAGGTGAGTCATCCCTGGATGATAGGTGGTGGCAGCCAGAACTATGCAGGTCTTACCCTACAGCAGGAGAAAAATAACAGCAACAATATAACAGAGTTGGAAGGGACCTTGAAGGTCGTCTAATCTAATACCCTGCTCCAGCAGGTGATCCTGTACCATTCCAGACAAGTGGCTGTCCAATCTCTTCTTATAAACCTCCAATGATGGAGAACCCACAACTTCCAGTGGCAAGCTGTTCTACTGGCTAATTTTTCTCACTGTCATGAAATTTCTCCTTCGTTCTCCCATAGGTTAAGACTTCTAGCTTTCTATCCTGTTGGCTGAGCTCTTCTATTCCACCTTTCAGTAATTTAGGAGGCTAAATAGCGTCACCCTGTCTTTTCTTTTATATACAGCTATCGAGTATATTGTATGCTTGGAGATGGAGAGTTGTCTGAAGGCTCAGTTTGGGAAGCAATGGCCTTTGCTGGATTCTACAAACTGGATAATTTGACTGCTATTCTTGATATTAACCGGTTGGGACAAAGTGATCCTGCTCCTCTGCAGCATAATGTAGAAATCTACCAGAAACGTTGTGAATCCTTTGGGTACGTGGTCTTATAATACTTTAATGCGCTGTACTTTTTAAAAATCTGTATTTGGGCTGATAATTAGATACAGATTAATGAATACCAGAATGATCTTGGAAATAAAATGAAATAAATGCTGATAAAAATTCTTAAATATTTCATGGGGTTATTAGTGGTTTGTTGAATCTGAAAGGTATGGTAAGGATGGTATTTTATCTGACTGTCTTAACTGTTGACAGTCATGTCTTCCTGTTGCATTTTACAGTATTGGCACATTTATTGGCTTAGGCCCGGGATATTTACAGGACCGTCTGCTGCCAGGAACAACTTCCCATCGCCCTGTGCGCTCACACAGGGAGGGTCTCCTCAGGGTGCCGTCGGCCAGACAATGTCGGCTGGCGACCCCCAGGGGGAGGGCCTTCTCTGTCGGGGCGCCTGCCCTTTGGAATCAGCTCCCCCGAGAACTTCGGACGGCCCCAGATCTGCGGTCCTTTCGTCGCGACCTAAAGACATACCTTTTCCAACTGGCCGACCTGGACTGATGACGGGGGTTTTAATTTTGTTTTAATTTTTATTGGTTTTTTGTGGGGCTTTGTAAAATTTAATCTCTTTTAATATTTGTATTCATTGTTTTTATTGTTGTTTTATTGTTGTTAGCCGCCCTGAGTCCTTCGGGAGATAGGGCGGCATACAAGTCCCATAATTAAATTAAATTATAAAACAAAATTTATTGTGGTTAGCTGGGTCATGTGCACCCAGAGCAGGTCCAGTGCTCCTGCTTTGCTTTTTATCCTCTGAATATTTTGTAAGTGAAGGAATTGAGAAAAAGATTCACTTTTTCTTATCCCATGTTAGTTATAAGCTCTAATTTTAGATAATTTTTTTTTATTTTTTATTTTAATTCCATTTATATCCCGCCCTTCTCCGAAGACTCAGGGCGGCTTACAAGCTTAGCAGTAGCCTTCATTCTATGTATATGCCTGCTTATTAGGGCTTTCACACACACACACACAAGCGGCATTATTACAAAGTCAGCTTATTGCCCCCAACAATCTGGGTCCTCATTTTACCTACCTCGGAAGGATGGAAGGCTGAGTCAACCTTGAGCCTGGTGGGATGCGAACCTGCACTAATTGCAGGCAGCTGGTGTTACTTAAGGAGGCATTAGCCCACTGCTCCACCAAGGCTGAATTGTATGAATTCCCAATTCAGCTCTAACTGCTGCAGCAGATCTTCTTGGATCTACACCCAAAATGCATCTCAGATGCTGGGACTGTGTTCGTTCTAAAGCTGTGGTTGAATAAAGACCCCAAATTTCTGCTCCATACAAGAGCATTGTTGTAACCTTAGCCTTATAAACTTTGAGTAGTGGAGCTAGGGACCCTGGGTAACTATGGTTCTTTAGTTTGAGCAATAAATTCAAACGGGCTTTTGCTCTAAATGTACTTCGTTGATGATGGCAGGCCCAAGATCCATGTTAGTTTTGTTTGTTGATTTTTATGAAACAAGGCAACAACAAATCAATACTCTTCATCCATGAATGCCAAGGTAATTTAAGGCCTTTGATATGTCTAAAATGATTCTTTGGAATTTGATTATTTTGAACCTCATAACAATCCCATCAAACAGAAATCCGTACATATGTTTTGTATGTATAAATATGCACGTTTATATCTTTATACTTAACAAGCCATGTCAATAGGTATCGTATTTCAAAGTGTTTCTTTGGCTAGCTGGTATTAAGCCGCCCTGAGTCTTCGGAGAAGGGCGGGATATAAATGGAATTAAAATAAAAAAAATAAATAAAAATTTCTGGAAAGCTAATTGATTTGTTTGCCTTCTAGCTGGCACGCAATCATTGTGGATGGGCACAGTGTGGAGGAACTGTGCAAAGCTTTTGGTCAGACGAAACACCAGCCAACTGCAATTATTGCCAAGACCTTCAAAGGCAAAGGAATAGCAGGTAATTCCAAGCCTCAGGCTCCTCAGAACAGCTGCAACCACTATTTAAGGATTACAATTTTGTTTGATTTAATAAGAAGTTAATCATAATAAGTAATTCCATACATTCTTGTGTGTTTAGAGCACTTTGTGAATCTTATGTTGTAAAACATTTTTTGTGGATTACAATGTTCCCCCTAGACCAGATAAGGGTCTTAAGCAATATATTTAAGTTCAAGGTAAATGTGAGATTTAAATCAGGAATTTATACTTTTTAATTATAGTTTGTTGTAAATCAATCTGAGTTGTTTCCCTCCAATGAAAAGGGTTCAATCAACCAAACAAGAAATAGGCGGTTTCCTTCTGTAATTCCTACAAATCTTCCTGAACAGTTTGGTGAACATTTTGTAGAAATTTTATATACATGTGGCCATCAAGGGAATGGGGAGAAAGCACTTTTTCACTGAAGTCTGTGTATTGTGAGCATATCTGTACCGGTAGTCCCTCAATTTACGGCCATTCGCTTAACAATGCTTTGAATTAATGGTGGCCTCCAAAAAAGTCAGTTATGATTTAAATTTGAACTTATGATCCTCAGCCCACCATGGTCACGTGATTGTAATTTGGGTGCTTGGCAGCCAGCTTGCATTTACTACTGGTTGTAGTGTCCTGCAGTCACATGACCACAATTTGTTACTTTTTTGCAGGTACTGGGGGGGGGAAGTGATAAAAACTGCCATTGATTAAGCTGAAATTGCACTTAGAATCACACTCAACTTGAATTCACTTACAACTATAGTAAAAATGCTCATCAAATCAGACCTGGTCACTGATGATTGTCTTATGACTGCAACAACTTAGAATGGAAGTTCTGGTCCCAATTATGATCATAAGCCCAGCACTAACTCTGGTAGCCAAATTTGATCGATGATCTTATTATACAATTTTTTAAACCAAATATTAACACTTATATGAATCATCCTTTGGAATGGGTTATTTTAATGAAGGATTATTTTAATGAAGCTATAGTGCCAGAGTTGTTTGCTTTGGTTTTGGAGTTTTTTTTTATTCAAATCTTTATTGAAGCTACATATTGTCTCATGAGGGCTGGTATCGGAACATTTTAACTGAACACTCACTATTTGTATTTTCCATTGAACCTTAGCTGTAGTTGAACCTGTAGCTCAAAACCGTTTACTGTAGGTATTACGCTGTCAACATAAAATTGCCACAATGCTTGAATATCTCACCAATTTATTGGAGTAAGCTAAAATAGAATAAATATTTTAAGTGGTTTTGGACAATATTTTTGCTAGAAATGCTAAAGTACGTTACAAAAATGACAAGAATTCTACTATTATTATACTATTTACTATTATTTATTTAAAAGATGAATAAAATTACAATTTAGAATCAATCCAAGGATGAGGAAAAGAGAACAGTTAACTAGTATATGAAAATGTTGACTTCCATATTCCCATGTACCAGGAATATGCATGTGTGTTTGTGTGTGTGTGTGTGTGTGTGTATTCACAGCCGAATCAGGATATATGCAATTAATTACAGGAGGGCAGGGAGCGGATAGACCTACGATGCACTCAATGACCCAAGCATTAACATCTAAAAGGCTGTAAGAATGAGCGCCTCCAGATGCTAACTCACACTTTGATGGACCCAATTTGTCCTTGGATTCCCACGGCAGAGTTATTATTATTTTTTTTATTTTTTTTATTTTAATTCCATTTATATCCCGCCCTTCTCCGAAGACTCAGGGCGGCTTACAAGCTTAGCAGTAGCCTTCATTCTATGTATATGCCTGCTTATTAGGGCTTTCACACACACACCCAAGCGGCATTATTACAAAGTCAGCTTAATTGCCCCCAACAATCTGGGTCCTCATTTTACCTACCTCGGAAGGATGGAAGGCTGAGTCAACCTTGAGCCTGGTGGGATGCGAACCTGCACTAATTGCAGGCAGCTGGTGTTACTTAAGGAGGCATTAGCCCACTGCTCCACCAAGGCTGTTTGACTAACTGAACTCTCATCCCAATCCCCCCTCCCAGCACCAACTAATTATAAAAGCATAGAGAAAACGGCTGCATTTTCATCTGTTGTCAAAGCAAGAACATCCGATGTTAGCAGCATTGACAGAAATGTTTCATGCTTGCACATGAATATTTAATTGAAGAATTTGAAGAATTCTTGCCTGCCTATTCAGTTCCTTACTTATAAAATATCTAGAATATCATTCATTCTGTTAAGATTACTGATACGCTGACTAAATTAATTAGTATGGCCCATCCTTGTTCATGGAGTCAAGACTTGCAGGAAGTAAAAATGATGGGATGAGCTGCAGAAACTCATTACATAAAGAATATACTTTGAGGTATAAGGAGAATGAGAAAATGTATTTGGGATTGGAGAATGGTTTATCCAGCGGCAAAGCATTTCAATTACAACAATGAACTAGCTATGGCAGAGAATGGCTCAAAATCTGTATAATAATTCTACAGGGGTTGAAGATAAGGAAAACTGGCATGGCAAACCTCTTCCAAAAGACATGGCTGAGCAAATCATTGAGGAGATTAATGGCAAAATCCAGAACAAGAAAAAGCTTTCTCCAACTCTTCCACAAGATAATGCACCAGCTGTTAATATTAAAAATGTCAAGATGCCATCTCCACCAAACTACAAGATAGGAAATAAGGTACTATGATGTTTTCAAATATTATTAATAACAATAGACATTCAGGAGAGCAAAAAGGGGGTTCTTTTCCAAAGACTGCTTGGTTTATGGAGGATAGATTATGAGAATAAATGGTGTTCATTCAATAGTTTATAATCTTGTAGAATATTCTGGAATGCTTTCAGAAGCTTTTCCTCAGGAGATGCTGTTCTAATTGATTTTTTTATAGTAGCATAATTACCTATCCAGAACAACAAGAGTTACTCTGATGGGGCCAGGCAAGAATTTTTTAAAACAAATATTTTTCCCCTGATAATTATTCTCCTTTCTTGTTAAATGGCCAGTCCAGAATTCAAGAGTAAGGCCCCTGCAAGATAACCCAAATGGAAACCTCATAGATTTCACAAATAATGAGTAGTAGAGTGTGCTTAGGATAATTAAGTGAGATCCTCTCTGGTCAATATTTATGTAAAAAAAGTCTGAAAAATGCCCAAATCATCCATGAATAAATTTAGTGAGAAGTTCATGCAAGAGGTTGCCTAACTACCATCCCAAGTGTTAATAAAAGTGGAAATGTATAAGGATTTGAAAGGCTGTATCCTAATAAAATTCAAATACTAGTTTGTCATTTTTGGATCTCAGGAATCTTATTGTGGTTGATAAAATAATATGTGCCCCAATAGTCTCCTTCAATTGTTATTGCTGAGTTGAGAAGGTCCCAGCACGATGTGTCCAAGAGCTCTCTGGCTCCTCTCATAGAGCTCGTAGACATTCTTTGAACATCAGCATGAAGGTTGCTGCAGTCCATTGCTTTGTTTGGAAATGTGCCAGCTGTCCCCAAAACAATAAAGGTTAGAAATAATAGAGAATCTCTGCAGGAGAGAGTATACTAGATGGGCGGCTGCAACATTGGAATAAATTGGTACTTTATCATTGAGTGTGTCTCCTTTGTGTATTATACCAGTGACATGGATCAGCCACTTAAGGCAGATTAATCCTGCCTCAATTTTTTTTAATCAGTGCTTTTATGAAATAGCGTGCTGCTTGTAAGCAGAATATCATGCCTCATTGAGCCATGCCTCTAATTAGAGGCATAGAAATAATTTTATGAGAATACATATCACAAGGATATGAAATTTTCAAAACAATTTTGTAGATATTGCCTAGACATGCCAGAATATATTTGGGGTCACCAAATGCTAAATATTTGAAAAGCTTCCTAAAATCAGTGCCATAGAAACCTGTAGTTGTTAGCTGCGAAGTCGTGTCCGACCCATCGCGACCCTATGGACAACATTCCTCCAGGCCTTCCTGTCTTCTACCATCTTCTGGAGTCCATTTAAGCTCACGCCTACTGCTTCAGTGACTCCATCCAGCCACCTCATTCTCTGTCGTCCCCTTCTTCTATTGCCCTCGATCTTTCCCAGCATTAGGCTCTTCTCCAGTGAGTCCTTCCTTCTCATTAGGTGGCCAAAGTATTTGAGTTTTAGCTTCAGGATCTGGCCTTCTAAAGAGCAGTCAGGATTGATCTCCTCTAGGACTGACCGGTTTGATCGCCTTGCAGTCCAAGGGACTCGCAGGAGTCTTCTCCAGCACCATAGTTCAAAGGCCTCAATTCTTTGGCGCTCAGCCTTTCTTATGGTCCAACTTTCACTGCCATACATTGCAACTGGGAAGACCATAGCCTTGACTATACGCACTTTTGTTGACAGGGTGATGTCTCTGCTTTTTAGTGTGCTGTCTAGATTTGCCATGGCTTTCCTCCCCAGGAGCAAGCGTCTTTTAATTTCTTGGCTACAGTCCCCATCTGCAGTGATCTTGGAGCCCAGGAAAACAAAATCTGTCACTACCTCCATTTCTTCCCCATCTATTTGCCAGGAATTGAGAGGGCCAGTTGCCATGATCTTGGTTTTCTTAATGTTAAGTTTCAACCCAAGTTTTGCACTCTCCTTCTTCACCCGCAACAAGAGGCTCTTTAGTTCTTCTTCACTTTCTGCCATTAGAGTGGTATCATCTGCGTATCTTAGGTTGTTGATATTTCTTCCGGCAATCTTAATTCCAACTTTTGATTCATCTAGCCCTGCCTTTCTCATGATGTGCTCTGCATATAAGTTAAATAGGCAGGGCGACAGTATACAGCCTTGCCGGACTCCTTTCCCAATTTTGAACCAATCAGTGGTTCCGTGTCCAGTTCTCACTGTTGCTTCTTGACCCGCATATAGGTTTCTCAAGAGACAAATAAGATGGTCTGGTACTCCCATCTCTTTAAGAACTTGCCAGAGTTTGTTATGATCCACACAATCAAAGGCTTTAGCATAGTCAATGAAGCAGAAGTAGATGTTTTTCTGGAACTCCCTAGCTTTCTCCATGATCCAGCGTATGTTGGCAATTTGATCTCTAGTTCCTCTGCCTCTTCGAAATCCTGCCTGTACTTCTGGTAGTTCTCGATCCACATACTGCTGAAGTCTAGCTTGTAGGATTTTAAGCATGACTTTACTAGCATGAGAAATGAGTGCAATGGTGCGATAGTTTGAACATTCTTTGGCACTGCCTTTCTTTGGAATTGGAATGTAAACTGATCTTTTCCAATCCTGTGGCCACTGTTGAGTTTTCCAAATTTGCTGGCAAATTGAGTGTAGCACTTTTACTGCACTGTCTTTTAAGATTTTGAATAGCTCAGCTGGAATACTGTCACCTCCACTAGCTTTGTTGTTGCTCAGCTTTTCTAAGGCCCACTTCACCTCACATTCTAGGATGTCTGGCTCGAGGTCAGTGACCACATCATTGTGATTATCTGGGACGTTAAGCTCATTCTTGTATAGTTCTTCTGTGTAATTTTGCCACCTCTTCTTAATCTCTTCTGCCTCTGTTAGGTCCCTGCCATTTTGGTCCTTTATCATGCCCATTTTTGCATGAAACGTTCCCTTCATCTCTCCAATTGTCTTGAAAAGATCTCTGGTCCTCCCTATTCTATTGTTTTCTTCTATTTCTTTGCACTGTTCATTTAAGAAGGCATTCTTATCTCTTCTAGCTATTCTCTGGAATTCTGCATTCAATTGGGCATATCTATGTTTTTCTCCCTTGCCTTTCGCTTCCCTCCTTTCCTCAGCTATTTGCAAAGCTTCCTCAGACAGCCATTTTGCTTTCTTGCATTTCTTTTTCTTTGGGATAGTTTTGGTTGCTACCTGTTGTACAATGTCGCGAACCTCTGTCCATAGTTCTTCAGGCACTCTGTCTATCAGATCTAATTCCTTAAATCTATTTGTCACCTCTACTGTATATTCAACAGGGATATGATTTAATTCATACCTGACTGGCCTAGTGCTTTTCCCTACTTTCTTCAGTTTAAGCCTAAACTTTGCAAGGAGAAGCTCATGGTCTGAGCCACAGTCAGCTCCTGGTCTTGTTTTTACCGACTGTATAGAGCTTCTCCATCTTTGGCTGCAGAAGAAACCTGTAGTAGACCTTCCTATTCTGTAACGTGAAAAAAAAATACTTCAGAGTTTCTTTCTAAACTGCTCAGGGAAATAGTGATCATTTGGATTTTTTTTAATCGCTAAAATATTTGATTTTCAAGAATATGGAGTATTTTAAAATGGTTCATCTTTGTTTGCTTCGCAGTTTGCAACCCGCAAAGCTTATGGTGTGGCTCTTGCCAAACTAGGCCATGCCTGCAACCGTGTGGTTGCTTTGGATGGAGACACGAAGAATTCTACTTTCTCTGAGCTGTTCAAAAAGGAACATCCCAGCCGTTTCATTGAGTGTTACATTGCTGAGCAAAACATGGTATGTTCTTGTGCTGCATATAGATTGTGACATGAACAAAATAAATTGATTTGTTAGTGCTAACCACCATCATTACTGTATCTTTGTCATGATATGTGGTGGGCGGTGTATTGTTTTAACTCCTTTTACATTGGGTTTTTTTATGGTTTGTAAGCCACCTAGGAAGGGACGCGGTGGCTCAATGGGTTAGGACGCTGAGCTTGTCAATCAGAAGGTCGGCAGTTTGGCGGGTCAAATCCCGAGTGCCATGTAACAGAGTGAGCGCCTGTTACTCGTCCCAGCTTCTGCCAACCTAGCAGTTCAAAAGCACGTAAAAATGCAAGTAGAAAAATAGGGACCACTACGGTGGGAAGGTAACAGCGTTCCGTGCGCCTTTGGCGTCTAGTCATGCCGGCCACATGACCACGGAGACGTCCTCGGACAAGCGCTGGCTCTTCGGCTTTGAAACGGAGATGAGCACCGGCCCCTAGAGTCGGAAACGACTAGCACGCCTGTGCGGGGGAACCTTTACCTTTACCTTAAGCCACCTAGAGTCTTTGAAAGTGAGTGGACGGTCAGATAAATTCTCTAAATACATAAAAATGATCCCCTTTCAGAAATATCTGGAATTGAGAGATGCAGTATAGCAAACAGTGATGAACCTGGTTTAAAGTCCTAACAGATGGGTCACATATTTCCTAATATTATAATTCTCACATTCTCCCCTTCTTATCTTCTGTTTCCCTCCCATCCTTTTTTTACAGCATGTTTCCCTTCCCTCAAGCCTTGGATAATCTATCACTTTTTTACTAGTTCCCAGATTGCATGGACCTTAAGCTGTTGTTTGTTGTTCAGCAGCCACATTTATTTCAACCAAGTTAAAGCATCTTATGTAAACAAAATTAAAATAGGAAAAACAGCTTTGGCTGCAGAGACAATAAGTATGGACATGGGCATGAAGTTTCCTTCATCCAAACTTTGACAATGCCTGATAGTGATGAGAAAGAAATTAAACATGGAAGGAGAAGGTCATAGCTAAGCTGGGGTTCTGTAAGTTACAGCCGCTGGATAGGAATAGATGGGAACAGCAGATATTTCCGTTTAATTTAATCTAAATCCACTTTTCTTCCAGAACCTCAGTTCAATGTATACAGAACTCTTTCCTTTATTTTTTCCCCCAAAGCAACAATTCTGAGATATCAATCAGAACAGGAACACCTCTATCATAGTCCAGAATAATGAAATATTACTTTCTATTAATTCATTGTATGGATCACTACATATTGTGCTAAAGACTGGTGAATTTCTCAAAGCCAAAGGATCCGTCATTTCCTCTGTTGCACACCAATTTCATTATTCAAAAGTGTATGAAGTTAAATTGTTTTGATTACATTTACCATACTTATTTTTTAAATGTTAGGCTGACAGAGATATGGAAAAAAAAAGTTCGTTATTTGGAGCAATTGATGTTCTTAGAAGTGGAGATCATCTTCTTTAATTAGGCTATTTCCACAGTAGTTTGGGGTTGCTGCTTATAAAGAGAAAGTTCTCTCACAGAACTCAGTTTGAAACCTTCTGTTTATACCTCAGTGAAAATGTTTTTATTGGCAGAAAATCCCACCATAATATTAAATCTAGGCCAAATGTTATGTTGTTTCTACTACTACATTCTTTTTTCCCTTTCTTTTTATTTTGCATAGTAGTTGTTCTTTCAATAAGGTACTTCAAAGGTATGATGAAATGAATCGTAATAAACAAAACTGTCTTTTTACAATATTTTTTCCCCAAAGGCGCCCCCCCCCCTTTGATTACAAGTGAAAATCCAGGATAGAATAGTAAGTCCCGTTGAGGAGGTGTGACAATGTTGATCATTCTTTGGAGGGTTTTTTTTTTTAAAAAAAAAGCTGGAAGTGATGGGGCCTGACAAGGAATTTGTAGGAATGGAATCACTATAGAAAAAGCCCTCTCTCTTGTATTAATTAGTTTAACAGAAAAATGAAATGGCTCTTCTCGTGTTAATTTTAATCTTAAAAATGTTACATTGGTGCAGAAGATATGGAGTCCTGAGATTAACGCCTCACTCATCCCTAAAGCACAGCAACCTGTGTCTTAGCCTAATCTATCTAATGGGCTTACCTTAAGAATGAAATCGATAAGGAGAAACAGCCTCTAGACACCTCCATGTTTTTTTCAGGAAACAGCAGGACATCAACGTAACAATCTAAAGACTGAGCATTTCTCAAAACATGTCAAGTGCCAGGATGACTTTAGTTATTTTCGTTCTCCATTTTGCAGGTGAGCGTTGCAGTTGGTTGTGCCTGCCGTGACAGAAACATTGTCTTTGCTAGCACCTTTGCCACATTTTTCACCAGGGCCTATGATCAGATACGTATGGCAGCCATTTCTGAGAGCAACATTAATCTTTGTGGATCTCACTGTGGCGTATCCATTGGTAAGTATCTTATATATATTTTTTTCACCAGACTGTTTGTAGTCCTCCAAGGAACTAAGAGTTATTGCATTTACATACCTATTTCTAAAAAGTGAACACACTTGAGAGCATCTTGGTAAACATGCCAAACCCAGTGTGGTGCAATCTGACATCGAGTTGCAAGAGGGAGAGATTGTTCCCCACCTTGAGTCCTTGGTATGCAGGAAGAGGTCCAGGAGGGATACTCCCTAAACCTTCACAGCATATATGTAACAGCTATGTAGAGCAGGGGTCCCTGACCCCCGGTCCACAGAACAATGCCGTTCGGAGCTGGGCCGCAGAAATGGTGGGGGTGTGGATATGCTCGCAAAGCTGTATTTGTGAAAGTGGCACACACACACACACACACACAAAACCATCCCCTCTTTTCCCCGCCACTGTAGCAGCCGGTCCACTGAGCCAGAAAGATTGGAGACTGCTGATGTAGAATGTGCTTTAGTCCGGCAAGATTCCTGTCTATGGATGAATGGCAATAAAGAAATTATTCTGAGCAATTTATGGAGTTGTTCTTGGTTTCTTGTGCCTGACATTAGTCTTAGCAGACTGTACTGTATAGTAAGGACTTCAGGCTGATCTGCCTCTTACATCTTACCTCTTACCTCCTTAGGAAGGTAATCTGCAACTTAATGCCAGATTTTACCACACCCACAGAATAATTATCGTTTTTTAATCACTTTTCAAGTTTTGAAAAATAATTAATGAGTGTCTTTTAAAGAGCAAATCCACTACACACAGCCCCTATTTCCTTCCAATAACAAATATCGTTAAGGGCCATATTATGTTTGTTCTAGCAATCTAATTTCACTGAAGTTCTAAAGCAGCTTTCCCTAATCTGTGCATGCTCAGGAAGTATGATCTTTGTCTTCCTGAATTTCCAGCAGTAATTGGGAATTCTGGGATTTGAAATCCACACATTTGGTAATTGGGAAAAGCTGCCTTATAGAAAAAAACAAATGCCCCAGTCAATATGGTGCTAAATCCCCAGACATCCATCTCCATTGCCCGAAGGCCAACTCTGCTAAATAGAAGGCTTTGTGATTATAACTGTTACCCTTTATGGGTCAGACAAAGCTCTAGGACAGGGGTAGGCAACCTTGGCTCTTTTATGACTCATGGACTTCAACTCCCAGCTATGCTGACTCAGGAATTCTGGGAGTTGAAGTCCACAAGTCATAAAAGAGCCAAGGTTGCCTAGTTCCCAAGCAGAGCATGTGTTCTGTGGAATCTACTTCTACAGAACATCTACATCTCACTCTGTGAAAGGCACTGGCTCTTACATTAGCAGTATTTTTTAAAAAAAACCTGTCTGGAGCAAGATGGAGAACATCTGCATGCTTGGCTTTTTCTTCTTTCTTTTGCCTTGAATTAAGGACAGTGCCTTAAAGTAGCAGCACACTGAATGTTTCCACTCACACTGCTGCATCTCAAGATTATGTATGTATCTGAAGGGCTCCTACTCTTTGGAAGAAAGACTTGGAGAATTGATGGCTTGTGTAACCCTTTGCCTGAAGTCCCCCTTTTAAAATGACATCTTTTAGACTTGTTTCCCCATAAGCCACCCACGCATGAATTACGAACCGTGTGCTGGAGTTCGTAATTGTATTGAAAAATGTTCCAGCTGGTGCTGGTAGTACTGTTTAGTTTCTGACCGTTTTACCATTGTTTTAATATGTGGGAAAGACTGACTGTACCCAAGAAAAATGAAACAGCAAGTTGAGATTTTGAAAACACCCTTTTCATTTTATGTTGTTTAGATAACATCATTTTGTTGTATCTGACAAACTCGGTCAGCCAACCAGTTTCAGCCTCATCTCAAAATAATTTTGAACAGCACAGATCCTCTGTAGCTTGTGCAAAGTATTTATTCCTGTAATGGTTTCAACATTTCCAACTAGTTAAATTTTCCACATAGGAAACCATATTTATTTCAGAAATATAATCTCAAACTTCAAAGCTAAGAAAAACCTCTTGTCTTTGTGATTTTTAAACCCTGCAGATGAAGAACAATTGTGGAGTTTTCTCAATAGACAACAGTGACTTTCCATTCACTGAATAACTATTCATTTTTGATATAAATTTTTACTGTATATAGAAAGTGGCACTTGCTTGTTTAAATCTCCTATGGCATCTTAAAGAAACAAGCAGTGTTACTAAGTAATTTAATCAAGTGGAAAATGAGGGGGGGGGGGGAAACCTTGCCAAGATTTATTCTTAATTTCTTCAACAGCAACCAAATCATAGATTAACTTTTCAAAATGATCTCCCTGGAGGGAAATGGCATATGAAGAGACTGTGTCATTTCTTGCTATGTATATACATAGCAAGATTTTACTTGTTGATTTGAGAGCCAATTCTGTCTAATATGTCAATTTTGCTTTGATTTTGATGTTTCCTATAAATTATCTCAAGGGACGCGGTGGCTCAGTGGGTTAGGACGCTGAGCTTGTCGATCAGAAGGTCGGCAGTTTGGCGGGTTGAATCCCGAGTGCCGCGTAACAGAGTGAGCGCCTGTTACTCGTCCCAGCTTCTGCCAACCTAGCAGTTCGAAAGCAGGTAAAAATGCAAGTAGAAAAATAGGGACCACTACGGTGGGAAGGTAACAGCGTTCTGTGCGCCTTTGGCGTCTAGTCATGCCAGCCACATGACCACGGAGACGTCCTCGGACAAGCGCTGGCTCTTCGGCTTTGAAATGGAGATGAGCACCGGCCCCTAGAGTCGGAAACGACTAGCACGCATGTGCGGGGGAACCTTTACCTTTACTTTATAAATTATCTCAGTGGGATGCTCTGATGGATTTCTTAATACTTCACTCCAATTATGTTTATTTTATTCTTTGCTTGTGTGCATGATGTTCATATACACGCTACTTCTTACTTCCTTTTTTTCACCACTGCGCTTGCTTCAATGTTTGCTTTATTACTGCTACCTTATCCTTGATTTTACTTTTTAACCCAGGTTTTCTTTCTTTTTAGTTTACCTCTATCTTCTTTCTTTGCTATTTAGAGGGTTCCAAGTTTAAGGACAAGATGGAAGGTGGTCTGTGAGTGTGTTATATTTATTTTGGATAATTTTTTTTTGTTTTAAGAAGTACACAGAAAAAGGCATTTGTTCAATTTTAAGGTTACATCTTCTTTGAACTTTCTCTTTCTAGGTGAAGATGGGCCTTCACAGATGGGACTGGAGGATCTATCCCTGTTCCGAGCCATTCCTAATTCAACTGTATTTTATCCTAGTGATGCTGTAGCCACTGAAAAGGCAGTAGAATTGGCTGCAAATAGAAAGGTCAGGCACTCTTACTTTCTTTTCTTTAAGGAAAGTATGAACAACATTTCGTTGAATCTCACTCTCAACCAGTATTGCCAAAACTGGGGAAGCAACTTTTGGAGGTTTTCCTACCCATTACAAATTCTTGTTTAAAATTCTTTAAGCAGTAAGGAAAAGTTACTGAGTTTACGTTTTAATGGATTGAAAAGAAAACTAAATCTGCCAGAATATCAGCTGAACATCTTCTTGAAGGTTAAAAGAGTTCAGCCTTCTGGATGCCAATTACTGGGAATCAGTCAAAATGTATTTGGAAAACTTTGCTACTATTGTTTTCATTTCCTGGAAGCAACCCTATTCACGAATTTGAGCCTGTGTACATTAACTACAGAGAACCTTTAGATCACTCTCATCATGCAAGAACAATCTGTCTAATGCATGTATATGCAGTATCTCTGTATAAGCTTAACTTGATATTTCCTTCTCTTTATAATGCATCCTTCTGTTCATTTGGAAGCAACCCATTTCCTCTTCTTGATTCATTGTAATTAATCTGGAAGTTTTTGAATTAAACAGAGAAATTAGTTTATATGTCACACTTAGTACAACACAATTTGAAGTTTGTTCAAGAACCTGGGTGGTTCCATGTTTTGGCATCAAGGGTGACTGATTAATTGAAAAAGTCCTACTTTTTTTAGTGTTTCAAGAAGAGAAGTGGGTGAAAGGATGGAGGAGACAGAGAAAAAGCTTATTCTATCCTATCTGCTTAAGCTGAGATGTGATCCCCTGAATGTAATTCTTGTGTGGATAAAGCTGTGGTCCGTTGTGCTCGTACCATTAAGGTGTTTTTAAAAGGATAGCATAAAAACATAACGTTTCACATTTTCATTTATATCTCATTTTGGAGCAACTCTTTAAACAATTGTAGCAGTTTTTATGCCATAGCAACAGTTAACCCCATATTGATATATATATTGTAAATTATATAAGATCTCTTTTTAAGTGGCTGCACAGATTTCCTTGAAGAATATTCTCAGGGTACTGAGTTTTTATGTTTGAGTTCAGTATGATAATCCTGGAGATCCTCTGAATTTAAATTCTCTATCTGTATTTGAAAAGACTATATGAGTCTTTTCTGAAAGTGAATTTTTCTATGGATTCAGATAAGAGTATTACAACTAAGAAGTACACTTAATGAAAAATCACGATTGTATCCCCATTTTAATTAGCTTTTAATTTTAATTTTGAGGGTTAAATTCGTAGTTTGCAATTGGCTTTAAAGTTCACACTGTGTTCATTTTAAAAACAGGGCATATGCTTCATAAGAACTAGTCGCCCAGAAAATGCTGTAATTTATGACAGTGGTGAAGACTTCCAAGTTGGACAAGCCAAGGTGAGTGATTTCAAAAGTTACTGAAAGAAATGAACTACAAGAATGTCATTATTGTGTCTTTAATTGCAGCGCTAACAATCTCTGCAACAAATTACCTAAACATACAATATATCTGATTTTAGTTTCAATGTTGTTCTTGTCAGGTGGTGCTCAAGAGTAAGGAGGACCAGGTTACTGTCATTGGGGCAGGAGTGACTCTGCATGAAGCAATAGCTGCAGCAGAACAACTTAAAAAAGGTGACTATAGTGAACTATCTTGGAAAATTTTGAATTTCAGGCATCATATAGAAAACAAAGAGTTATAAAATACGACTGCTATATGGATGAATGCAAGAGGATAGCAAGGAGTTAAACTTTTTCTGAATGACTTTGCTCCTATCTAGTGGTTATCCACATTTTTGCAGCCAAATATGATGTCTCTAAAGCAAAAAGGGAAATAGCAAGTTGTCCTAGACCTAGTGTAATGCAATTATTAGTGTTTATCTTGGAATCTGGATAATGACTTCAGATCCAGGTTCCTCCTTAGCTATTTGTAGACCTTGTGTGGCATTAAAAGTCCCCAAGTCTTAACTATTAGCAGAATAGATTTGTGTGATGTCATTCTTTCCCTTCTATTTTTTGAAAGTTTGTTTTACACCATCCTATGATTGAACTCATATTAATAAGTGTATTTCCTTTTAACATCAATTTGTAAATTGTAAACATTTTGTTTCAAATTTAGGCCATCGTGCTTAGCAGGGTGGCAGACTGTATTAATGCTTCATGCACCACTCCATTTGTGACTAAAATCATGAAACAATGTCCTGGAGTATGCAAACCTATAAAAACACATGATCTGCAGTCACAGTTAGATCAGAATTGTTGAAGCTGTATGATGTCATACTGGGAAATTTGAAAGAGTCAGTCCTCATTATGCCATTTATATATAAGGACAAATACTCTCAATCTACACATAACAAAAATTTTGAAACATAGACCAGGTACCATTATACCTTTTTTTGCAGACAACTTGTTTAAGAATAGGAGATTGGGTTCACGGTAGAAGGGTGCCAAAATTTAAATATTTTGACATTTGCCAACATTGAAAAATCTATGTCACTATCCAAATTAAATGAGTTTACAAACTATAGTATTAGGAAAGCATTTTTTTAAAAAAAAACAAGCCAATACAGGAATCCACAGTACTTGACATTAATAAAGTGGGTGTGTTGTCATCCCCCAAATGCTGTCTGGAAAAGCTTTGTTTTTATTAGCTGTGGAAGATCATTAGGACTGGTACTGATCTGACTTCAGGAAAAAGTTGTTCTTTCACATGGAGGATCCAATAGAAAAACATTGTCTGCAACTCTCTTGTCAGGCACAGTGCTCAAAATGGCCAATTAAATTGGGACTTTCTCATCTGATTTTGTGTCGTATAAACAATCCCTGGACAAAGTGGTAACATGAAAGTTGGAGAGATGTGAGAATTGGAAGATACGAATATTCTCTTTCAAAAGGCTGGAGAAATACAGATCTGATTTATATACTTGAAAGATATAGAAACATAAATACATTTAAGATTATTCTGGGTATTCAGTACTTCCCTAAGATCTCATAATTAATGCACTAAAACCAGTTGTGGTTGAATGTTTGCATTTTTTGGGGGGTGGAAAAGGAAGTTTCTTGATTTGCAGTTTGTGAGGCACGTATTGCATTACATAACTGTATTTTTATTTCTCATTCACAGAAAAAATTACTATCAGAGTGATCGACCCATTCACTATAAAACCTCTGGATTCAGAAACTATACTTAAAAGTGCAAGAGAAACAAAAGGCAGAATTATCACAGTGGAGGACCATTACCCTGAAGGTAGGCTGGAAGGTGACGAAGGAGTCTCTTCACTATTCAAATGCGTTGCATAATCAATGTCCAGTCCCTCTTCTACCACTCTGCATCAAGGCTGGGGTGTTTTTTGTTTTTTTTTTATTTGCCTGAGACAGAAGGTGCTGCTGTCCTCGAAGGAAAGAATACAGGTGGTCCTCGACTTACAACAACAGTTGAACCCAAACAATTCTGTGGCTAACTGAAACATTTGTTAAGCGAGTTTTGCCGCATTTTGCAATCTATCTTGCCACAGTTATTAAGTGAATCACTGCACTTGATGATAAGTTAGTAACGTGCTTGTTAAGTAAATCTGGCTTCCCCACTGACTTCATTTGTCAGAAGGTCGCAAAAGGGGATCACGTGACATCCCCCCCCAGAACCTTGCAACCGTCATAACCAGTTCAGTTGCCAAGTGCTGCAATTGTTGCAAGAGTGAAGAGACACTTTTTTCATGCCATTGTGACTTTGAACGGTCACTCAGCAAACTGTTGTAAGTTGAGGACCACCTGTACTTGTCCACATGCATGGCTCTTGCCTCAAGCTTAGTTCCACTGACCAACTGTTCTCTTGAGATTCAAACTTATCGTCTTGTTTTAAAAACATTTTAAGGAAAGGCCTTTCATAGCACTATAGCAGTAGCACTTAGAATTACATACCTCTTCACAGTGCTTTACAGCCCTCTCTAAGCGGTTTACTGAGTCAGTACATTGCCCCCAACAATCTGGGTCCTCATTTTACCGACCTGGGAAGAATGGAAGGCTGAGTCAACATTGAGCCCGTGAGAATCAAACGGCCGAACTGTTGGCAGTGGGCAGAATTAGCCAGCAGTACTACATTCTAACCACTGCACCACCACAGTAAAAACAGTAACTTTATAAACACTAACTTTATAAACGCCTGACTCCTCTAAATGACTCAGGTTATTTTTCTTTGATTTCTAATAATTAGTTGCTTACTAAAAATAAGCGCTTCACTTACTGGCTTCTGTATGTCATACCTCCTTAGGTGGCATTGGAGAAGCTGTATCTGCTGCTCTGATTGGTGAACCAGGGATTGTGGTCCGTCGCTTGGCTGTCACTCATATGCCAAGAAGCGGGAAGCCAAATGAACTGCTCAAGTTGTTTGGCATCGATAAGGATGCCATCATCCAGGCAGTGAAGGCGGTAGTGTCCAAATCAAGGAACGCTGAGTAATTTGAACCTGTAACACGCTGAATCGTGATTGGATCTTTATTTTGCAGAATCTTTTTTTAATAGAGTACTGTAACATTTGAGTACATGTTTAAAACTATATGCAAAGAGTTCTAATAAAAGTAAACATTTCTGGAAAAGGTTGTCTGTCTTGTCAAAAAATACTTTGTATTAGAATACTGGAATTGTTTGGAAACCTGCATGTGTAGCATAAAACGTGAAATATTATCTTCTAGATTCATTCTCCCAGAATATCAAATTGCAAAGCATACATGGTTTGCAGCAGTAACTTTACATTTTCATACATTGATTGAATATACTATACATACACCATTCACATCAGCCTATAGTGGAGCAAGGAGTGGCACAAATTTACAAAAAAGTAAACCATTTTTCTTTACAGAATGTTTTTGGGATAGTTTTGATTGAATCTGAAACACTGCTAGTGGAAAGGTTGGTTATACAATTGTAAATGATCTGTGTCTTGTTTCTGAGGCAAATACCTAAATTATGTCATTTGTGTACTATATAATCAATGTGTTGTCATTTATCTCCTTTACAAATGCCACTAATACCCAGTGTGTCTGTTTCAATTACTGCAATATTTTTAGAACTCTCAATATTACAAGATCTTTCAAGTGTAACTTCAGCTGCAATTTTGTGTAATCTTGCCCACAAGTAAGCGTGTTGAACATGCATAGGCTATTACTATTCACTTTCTTTTTAACAGTTTCATTCACCAATAATTTGATTTTTGAAAAACAAAAGAACTAAAAGAACAAACTTTGTGTGCTCAGGCTGATGTTACCTAATTGGGTAATGGATCATTCTGCTAGCAAATAACCAAGCTCAGAGAGCAAAATGGACTCACACATTATTCTCTACAAGATGAAATTAGTTAAAATACTTAACAGACAAACCTGTATAGCATTGGTTTAAAGCATTGGATATTTTCAACATTATCCAGAAAGTCAACTCAGGGCTGAGCTCAAACATTGCATATCAAGATACCATTACTTAACTAACTTTAATTCTTACTTAACTTTATTTCACTCTGAAATGTTCTGCTAGAAGCATTTTTATGAGTGACCATGCAAAAGAAAATAGCTTGGAGCACCAACTCAGTTCAGGCTGCAATTTGATAAGAACGAAATACATATAGTGTTTTCAGGATGATCAACTATTTTAAGTTCTTCTCAAAAATTTAGTAGTGTAGGTACACTACTTTATAGCCAAACATATGTGATGGATAGTTTACAGCTAGCAGATAAATTATCCAATCAATAATTATCCCGTTATGCAATATAAAATGAAAAGATAGATGAGAGAGAGAAAGAGAGATGATAGAGATAGATAGATAGATAGATAGATAGATAGATAGATAGATAGATTGATAGATTGATAGATTGATAGATAGATGAGAGATAGATAATGTAACATCTTGCTTTGTGCTCCTCTCATTTCCATCTCATTCTCAGATTCCTCCATACAAACCAAGAGATTGTGCTTTTGCTGCTATGCACAACAAAAGGTGCCTGGGAGACAACTGTAGGATTGTGGAAGGGGCATAAAAAACACCATAGCAACAATCACAACTGAAGTAGTCTAGCAATGGACAGTGGCCATCAGTGGCTACAAGTGGCTGGGTGGCTTCCTGGGAGGGACTGGCATGGGCTAATATGTCACGATAGGAGGAATATGAAGAATAGAGAATTCCCAACTCTGTACTGCAGTTGGCCTCAGTAAGAATTTATTGATTGAATGGACCATAACAGAACAACAGGAAAAATAGGCAGTCTAATTTAAACCCTTATAAAACAACTTGGGTAGGGAATCACATTACCATCTTTTAATGAAACGGTCAATAAATTGGCTTATTCATCAGTGCTTCTCACAGCATGCGACCCAGTGCCCCACCCATCCATCACCACTGAATTTGTTGAACTATGCTGCAGCAGCCTCGGGCAGCATTGCCAATGGTCAATAATGCAGAAAAGTTTAATACAGCAAGGTATTGAAGTCCACAGGATACCCATTGCTGCCTTAAGTAAATGTAAGCAATCAAAAGAAGGATTAATGAAAAGAAGGACAAGGGGTGACATGATAGCAGTGTTCCAATATCTAAGGGGCAACCAAGAGAAGAGGCAGTCAACCTATTCACCAAAGCACCTGAAGGTAGGACAAGAAACAATGGATGTAATCTCTGTTTTCCCGAAAATAATACCCAGCCCAAAAATAAGCCCTGGCCTGATTTTTTGGGGGTACGCCTAATATAAGCCCTACCCCAAAAATAAGCCCAGGAGGTGGGGGTGGCCAACACAAGCGACAGCGAGTGTGCAGGGCCCGACAGTCTGGCAGCAGCTGCAGCCCAGGTAGTGCAGCACAGGTAAGTCCGAGTGCGGAGGCAGAGACGGGGAGATCCAGAAGAGCCACGTACTTTTTGCCCAGAGGGAGACCGGGAGCTTCGTCTGCTTGTGAATGGGGCACTTAAAAACTGAGCAATTTGCTCCATCTCCAAACGCCCCATAGGTGCCCAAACACTTTTCACCTGGACAGAGAAAGGGCGGAGACTGGAAGCTTCATCTACTTGCAAATGGGGCACTTGGGAATGGAGAAATTATCCCCATTCCCAAACACCCCATCCGCAAGCAGACAAAACCTCCAGTCTCCCGCTGGGCAAAAAGTGTTTGGGCGCTTATGGGGCACTCGGGGGAGCTCCACCCCCTCCCCCACATACCTCGCCTTGTGGTGGCACGGTGTAGTGGGCCAAGTGGCCTCCTGCTGCGAGCGGCTGCAGGTGGCTGTAGAAGTGGGCTGGTGTCCACCCGGACTCTGACTGAATGGGGCTGTTGGTGCTGCCGCCACAAGGTGAGGCAGGTGTCGGGGGAAAAATAATATTTTCGGAGAAACACGGTAATCCAGGAGAGAAGCAACCTAGAACTAAGGAGAAATTTCCTCATAGAACAATTAATCAGTGGAACAACCTACCTCCAGAAGTTGTGGATGCTCCAGTGCTGGAGGTTTTTAAGAGGAGATTGGACAACCATTTGTCTGAAATGATATAGGGTTTCCTGCTTGAGCAAGGTCCCTTCCAATTCTGCTATTCTGTTATTCTTTTATCGTGTTAAGAGGGAGGAGAAAGAACTAATAGTGAGGAACTAATGGTGTAGAATTCAATTCCAAATATGGAAATTCAAAAGATTGAATTAAATCATTAAATAACGTTACCAGGCCCCTTCATGGATTACTGCCTTGTCGTGGCGAAGGGGCTTGCGTAATTCAATGAAGCTATGAGCTATGATGTGCAGGGCCACTCAAGACGGAAAGGTCATAGCAGAGAGTTCTGACAAAACGTGATCCACTGGAGAAGGAAATGGCAACCCACCCCAGTATCTTTGCCATGAAAACCCCATGGACAATACCAAAAGGAAAAAAGATATGACGCTGGAAGATGAGCCTCTCAGGTCAGAAGGCGTCCAATATGCTACTGGGGAAGAGCAGAGGGCTAGTACTAGTAGCACCAGAAAGAATGAAGTGACTGAGCCAAAGCCGAAAGGACGCTCAGCTGTGGATGTGTCTGGTGGTGAAAGGAAAGTCCGATGCTGTAAAGATTTTTTCTCCATAGGAACCTGGAATGTAAGATCCATGAATCAAGGAAAGCTGGACGTGGTCAAACAAGAGATGACAAGACTGAACATCGACATCTTAGGAATCAGCGAACTAAAATGGACAGGAATGGGTGAATTTAATTCAGATGACCATCAGGTATACTACTGCAGGCAAGAATCCCTCAGAAGAAATGGAGTAGCCTTCATAGTCAATAAAAGAGTAGGAAAAGCAATATTGGGATGTTGTTGTTGTTGTTAGTTGCGAAGTCGTGTCCGACCCATCGCGACCCTATGGACAATGTTCCTCCAGGCCTTCCTGTCCTCTACTATCTTCTGGAGTCCATTTAAGCTCACGCCTACTGCTTCAGTGACTCCATCCAGCCACCTCATTCTCTGTCGTCCCCTTCTTCTAGTGCCCTCAATCTTTCCCAGCATTAGGCTCTTCTCCAGTGAGTCCTTCCTTCTCATTAGGTGGCCAAAGTATTTGAGTTTTAGCTTCAGGATCTGGCCTTCTAAAGAGCAGTCAGGGTTGATCTCCTCTAGGACTGACCGGTTTGATCGCCTTGCAGTCCAAGTAACTCGCAGGAGTCTTCTCCAGCACCATAGTTCAAAGGCTTCAATTCTTTGGCGCTCAGCCTTTCTTATGGTCCAGCTTTCACTGCCATACATTGCAACTGGGAAGACCATAGCCTTGACTATACGCACTTTTGTTGACAGGGTGATGTCTCTGCTTTTTAGTGTGCTGTCTAGATTTGCCATGGCTTTCCTCCCGAATCCTACAAGCTAGACTTCAGCAGTATGTGGATCAAGAACTACCAGAAGTACAGGCAGGATTTCGAAGAGGCAGAGGAACTAGAGATCAAATTGCTAACTTACGCTGGATCATGGAGAAAGCTAGAGAGTTCCAGAAAAACATCTACTTCTGCTTCATTGACTATGCTAAAGCCTTTGATTGTGTGGATCATAACAAACTGTGGCAAGTCCTTAAAGAGATGGGCATACCAGACCATCTTATTTGTCTCTTGAGAAATCTATATGCGGGCCAAGAAGCAACAGTGAGAACTGGACACGGAACCACTGATTGGTTCAAAATTGGGAAAGGAGTCCGGCAAGGCTGTATACTGTCGCCTTGCCTGTTTAACTTATATGCAGAGCACATCATGAGAAAGGCAGGGCTAGATGAATCAAAAGTTGGAATTAAGATTGCCGGAAGAAACATCAACAACCTAAGATATGCAGATGATACCACTCTAATGGCAGAAAGTGAAGAAGAACTAAAGAGCCTCTTGTTGCGGGTGAAGAAGGAGAGTGCAAAACTTGGATTGAAATTAAACATTAAGAAAACCAAGATCATGGCATCTGGCCCTCTCAATTCCTGGCAAATAGATGGGGAAGAAATGGAGGTAGTGACAGATTTTATTTTCCTGGGCTCCAAGATCACTGCAGATGGGGACTGTAGCCAAGAAATATTGGGATACAATCCCCCAAATGACAGAATGATCTCAGTTCGAATCCAAGGCAAACCATTCAATATCACAGTAGTCCAAGTCTATGCCCCAACCACTGGTGCTGAAGAGGATGAAATTGACCGGTTCTATAAAGCCCTACAGCACCTTATAGAACTAACACCAAAAAATGATGTCCTTATCATCATGGGGGATTGGAATGCTAATGTAGGAAGCCAAAAGATAATCGGAATAACAGGCAAGTTTGGCCTTGGAGTACAAAATGAAGCAGGGCACAGGCTGATAGAATTTTGTCAAAAGAATACGATGGTCATAGCAAACACTCTTTTCCAACAAGCCAAGAGAGGATGGCATAGACAGGCATGGCAGGGACCTAACAGAGGCAGAAGAGATTAAGAAGAGGTGGCAAAATTACACAGAAGAACTATACAAGAATGAGCTTAATGTCCCTGATAATCACAATGAGGTGGTCACTGAACTCGAGCCAGACATCCTAGAATGTGGTGAAGTGGGCCTTAGAAAAACTGAGCAACAACAAAGCTAGTGGAGGTGACAGTATTCCAGCTGAGCTATTCAAAATCTTAAAAGACGATGCAGTAAAAGTGGTACACTCAATTTGCCAGCAAATCTGGAAAACTCAACAGTGGCCACAGGATTGGAAAACATCAGTTTATATTCCAATTCCAAAGAAAGGCAGTGCCAAAGAATGTTCAAACTATCGCACCATTTCACTCATTTCACATGCTAGTAAAATTATGCTTAAAATCCTACAAGCTAGACTCCAGACGCTTGCTCCTGGGGAGGAAAGCAATGGCAAATCTAGACAGCACACTAAAAAGCAGAGACATCACCCTGCCAACAAAAGTGCGTATAGTCAAGGCGATGGTCTTCCCAGTTGCAATGTATGGCAGTGAAAGTTGAACCATAAGAAAGGCTGAGCGCAAAAGATTTGAGGCCTTTGAACTATGGTGCTGGAGAAGACTCCTGCGAGTCCCTTGGACTGCAAGGCGATCAAGCCGGTCAGTCCTAGAGGAGATCAACCCTGACTGCTCTTTAGAAGGCCAGATCCTGAAGTTGAAACTCAAATACTTTGGCCACCTAATGAGAACTAAGGACTCACTGGAGAAGAGCCTAATGCTGGGAAAGATTGAGGGCAATAGAAGAAGGGGACGACAGAGAATGAGGTGGCTGGATGGAGTCAGTGAAGCAGTAGGCGTGAGCTTAAATGGACTCCAGAAGATGGTAGAGGACAGGAAGGCCTGGAGGAACGTTGTCCATGGGGTCGCGATGGGTCGGACACGACTTCGCAGCTAACAACAACAACATTACCAGGAATGGATGGGTTATGAATAAAGTAAATAAACAATAATAATTTATTAAACTTGTATGCTGCCCAACTCCCACAACTCTGTTGTTGATATTGTTCATTGAGATTGCAAAAACTCCTGCATATATTAGACTATTACCATGCCTCTAGTTTTGCCTGATGGATTCCGATAGATTTCAATCCCTCAGAAATCAAATCAATGACAGTTTAAATGCAAATGACTCAAAACTAATAACATTCCAGCAGGAACAAACCCACATCCATTGATCTGTATGCATTGCTGCTTAGAGTTTCAAAATTAAAAGTTAGTTTTATTTCACACATCCCATTACACTACCGAGTTTTATTCCTGAACAAATCTCATTCAGCTAGTTTGACATATCCCAATAAGCCAAAACATTATAATCTATAATGAATGGGTTCACAGACATTAAGTCAATTTCTTCTTATCTCAAACTGCTTTGTGTTTCATTCATTTCATTTCATTTTATTAAATTTATATGCCACCCTTCTCCCTGAAGACTCAGGGCGGCTCACAACAATAAAAATTAAAAAACATAGAGTAAAAATTTTAAAAGAGAATTAAACAATAAATACAAAATTACAAAACAATTTAACCCAGTAAAAGCCTAATTAAAAATCGTAGTCAGTCCAGGCCCGCTTGTTGGAACAACCAAGTCTTCAGGTCACGGCGGAAGGACCGAAGGTCAGGGGCCATCCGCAGCTCTGGAGGCAACTTATTCCAGAGGGTCAGCGCACCCACAGAGAAGGCTCTCCCCCTGGGGGTCGCCAGCCGGCATTGCCTGGCCGACGGAACCCTGAGGAGGCCGACTCTGTGGGAGCGAACCGGGCGATGGGAGGTTCACAATGGCAGCAGGTGGTCTCGCAAGTACCCCGGGCCTAAGCCATGCAGGGCTTTAAAGGTAATTACCAGCACCTTGAATCACACTCGGAGGGTAACTGGAACCCAATGCAGCTCGCACAGGAGTGGTGTAACATGGGAGTACCGAGATACTCCTATAAGCACCCGCACGGCCGCATTTTGCATCAGTTGAAGCCTCCGGGTGCTCTTCAAGGGCAGCCCCATGTAAAGAGCATTGCAGTAATCCAGGCAAAAAGTGACGAGTGCCTGGGTAACTGTGCATAGGGCATCTCGGTCCAAAAAGGGGCACAACTGGCGCACTAGGCGAACCTGTGCAAAGGCCCCCCTGGTCACGGTCGTTAGATGATCTTCCAAATTAAGCCATGAATCCAGGAGGACACCCAAGTTGCGAGCCCTTTCTGAGGGGGGCAATACCTCCCCCCCATCAAAAGAGATGGAACTTGTTGGACAATACGAGATGCCGGTATCCACAGCCCCTCAGTCTTGGAGGGGTTAAGCCTGAGCCTGTTCCTTCCCATCCAGACCCGCACTGCCTCCAGGCACTGAGACATCATGTCAAGGGCATCACTGGGTTGGCTTGGGGTGGAGATGAACAACTGGGTATCATCCGCATATTGGTGATACCTCACCCCAAAGCCACAGATGATCTCACCCAGCGGCTTCATATAGATTTTAAACAGGAGGGGGGAGAGAACCGACCCCTGAGGCACCCCACAAGTGAGGGGCCTCGGGGTAGATCTCTGTCCCCCTGCCAATACAAACTGCGAGCGGCCCAAGAGGTAGGAGGAAAACCACCGTAAAACAGTGCCTCCCACTCCCAACCCCTTGAGCCGTCGCAGCAGGATACCATGGTCGATGGTATCAAAAGCCGCTGAGAGGTCAAGTAGGACCAGGACAGAGGAACAGCCCCTGTCCCGGGCCCACCAGAGATCATCCACCAGTGCGACCAATGCCGTTTCCATGCTGTAGCCGGGTCTGAAACCAGACTGGTACGGGTCCAGATAGTCCACTTCATCCAGGAATTGCAGGAGCTGATGCACCACAACACTCAACAACCTTCGCTACAAAGTGAAGGTTGGAGACAGGACGGTAGTTATTCAACGAGGCCGGGTCCAGAGCAGGCTTCTTGAGGAGGGGCCTCACCACCGCCTCTTTTAAGGCGGAGGGGAAGACACCCTCCATCAAAGAAGCATTAACAACTGCCTGGAGCCAGCCCCCTGTCACCTCCCAGGCGGCTGAAACCAGCCAGGAGGGACATGGCTACAGTAAACAAGTTGTAGTGCTCAGTCTATGCATGATCCTGTCCACATCATCCAGAGTCACAGGGTCAATCTCACCCCAAATGGTATGATCAAGACCTGCCCTCTCCACTCCGCTGGATTTTGCCCAGTCGGAGTCCAAGCCAGTCCGGATCTGAGCAATTTTGTCCTGCAGATACTGTACAAATTCCTCAGCCCTACCCTGCAAGGGGTCATCCCTCGGTCCCTAATTAAACAGGGAGCGGGTCACTCTAAACAGGGCGCTTGGGTGGTTATCTGCGGACGCAATGAGAGCAGAAAAGTAGACACGCTTTGCCGCTTTCATCGCCACTAGGTAAGACTTGAGATAAGTTCTTTACTTGTGTTTTAGAATATGTGAACTGAAGCCAGGAGATTCTTTTGTCACAATGATTGTACTAGTAAAGTGGAGGAATGTAGGAGCTACAATAGATTTCCTCCTTAGAATGAATAAACAGAAAAGTGTTGATTTATATATAATTGGCATATGTAATTTAATCATATTCTGGTCATTTGTAGAACCCCTAGTTGCGGGATTGTGCAAAGCATTCAAAAGGTCATTTCACAAACTGTATTAGTATACACAAAACACCCTTTCTTAAGACATTAAAGGAGCCATTTCTTTTTTTATGTAATATATTTTATTGATTTTTTGAAAAACATAAATGACAATAATTGGTGAACAGTGTGTTCTCTGGGTTACATTTGTAAAACAATACTTAACAATTGATTTCTATAATCCATAGAGCAAAATGGATATAACCAAAAAATTCAGAGTGCTTGGGTATGGTTAGGAGGGCACTGACGTTTCTAGCCTGCACTATCTTTCATGGGAAAATCCTATTGGAGGAAAATTCCGCTTAGGGTTAGGATTAGGTCACCATGACCACATAGAACAAAATGGATGTCACCAACAAATTCGGAGTGCTTGGATATGGTTAGGAGGGCACTGACTTTTCTAGCCTGCCCTATCTATCTTTCGTGGTAAAATACATGGGATAATCCCATTGGAGGAATAGTCCAATTAGGGTCACCATTAACAAAAAGGGGGGGAAAGCATACTATATTATTTAGGGAATTCATCCTTCTTAGAATGACATATATATTCCAAAATGTTTCTATTTCTTTAACCACATTTAAAGAAATGTTTCTTTTTAAGTATTCTTTCTGGTAAGTCCCATCATCTATTTTCTTGGTTTCCACTTTAGTCTTTCTCCTTTGCCCAGTATCTTTCTTAATCAATCTATTTTACTGAATCAAAAAGTTTTTCCGTATGCTCGTAAATGTTGCTGTACATACTGTATAAAAAGGTGAAGTGTCTTTGTACGGGGCTTCTGCCTTTCCACGTTTGTTGAAAATCTTTTTCTTTCTCTCCGCTTCTCTTATTATTTCCTTTCTCTCTGATGTTTCTGACATCTCTACAATCCATTTTATCCAATCTGTTTTCTTCTCCTCAGATTTATTTTGTAGTTTTAAAGGATACGGTAAGTTGTTTTTTCTAATTCTTGTGAATTTTTTCCCACTAGGATTAAATCATGTTTCCTTGTTTTGTTAAGTTCCATCTTTAAATCTCTATTCTCAATTCTATATTCATTTATCTGTTTTATCTGCTCCTTCTCTGTTGTTGTTTTCTGGGAATTTTGTTGTTATAGAGTTAACTTGTTGTTGTTGTTGTTAGTTGCGAAGTCGTGTCCGACCCATCGCGACCCTATGGACAATGTTCCTCCAGGCTTTCCTGTCCTCTGCCAACTTCTGGAGTCCATTTAAGCTCACGCCTACTGCTTCAGTGACTCCATCCAGCCACCTCATTCTCTGTCGTCCCCTTCTTCTATTGCCCTCAATCTTTCCCAGCATTAGGCTCTTCTCCAGTGAGTCCTTCCTCCTCATTAGGTGGCCAAAGTATTTGAGTTTTAGCTTCAGGATCTGGCCTTCTAAAGAGCAGTCAGGATTGATCTCCTCTAGGACTGACCGGTTTGATCGCCTTGCAGTCCAAGGGACTCGCAGGAGTCTTCTCCAGCACCAGAGTTCAAAGGCCTCAATTCTTTTGCGCTCAGCCTTTCTTATGGTCCAACTTTCACTGCCATACATTGCAACTGGGAAGACCATAGCCTTGACTATACGCACTTTTGTTGACAGGGTGATGTCTCTGCTTTTTAGTGTGCTGTCTAGATTTGCCATGGCTTTCCTCCCGAGGAGCAAGCATCTTTTAATTTCTTGACTACAGTCCCCATCTGCAGTGATCTTGGAGCCCAGGAAAATAAAATCTGTCACTACTTCCATTTCTTCCCCATCTATTTGCCAGGAATTGAGAGGGCCGGATGCCATGATCTTGGTTTTCTTAATGTTTAGTTTCAACCCAACTTTTGCACTCTCCTTCTTCACTCGCAACAAGAGACTCTTCAGTTCCTCTTCACTTTCTGCCATTAGAGTGGTATCATCTGCATATCTTAGGTTGTTGATATTTCTTCCAGCAATCTTAATTCCAACTTTTGATTCATCTAGCCCTGCCTTTCTCATGATGTGCTCTGCATATAAGTTAAATAGGCAAGGCGACAGTATACAGCCTTGCCGGACTCCTTTCCCAATTTGGAACCAATCAGTGGTTCCGTGTCCAGTTCTCACTGTTGCTTCTTGGCCCGCATATAGGTTTCTCAAGAGACAAATAAGATGTTCTGGTACTCCCATCTCTTTAAGAACTTGCCACAGTTTGTTATGATCCACACAATCAAAGGCTTTAGCATAGTCAATGAAGCAGAAGTAGATGTTTTTCTGGAACTCTCTAGCTTTCTCCATGATCCAGCGTATGTTGGCTATTTGATCTCTAGTTCCTCTGCCTCTTCGAAATCCTGCCTGTACTTCTGGTAGTTCTCGATCCACATACTGCTGGAGTCTAGCTTGTAGGATTTTAAGCATAACTTTACTAGCATGAGAAATGAGTGCAATGGTGCGATAGTTTGAACATTCTTTGGCACTGCCTTTCTTTGGAATTGGAATGTAAACTGATCTTTTCCAATCCTGTGGCCACTGTTGAGTTTTCCAAATTTGCTGGCAAATTGAGTGTAGCACTTTTACTGCATCGTCTTTTAAGATTTTGAATAGCTCAGCTGGAATACTGTCACCTCCACTAGCTTTGTTGTTGCTCAGCTTTTCTAAGGCCCACTTCACTTCACATTCTAGGATGTCTGGCTCGAGGTCAGTGACCACCTCATTGTGATTATCAGGGACGTTAAGCTCATTCTTGTATAGTTCTTCTGTGTAATTTTGCCACCTCTTCTTAATCTCTTCTGCCTCTGTTAGGTCCCTGCCATTTTGGTCCTTTATCATGCCCATTTTTGCATTGAACGTTCCCTTCATCTCTCCAATTTTCTTGAAAAGATCTCTGGTCCTCCCTATTCTATTGTTTTCTTCTATTTCTTTGCACTGTTCATTTAAGAAGGCATTCTTATCTCTTCTAGCTATTCTCTGGAATTCTGCATTCAATTGGGCATATCTTTCTTTTTCTCCCTTGCCTTTTGCTTCCCTCCTTTCCTCAGCTATTTGCAAAGCTTCCTCAGACAGCCATTTTGCTTTCTTGCATTTCTTTTTCTTTGGGATGGTTTTGGTTGCTACCTCTTGTACAATGTTGCGAACCTCTGTCCATAGTTCTTCAGGCACTCTGTCTATCAGATCTAATTCCTTAAATCTATTTGTCACCTCTACTGTATATTCAACGGGGATATGATTTAATTCATACCTGACTGGCCTGGTGCTTTTCCCTACTTTCTTCAGTTTAAGCCTAAACTTTGCAACAAGAAGCTCATGGTCTGAGCCACAGTCAGCTCCTGGTCTTGTTTTTACTGACTGTATAGAGCTTCTCCATCTTTGGCTGCAGAGCATATAGTCAATCTGATTTCTATGTTGACCGTCTGGTGATGTCCATGTATAGAGCCGTCTCTTGGGTTGTTGGAAAAGAGTGTTTGCTATGACCATCGTATTCTCTTGACAAAATTCTATCAGCCTGTGCCCTGCTTCATTTTGTACTCCAAGGCCAAACTTGCCTGTTATTCTGGTTATCTTTTGGCTTCCTACTTTAGCATTCCAATCCCCCATGATGATAAGGACATCATTTTTTGGTGTTAGTTCTATAAGGTGCTGTAGGGCTTCATAGAACCGGTCAATTTCATCCTCTTCAGCACCGGTGGTTGGGGCATAGACTTGGACTACACTGTGATATTGAATGGTTTGCCTTGGATTCGAACTGAGATCATTCTGTCATTTTGAGGATTGTATCCCAGTATTGCTTTTCCTACTCTTTTATTGACTATGAAGGCTACTCCATTTCTTCTGAGGGATTCTTGCCCGCAGTAGTATACCTGATGGTCATCTGAATTAAATTCACCCATTCCTGTCCATTTTAGTTCGCTGATACCTAAGATGTCGATGTTCAGTCTTGTCATCTCTTGTTTGACCACGTCCAGCTTGCCTTGATTCATGGATCTTACATTCCAGGTTCCTATGGAGAAAAAATCTTTACAGCATCGGACTTTCCTTTCACCACCAGACATATCCACAGCTGAGCGTCCTTTCGGCTTTGGCCCAGTCGCTTCATTCTTTCTGGCGCTACTAGTACTAGCCCTCTGCTCTTCCCCAGTAGCATATTGGACACCTTCCGACCTGAGGGGCTCATCTTCCAGCGTCATATCGTTTTGCCTTTTGGTACTGTCCATAGGGTTTTCATGGCAAAGATACTGGAGTGGGTTGCCATTTCCTTCTCCAGTGGATCACGTTTTGTCAGAACTCTCTGCTATGACCTTTCCGTCTTGGGTGGCCCTGCACGGCATAGCTCATAGCTTCATTGAATTACACAAGCCCCTTCGCCACGACAAGGCAGTAATCCATGAAGGGGAGAGTTAACTTAGAAATAGATTGAATTATATTTTCAAAGTTGTTTTGGATTTCTTTGTGGTTTAAAGTCATCGTTGTTTGAATTAGATCCAGTATGTCCTCCTGTGAAGTATTTATGTTTTCTTGATATGTTCTTTCTACATGTCTCTGATCCATGATGGCTAAGAATTTGAGTTTTTCTCTTCCTTTCTTTTCTCTGCAAATAGCTTTAGAGTCCCAATTAAATAGATATTTGTAATCCAAATAGTTCAAAAAAGTTTTTTTCTGAAATTTATAATTCTCTCTTTGTCTACAGCCCAGATTATTATCTTTTTTTTGTCACAGCTGTTCTTTGTTGTTAAAACTTGGAAGGTCACAAACACAGATTAACTTTTCCCAGGTTTTGCCAAGTCTTTTATTAAAATCATAGCTGTCATAATCTTCATCCACCACTTGGTGTCAGCAACTATTTGTTTTCAATTTCCAAAATATATTTTAAGTGAGAATCTTAACCATTGAAACAATTTTAGATTTATCCAGATTTAAGTTTTAAATTTCAGGTTTTATATTTCTTTCACTTCCATATATTTTGATCCTTCATAAAAAGATTAATTCGCCGCTTCCATTAGTATAAGGGTGGGGCAGAAATCCCCCTCGGAGGAATTTTGCTTCTGAGGGATCTTTTCCAGGAAATTAAATGTAGAATAGAAAAGAGAAGATCAAATTCCTCACCCAGTTTCAAGCACGCTGTTCACAGTTGTGCTGGTTAGTGCTTTTGGACTTCGGTTGCTAGTAGCTTGGGCTGGTTGATGCAATATGGACAGCCTTTCTTCCTGTCAGGAAGGCTTTCCCCAAGTTGAACGGAACGGCCACTGCCATTCCAGAATCGCTGGAGCACCCTTCTTTCTTCTTTGCCTCTTCAGGGTGACTTAGACCCATTTAGGGTCCCCAGGCAGGGCGAAATTAACCGTGGGGGTGCAGAAAATCTGCAAGCCCGCGACCGGTCTCTACCATGCAAAACTAGAATTCCTAAAGGAGCCATTTCTTATGAACAGCTTGTCTAACTGCTTCAAAAGTTTTCCACCAGACAACCCTGCCTCTGGATAGGGAAATGAAGTGACTGTGCATGCATACACAGAGGCAGGCAGCCGATGAGAGGCAGAAGCAGACTCACACTGTTACAAGCTGCGGTAATGCTTGTGAAGGTGCTTGTGAATTGCAAAGCATGTCTTTCAACTGCTCTAAGAGTCCTACTTAATTGTTCTAAAGAAACTCATAATAAATGTGTTCTCTGAAATGTTACTGCATTCATTTTCTTCCCCACTGAATTGGATTTCTAGTCCTCCTGGCATGAGATGAGACAGCTTCAAAAGCTTCAGAAATTTTTCATCTTAGGAATTTATCTTAAAAGTGAAAACTGCACCTCTCTAGTTGAATTTACAATTGTGGGGGAAGCTAGATAAACAGAAGGGGACTTCAAGAGAACTTTAAAACTTCTATAAACATCCATAAGAGAAAACTGTGCTGATAAGTAAACTTTTCTTTCCTGTGATTGAATTTTAATTTATGCATAATGTATATCTTTTTCATGGGTTAAATAACAAGAAGTAGAAGCTAGATATAGATTGTAAAGCATTTTCATAGAATCAACTGCAGTTAAAGGAATCTGCACTGATTATGCTGACGCTTATGAAGAGTGAGCAGATTGTCATACTGCAGGATCCAATCTCAGTCGATCACCGCAAACAAAGATGTTTTCTTCTGAGCTTTTGGACTCATGCTGGAGCCCATTTTCAGGAAACTTCTCTCTAGCCAACCCAGTTTGAATCCTGCAACATTATCCTGGGACATGTATATTCGCCTTTATTTGTAAGATTGTCATTCTATTGAAATATTTCAGATCACTTTATAATTGTTGCAGGAATTACAGAAGCCACAAGAGGGAGCCAAAGACAATATTATATTTACAAGATTAGCATTTGAAAAATTGTTCTTTTTTTTGTTTAAAAAGGTGTGTGTGTGGGGGGGAAGTCTGTGATTTCTCAGTAAATGTATACATAGAAGGTTATAACTTATATGGAGACCATTTTCTCATCTTTTAAAGATAAAAAAAGTAAAATATCTCCTGAACCTAGGAAGAGAGATAGAGACTCAAAAGGATCTGGACAATCTAAAGAATCAGAATTGGACAAAATCATTCTGATGTTTAAAAAGTCCATGCAAATGAGCAAACAATTTCACCGGTTACAAGATAAAGTGTTCTACATATTAGAGGAATAAGCTGAACAGCTGAAAACTGAAATAAGAGGACCTACATTAAAAAAAAGTATAAACCAACAATCAAGACATATCAAAATAGTAAGAAACATATGAGAGTCTGAAAAGAGACTAGGAAACTCAACAATTTAAAAATCATGAGATAGAAGATGTTTTGGAAATTTCAGACTCTCAGCAAAGGGAATTAAATTTAAGAGCTAAAAGTTGTTTGGTCTACTGGTGAAGGCACCAGGCTAGGAACAAGGAGACTGTGAGTTCTACTGCTGCCCTAGACAAGAAAGCGAGCTGGGTGACTTTGGGCCAGTCACTGTCTCTCAGCCCAATCCACCTCACAAGGTTGTTGTTGTGGAGAAAATAGAAGATGGGGGGAGTATAAGGTATGTTTGCTACACTGAATATAAAAATTATAAAGACAGGGTAAAAAAATATCTAAAAATAAAAAAGCAGATGTAGAAACCAAAATTAAAGAGAGGCAAGCAATAAAAAAGACCTTGAAAAGTGGAGTTATCTTGGTAAGAATCAATTGCAATTACTAAAACGGAATGTATTATTCAGCATCAATTACTTATTTTTTTCAAATGGCACCAATCAGAAGTTCAGAGAGAATCTCACAAGGATGGCGAGAAACATCAATAAATCCATATGGAATTGGAAAAAGGTTTAGAGTTAAAACTCTACACGAAACCAAAGAGAGAGCTCATTATATATAAATTCCAAATTTAAAACTGTACCATAAAATGAGATGTTTATCACAGATAGTAGAGTGGGTGAAACCCCCTAATAGTAGATTGGCAATTTTGGAGGGGGCTGGTTCACAGCCAATCTACTTCACAGATTCTTATGGGGTATAGAAACACAAAGAAAGATAAAAACTTAAAAGGACTTATTATTAGACAAGGTTTGATTTAAAGTATGGATTGCCACAAAAGGAATAATAAGGCCAATAATTTCATCCTTAGTTTCTCCTTCAACTGCTTTTCATGTTGGAGACAAGTGCAGTAAAAGAAAGGTGCAGATAGTTGTTGACTTCAAACGATTTGGTTTAGCAACCATTAGAAGTTACAATGGTGCATTAAAAAAAGTGATTTATGGCCACTCCCAGTGGTGGGATTGAGCTGGTTCACATCAGTTTGGGAGAATCGGTAGCTAAATTTACCTGAATTTGGAGAACCGGCTTGCTTCTGGAAGAATGGCCCACCAGAAGTGCATGGATACCACTTCCGGAAGTCCGTTCTAGACATTGGAAGCCTGGAGGAGGCCTCCCAGGCCTAGAACAGTCCACCGGAAGTGCATGATGCCACTTCCGGAAGTCAATTCTAGGCATCGGATGCCCAGGCCTATATCACATACAGTAATACAACCATTTGTTCGGGTATTTGAATCCCACCACTGGCCACTCCTCACATTTTCAACTACGGCAGCATCCTCCGAGTCCCACAATCAAATGTCAGGCGCTTGGCAACTGACAGTTGCAGCATCCTGTGGTCATCTGATTGCCCCTTGCGATCTTCCCAGCTGGTTTCCGACAAGCAAAATCAATGGGGGAAAGCCAGATTTGCTTAACAGCTGCACTATTCATTTAACAATCCTGGGTTATTGACATAATCTGAATGGTTGCTAAACGGGAGTTCTTAAGAAAAGACTACCTATACCAGGGGCCTGCAACCTTGACAACTTTAAGACTCGTGGACTTCGGCTCCCAGAATTACTCAGCCAGCTGTCTGAGGAATTCTGGGAGCTGAAGTCCACAAGTCTTAAAGTTGTCAAGGTTGCAGACCCCTGACCCATACTAAGGGTAATGCTAATAAAGAGTTGTCATCGTTATTAGATAAATGCCACTTATCTGTTACCACTCTCTGGCAGTATCTCATTGTTTCAAGCCTCATCAAGGGAAGAGAATAGACATTGGAATTCTGACAGAGCTACACCACAATAAATCCCTCTCTGGTAACAGTCACAAAATTCAAGAGAAGCCTTGGATAGATTAGTAACTTTATTGCAGTACCAGCATCTCTAATAATAATAAAAACAGCTTCTAAAGAGCCTGAAAGTCTAGCTATATCATATGTATGTGCCAAAGTTTAAATCCTGAGTTGATTTCTCCAGCCTTTTCCTTGTAAAGGACAGCTTGAAAGCCATATCCCTTCGGGCTGTTGTGGAGCTGTTGATGGCATCTGTGCTGTGTTTGGATGGCCCAAGCTCTTCATCCCACCTTACCAGCTCCACTCCTAGGACCTCAATTCTTTAGCCCAGACATTTATATTGTTTTCACATTGTTACATTTGTTCCTGCACTCATGAAACCAAACAGGATAATTTCAGTGCTTTTGAGACTTCTGGCTTAGTTAAGCTTTTTGAACCCTATGTAACAAAAACAAAGAAAAAGGTATCACAAAGATTAGTTTTTAATTACTTATTAATATATCTTTGCAGAAATGCAGCCAAGATGAACATTTAAATATACATTTAATAATCATTTCACTTAGATGGGGTTTGTGATGCTCTAAACCAGATATGTCAAACTCGTGACGTCACGTGACGTCGCAAGACATATCAGGACTATTTTGCCATTGCCAGCAATGGGGTGGGTGTGGCTTCCAGATGACGTGTCCGGCCCGTGGGCCGGCAGTTTGACGCCTCTGCTCTCAACTGAGATTTGTTTAGCCAGAGATTATGGAATAAACCTTGTTGGATCCAGTTCTGGTCACAATGATATAAAAAGACCTGAGGCCTTGAAAAGAGTGCAGAGAAGAGCATCAAAGCTAGTAAAGGGTCTGGAAGCTAAATCCTATGACAAAAATTGAGGAAGTTAGGTATGTCTAGCATATCAAAGAGGATTATGAGGGACATGATAATAGTCTCCCAGTTCTTGAGAGGTTGTCACAGGTGATAAGGGGTTGATCTATTTTCCAAAGCATAGAGGGCAGGGCAAGAACTAATGGGTGGAAGGTCATTAAAGAGAGAGCCAATTTAGAACTAAGGAGAAATTTCTTGACAGGGAGAACAATGAATCAGTAGAATGGCTGGTCTTCAGAAGTTGTGAGTACTCCATCACTGGAGGCTTTCAAGAAGAGACTGGACAACCATTTGTCTGGAATGATATATAGGGTTTGAGCAGAGGGGTGTACTAGGAACAGAGGTCCCCATCCTTTCTGTCTCCACAGACCGGTGGCAGCAGAGCCAGTGGCGGCGGGCAAGGGGGAGGGGATGGTTTCGTGCATACAACCTAATCCCATGCATGTGCAAACAAAGCTTCACTGCTCATCCACTGCTTATGGAACTTGGTTTCCAACAGTCTGTGGACCGGTCCTGGTCTGTGGACCTGGGGTTAGGGACCCCTGGACTAGAAGACTTCCAAGATCCCTTCCAACCCTATTAATCTATGTTAATCTTAGCTGCACAAGCAGCTAAGCATAAAGCATGATTTATAAACCAGTTTATAAAGAGTGGCCTTCTTTACAAATGAGGTATATCCAATCCAACCAAGTCATATTTGGTTCATACAAAATGGGAATCCCTGTCAGTGGAAACCTTTTTCTCAGTATGACCTTGAAAGTTGCACAGGGTTTCAAAAAGAAACAATAAAAGAATAGAATTACCAGGCATTCTGATTCTTTGAATAAGAGGGAAGAAAGATTCCAGGATACTTCGAATGCGGTGCACTAGTAGAAAAGAAACAAGAAACTGCTGTCAGAAAAGCAACCAAGTAGGTAATTAACATATCAGACCATCACAGTTTGAGATATTGAAGAATTGCTGTTTCTGTCATAGTGATATCTTAAATTATGAATATAAGGCAGCTTGATTTACTACTGCATAAATCAATACAGATGAAACACTCACAAAGCCCAAAATATATTCCTGTTGTTTCTAGGGCTGCGAAAGTCATCAAGCCAATTCCAGTGGAAACTGTCCAGTCTACAGAAAGAAACAATGAGATTATATTTTGCCCTCTCTTTCTCCATGTGAAATCAATAGACTGTAATATTCACTTACTGTTATATTTATAATAGCAGACTAACAACGTTCCAACAGCAAAACAAAGAATGATAAAATGGAAGAATTCATCTGAAAAAAAAAGAAAATATTCAAGGCTCTAATTTAATGGCTGTAATTTCATATATTTCCATGAAAATAAAGGTCTAATATTGGAAATTGTAGGCAAACATACAGTATGTGCGTTTGCGTGTGTATACATATGCATACACATACATACATATGCACACACACTCATACACACACCTACATATATATGCATAACATGAATATTTTTATAACTTAAACAGCAGTTAAGTAGGTTAACTACCTTCACCCAGAGTCAATAAGGAAAATACTTCCCCATGTACATTAAGCAGAGGAGAACTTGAATGAAGTTCTCAAGATTACACATTATGGGAGAAGGGAGTATATTCTGTTTACACACTGGTAGGTAACCTGAGCTGTAAACATAGTAAAATAAAAATAGTTCCAGGGAATGTGTCTTCTCTGCTGTAGTGTCTGTCTTATGGAACATCCTTTCTCTCTGTTCCCCCCTCCCAATTAGATTGGCCCCAACCAGTGGTGGATTCCACGAGGAGCATGGCAAACACCGATGCCTCGTTGGCTGAGGAGCTGAATATCTTCTTCGCCCACTACGAGGTTAAAAGACCAGACCCCGTAGCCTCTGCTGGCCGGCCTTCTGACTCTCAGCCACTCACCCTTTGTGAACATCAAGTGAGAGCTGTATTGAAGGCTGTGAATCCCAGCAAAGCCGCAGGCCCAGATGGGGTGCTGGGGATAGTGGTCAGGAATTGTGCCGATCAATTAGCAGGGGTCCTGACAAGGATTTTTAACATCTCCTTGCAAATGGCACGTGTACCATCATGCTTGAAGGCAGCTACCATTGTCCCAGTCCCCAAGAAAACTGCAGTTGAGTGCCTGAATGACTACAGACCTATTGCATTAACGTCTGTAGTCATGAAATGCTTCGAAAGATTGGTTCTCCAACATCTTAGGACATGCCTCCCACTGGACTTTGATAAACATCAATTTGCCTACAGGGGAAATAGGTCGACAGACGATGCCATAGCTACTGCTTTACACTCTGTAGCAAGTCATCTCGAGAAACCTGGAAGTTACGTCAGGATGCTTTTTGTTGACTACAGCTCGGCTTTCAACACCATTTTGCCGAGCATTCTCATCGAGAAGCTGACTGACTTGAAATTCTCCCCCGCTATCTGCGATTGGATTCAAGACTTTCTTAGGGATCGGGTACAAACAGTGAGGGTCGGGTCTGCTTTGTCCACCCCCCTGAATCTTTGCACCGGCACGCCACAGGGCTGTGTGCTTAGCCCCTACCTGTACTCTTTATACACTTATGATTGTGTATTATCTGACCCATCCACTGCGATAATCAAGTTCGCAGATGATACAACTGTGGTGGGTCTTATTACAGGTGGGGATGAGACAGCATATAGGGTGGAGGTACAAAAACTATCCATATGGTGTAGTAACAACAACTTGCACCTAAACATCGGCAAGACGAAAGAGATGGTGTTAGACTTCTGGAGAAAAAAGGAGGAACCTGCCCCACTTTACATCGGGGAGGACCGTGTAGAGAGAGTTTCCTCCTTTAAATTTCTGGGAGTCTACCTCTGTGAAGATCTGACCTGGAAAGTTAACACAACCCAGGTGGCTAGAAAGGCCCAACAGAGGCTTCACTTTCTTAGGATCTTGCAGAAGAACAGGGTAGAACAACAGCTAATGACCCTCTTTTACCGGTCTACCATAGAGAGCGTCCTCTCGTATGGTATTGTGGTTTGGTATGCTGGTCTGACAGCTGCGGACAGGAAAGTATTACAGAGGGTAGCGAGCACAGCACAAGATATTGTGGGCTGTTCCCTGACACCACTGGATGACATCACCAGGGCTCGTTGCCTTGGAAGAGTGAGGAAGATTCTCAGGGATGACTCACACCCTGGACGGTATCTCTTTACTCTCCTACCATCCGGTAGGAGATACAGGAATATAGCCAGCCGTACCAACAGGCTGAAAAATAGCTTTTATCCGTGGGCTGTTAGGCTTTTAAATGGGACATAATCTTATGCAGAATTGACTTGGGAGGCCGGTGTGTGGTGTAGTTGGTTCACATGGTGTGGTAGGATGGAGGGTTTGTTGTCACTGTGTGTTGGGGGGAGAGAGCACGGGGGGAGGCTCAGTTAATCTCAATGTACACATGTTGTACTTTGACAATAAAGGTTTATTTTATTTATTTATTCAAATATGTGAAACCGGTCCTCTGTGTAGATGCTTCTTCCAGAACTCTATTCTGGGCCTGGGCAACAAAAAATTAGCTACCTGTTCTGCCAAAGTGGTGCGAACCAGTTGAATCCCACCACTGGCTCAATCCCTTTTGCTATTCTGAACAGTCCTGAAGACCTGTTTATATTCACCACGATGTAAAAAAGATTTTGAGAATCTAGAAAGAGTACAGAGAAGAGGAACAAAGATGATTAGGGGACTGGAGGCTAAAACATATAAGGAACAGTTGCTGGAATTGGGTATGTCTAGTTTAATGAAGAGAAGGACGAGGGGGGACATGATAGCAGTGTTCCAATATCTCAGGGGCTGCCACAAAGAAGAGGAAGTCAAGCTATTCTCCAAAGCTCCTGAAGGCAGGACAAGAAGCAATGGATGGAAACTAATCAAAGAGAGAAACAACATAGAACTAAGAAGAAATTTACTGACAGAGCAATTAATCATTGGAACAACCTCCCTCCAGAAGTTGTGAATGCTCCAACACTGGACGTTTTTAAAAAGAGACTGGATAGCCATTTGTCTGAAATGGTATAGGGTTTTCTGCCTGAGCAGGAGATTGTACTACAAGACCTCCAATATCCCTTCCAACATCATCATCATCATCATTACTATTGTTATTATTATTATTGTTATCATCATCATCATCATCATTATCATTATCATCATTATTCATTATCATTTTTATTCCTTTGGTTGCCTAGGATTTGTATCTTTGTTTTCTGTGATACTTATTGATATGGATTTTTACATTTGTGATTTTTAACATTGTTCTTTTTATTTCATTGCTGTATGCTGCCCAGAGTTGTTTTTAGTGAGATGGGCAGCTGTATAAAATTTTATCAATAAAACAAATAAAACTGCTGAAAGTTAAAAAAACCTAACTATGGTTATTTAGAGAAAAAGCATCTTTGCATGGATATGATTTGCACCTTATCTTTGTTAATGTTGTGTATAGGGAAAATACAAGATATGAATGTTATTTTTTTATTTAGTTATGCCAGTCTAGGATAGAAATCTAAACATCAGGGCTTATGCCTTGCCTCTCAGAGACAATAATTTGTGATTTAAGTTTGTGATCAGTTATATTCTTACCATCTTTCCGAATCCTTGGAATCCACCATCTTGGGTGTTGGACTGAGTAACAAATATTATCTTCACATACTGTGGGAAATGAAATTTGAATTAAAATGTATGGTTTGGCACCCCCAAAAAACCCTCAGTTAAGGGACTGAAGCTGACAAAAATCTGTTTACCCTCAAGCATTGTATTAAAGACGCTGCCTTTATCAAGTAGGCTCAGTTCCCTGGACTTTCTAATACAAGGAGAAGAACTATTGCTAGGAATTTCAGATGCCAGTGAAGTGAAGGCAGCAACTGAACCTTTCTGGTGCCATCTATCAATTACTCTACAGACTCTTTCACTTCCTATACATCAGAAGGATGCATAGCGCTCCCCTGACTGACTGGATGAACAGCATTAGGAACAAACTTCTAGATTTCCTATCCCTGCACAGAGAAGGTAAATCAGAGAATTTGTCCCATCAACGGTTCCTTCAAAAGAGCCAGTATTTGAGATACATACAATATTTTTTTCAAAAGTGATGTCCCTTCTGATGAGAAACCACCAGCCAAGGGGGCTTAGGTTTGTCATATCTTAGACCAGTGATGGCGAACCTTTTAGAGACCGAGTGCCCAAACTGCAACCCAAAACCCACTTATATATCATCGGGTGCCGGGTGGGTGTGGCCCTTTGGGTGGGTGTGGCTAATTGGGTGGGTGTGGCCCATTGGGTGGGCGTGGCTGCGATGGTACCTGCAGACTGGGTGGGACTAAAAAATTCAATTAATCAATTCCAACTTTGCAAGAACTTTTTTTCCCACGAGAAGTTGAAATTAATTAATTGAACCTTTTTTTTGGTACATGGCAGTGGACGCCTAAAGTGAAAAGGTTTTATAAAACCCAGCTGAAGGCCTAGGACTGGGGTGACGGCATGTGTGCCCACAGAGAGGGCTCTGCGTGCCACCTGTGGGACCCACGCCATAGGTTCGCCACCACAGTCTTAGACAAACAACTAACATATGATACAAATGAAACGTACATATCATGCAGAAGAAAACATAGAATTTTAAACAGTTATATTTACCAACTGCAGGTGTTCCTTCTGTCCTTGTATTTTCTGATAAATAACAAGTTTGCATTTTAAAAAGGCATTTCATTGTTCAAAAAAGGACTCATTTATGCATATCATGTTTGTTACAATAGAGCTGAGCAGCACAAAATGGTAGTTCTCTCAGCTGCCTTGAGCTGTTTGAAGTAAGGCCATATGAATTTTTTTTGTATAAACAAGTAATAAAGAAAGATCTGGAGAAATTACTATGGTCTGCAACAGATCAACAAGGATGCCTATTATTGTTAGAGACCATATTGGACTTGTGATATTCAGTGGTGTTCTATTTATTGTTTTCTTAAATAAAACATATTATTTAATATTCACTGTAATGAAATAATTCTAAATATTATTATAACATTAAACAAAAAACCTTAGGCTAGCCAGAATTCTTGTGGTGGATTGTCATAAATTTTCTTTAGCTCTGAAACACAAACTTTCTTAAGCTCATAACCTTTAGTTTCAAATGTATGTCTAGTTCAATAATCTAGGTTTTCTTAAAAAACAAACTCTTTAGAACCCACAAGCCGTATTTGTTTAGAATGTGTGTGTGTGTGTGCCAAGAATGTGTGGATTATATACAGTAGAAAGTTTTTTTTTCAACCACAAAGATTTGATAGTCGTGAAATTATCACTTATATCACCTTTCAATTTTATATCACTTTTCTTGTTTATCACCCTGTTGTGATTCTAATTCATTGACTCAAACAATTATATTATCTTTTAAAAGATGCAAAAAACAAAATAAAACCTTTGTTGCAGTTGCCACTAGCGGATTAACACCAGACCAATAATAAAGCAGAAAACAAAAACTAATCAGGGAACTGCCAAGGACAAAATCACACACCAACCATCAGTGGCAGGGCAATCTACTGTATATAAACAGACAGCAAACCCCACCCTTATTAACACTGATGATATTATATAGTCTGATAATGAAACGTCTGCAACCAAACAGCTAACCTCACAATACCCTAAGAACTGCACTACAGGGAGCAATGAGAGACTTGGAAATATACATACATACATACATACATACATACATACATACATACATACATACATACATACATATATATATATATATATATATATATATATATATATATATATATATATATATATATATATATATATATATATATAAAAGCTTAACTGAAACAAAATTAGTGACCTTAATTTAATGAATAATTGTAGTCCAGTACTTCTAGAAGGTTGGGGCAAAGTTGCACTGAGCAACTTTCCAGAGCTGCATCCCTGCAGGAGACCCAGTGCTCAACCTTTGAGTTTCCTGGCTGTACTGCTCTTCCAGCTTGTTTTGCTACTTGCTTATTCCTCTTATTGCAGAGGAAGCAGGAAACCAGGGAAGCCAAGAGAATTCACTTCCAAATGCCTCCATTTGTTCTCTTGGTCTCTCAACATGCCAACTAGGTCAGGAGGAGATGGGAGAGCCTTGGTGGAGCAGTGGGCTAATGCCTCCTTAAGTAACACCAGCTGCCTGCAATTAGTGCAGGTTTGTGTCCCACCAGGCTCAAAGTTGACTCAGCCTTCCATCCTTCCGAGGTAGGTAAAATGAGGACCCAGATTGTTGGGGGCAATTAAGCTGACTTTGTAATAATGCCGCTTGGGTGTGTGTGTGAAAGCCCTAATAAGCAGGCATATACATAGAATGAAGGCTACTGCTAAGCTTGTAAGCCGCCCTGAGTCTTTGGAGAAGGGCGGGATATAAATGGAATTAAAATAAAAAAAAATAGATGCATGAAAATGGGCAATACCAAAGTAAAGAGGAGGGGGAAGGATTGGGCTGGGTTTTTCCCCCTTCCATTCAATCATGTCTGCTTTTCAGGGTTACTGCAGTTTTCTTGGCAAGGTTTTTCAGAAGTGGTTTATCATTGCCTCTTTCTTAGGGCTGAGAGAAAGTGACTGGCCCAAGATCTCCATGCCCAAGGCAGGACTAGAACTCATGGCCTGATGCCTTAACCACTACACCACCGATTCTTTGGGTTTATGTAGAAGCCCTCAGATTCTATAACAAAAAGCAGAGCTTTTGATGTGAGCCTCATACCTGTTTCAGAGTATGGAATAATTTCACTGGACAGATCTAAAATGACAAAAATATACAAAATTGACAAATTAATACATGTTTGTTCAAAATTGCTCCAGCTCATGCTGGGTTTAAAACATGGAAATTTTTCAAACAAGGAGAATTTGAGAAGTAACAGAAAGATTTTCATAGGAAGGAAGGAAGCTGTATTATTGCAGTCATCCTTCACCGTTTTACTCTTCAATTTTCACGAATCTTCAAAACGTGATGACAAGGAGGAAAAAATCTGGCCTGTTTTCAGAGGACTGCAGCCCATTTGTGGAATTGCTTTCTAGAAAAGAGGCTGATTTGAAAAGAAAGGAAAATGATTTCATGAGGGCAGCAGCCATCTGGACTTGCAAAAAAAAAAAGATTTATCCATCTGAAGAGCTACGGAGGGCCAGATTCTGGGACGGGAAAGAGGGACTAGGGGCCTGGGTCATGCAGAAAGAGATAGGAATTCTAGCCCTCTTTTTCAATGGCTGCTTGCAAGCATATTTGAGACGGTTCCCATACAGTGATGAGCTTATGCGGGTATTAGACCTTTCTGCCAATTTCAGTAATGGTATATGTACGTTTGTGTGAATATGCATGTTACACAGGTAGTCCTTGACTTACAGCCATTTGTTTGGGGACTGTTCAAAGTTACAACAGCACTGAAATAAGTGACCTATGACGTTTTTTACACTTACGACTGCTGCAGCATTCCCGTGGTCACATGATCAAAATTCAGGCACTTCACTTGGCAACTGGCATGTATTTATGACAGTCCCAAGGTCATATGATCACCATTTGTAGCCTTCCCAGCTGGCTTCCAACAAGTAAAGTCAATGAGGGAAGCCAGATTCACTTAACAAGTCCAATGATTCATTTAACAACTGTGGCAAAAAGATCATAAAACGAACCACAACTCACTTAACAACTGCCTTGCTTCGCAACAGAAATTCTGGGCTCAATTGGGGACATAAGTGGAGGACTTCCTGTATCTGCATGTGCACGCATGCACACACACACACACACCTTCCCTGCGCTGAAATGACGGGCACCCACTTTTCTACACAGTCAACTGCCTGAAAAGGTACAGAATCTTTTTTCTGTGGTTAGTCACAGCAGGAAACCAGCAACCCACAATATATTGCTCAAATGGGGCGAATCCACTGTTGCTTTTTCCGTCTTTTCAATCTTACTGCTCACGCCCTTTGATGTTGAGATGGAGGAGGCTCAGACTTAGATTTTAATTTAGACTTAAACTTAGACTCCAAATGTCACTACTGAAAAATTCCATCTCCATCTGCAGGGAGCCATTTATTGATTTGATACCACGAAGAAGGAAGTTTATGTCACTTTTCTTTCCCCTGGTTCTGCCCTCTGGGAAAAGCAGAAAGAGAGATGAGCATGAGTTTGAATGAGTCTATTCCCTTGTACCTCCCCCCGCCCCACCCGAAATCTGCTCCACAATCTGTGAGCTAAGAATGCCCACTAGGTCTCTGAGGCTTCACTCCTGGTAATATAAACATAAGGACCAGATTATTTTATCACTGGAGGTTTTAAGAGGACAGCTATTTGTCCGGAATAGTATAGGGTCTCCTGCCTGAGCAAGGGGTTGGGCTAGAAGATCTCCAAGGTCCCTTTCAACTCTGTTATTCCGTATTTTACCTTGTTGTGGACTCTCTGTTAACTCCCCTAAAGAACTTGCATCTTCACTTTCTTCTTCCATTTCTGCTTTTTTATTCCGTTTTTGTTTCCTGCCTTTGAAATGATGAAAAGGGAAAAAAAATACCTTTAAGAATTTACTTATCATGAAACAAGATGGAAGATGTGCAGTTTTACATACCTGCAATAGCTGCTAGCAATAGGCTTGACCAAATATTAATAACATTCCTCTGGTTTGTTGCTGAGGTTGGCTATTTTTTCAGGGTTTTTCATCATGAATAACTTAGGAGATCCCTAAGCAGTGGGTGCCCAACCTTCCTCAGACCACAGAAGAAGTCCATTTTTCATTTTAATAAGGAAATGCAATTCATATGAATGTACTTTACTTTTTTCTTCCTTTGTTACATTAAAATTACATTTTTGCAAGAGTTCTGGGTACTGGACTCAAGGCTTTGGGCCTTATGTTGTACTTTCTTTCCCCCCCCCCCCAAAGCTGACTACAAAAATCAAAAGCCACTCTGTATTTTTAGAGTCTATAAAAATAAGCATCAGTGTAATAAAACCACAGGAAACACAGGCATTTACTGTAGATTACTGAACTCACTTATACTTAGATTGGACCTGCAGATACCGTATGTAATACTGCTGGCATCCCAGAATACAAAAGTAATTTTTCATGTGACTGTTTCATTTATTTAAATGTTGATCTGTCCAGAGAGTGATTTACATCCAAATATTTACATCCAATTCAGGAATGTCTAAATTTAGAATTCCAATGGGGTGTAAAGCTATTATCATAGCAACCTAACTCAAACTGGTTTAAAATAGCTTTTCCCTCCAAATGCTTGTGGAAGAAAATGCCAAAACAAAATGGGTGTCTGCTTTTTGGAAGTGTTCATTTTAGCAAAAAAAGGCACTCAGTATATAAAGTATGCCTACTATCTGGTCTGCCTATCTTTGTATGAATATTTAAGGAATGTGTGTAATTGCACTGGTGGATGGTTAATTCAAAAACATAAACAGTTCTATTTGTTCCCAAACCAGTTGCTAATAACTCAGTTTGCGTTACCTTGCTGTTCTGCTTTTTCAGGTGAAGCCGCAGAATCTGAAATATTCATTGTTGTGCTATAAAAACAGAAAGAGATTGTACAAAACAGCTTAACTCCTTAGTTCTTTTTATTCCCCTTAACAGCAATACAGCACAATAGTCTTGCATTTGATTTTTTTAAGGACAAGAATTCTGTTGTGTTCTTTAGTGCCACATGAAACTACACTGAAGCACTGATTAGGGATTTGGGTTACATGTGCTCTTATGTTAAGAATTTAGACCAGGGGTGTCAAACTCAATTTCATTGAGGGCCGCATCAGCATTGCGGTTGCCCTCAGGGGGCCGGGTGGGTATGGCCAGGGTGGGCGTGGCCTACTGGGTGGGCATGGCTAGAGTGCATATGGCCTACTGGGTGGGCATGGCCAGCTCTACATCGTTTGCATCAAGGGTGCCTATGGGGGCCTGGGCAGGAGTGGGACAGATCTGAGGGTCTCTGGCAGAAGGAGGGTCTCTGGGCCAGGGCCAAGGCAGTGGGGGCCGTTCCCTCACTGTTTCCAGGGTGGCTTCGCGGGCCACATGAAACCACTTGGCAGGCCGGATCCGGCCCCCGGGCCTTGTGTTTGACATGTCTGATTTAGACTATTCTGACTTCTTTTTCCTTATACAGGTAGTCCTCAACTTACAACAGAATTCACTTAACACATGTTTCACTTAGCAACAAAAATTTGGGGTTCAATTGTAGTCATAAGTTGAGGACTACCTGTATAATTGCTTTTGTATGTAGAAAGTCAATAGGCTATCAAATGAAGACTACATTCCTACTTATCTGGGAACAAGATCCAATTAAATCAGTAAAGTTTATATTGAGTGCAAATGTATTAGACTTGTTTGAGCATGTATGAACTGAAAATGCTTTTAGACATCCTTCGGACAGTCCGATGAAGGAAACCCGTTCATGAGATTGTCCATAACTAATGGATTAGATTTTTTTTCAAATGATCTATTTTCATTCTATGTGATAGGAAATATTCATTGTGCAAAATAAGTCGTGTATGAATCTATTTAATTATAGAGGGGCAGTATTTTCAAGTGAAAAACTGTGAGCATGAAGCAAAAAATCTGCAACAGCTGAAACAAGCAAATTAACTAGCAATGCTATTGTGTAAATTCTCATATGTTATGGGAATAACCTGTTGGCCTTGCTGTTTAAAGGCAAGCTCTTTAAAACTCTAAACTCTTAAACTCTGTATGAAAGACATATAGAGAGCTAGTGAATAATCCTTGTTGGAGCTTTAAGAAGTGGGTGTGTATCTTTCTGTGTCAGAGTATCAATCATAAAGCAAATATGGGGTGGGGTGGGTGGGGTGCAGCAAGTCACAACCAAGTTATGGATGTTGTGTGAGATGTTGTTCCAGGCCACCTGACTCCTACCATGAACAGCAGTCCCAAAGCATGTTCCAGGCCACATGGAAATGAATGTGGATTGAGATTGAAAGAAAAACAATAATTACACTTTCACTTTCCTGTCAAGACAAATGGTGGCCTTTTAAAATACAGTTTTTAGTTATAGTTAGCCTGGATCTATTCACTTCTTTTCTGATCTTTGAAGGCAATTATTTCTGATTAAGAAAAACAAAATTTCAGAACCAGGTCTTATTTAATAGTGTCAATGCTCACCTTTGACCAGAGGATTTTTGGACCTTAGTCACTTTTCCAGGGTGCAGGAAGATGTTAATTCCTAAGGAAGGAACCAGAAGCAAATTTGTAACAAGCTGGGACCATTTTTATCTTTTTAAAGATTCACAGCACATTGAAACATTCATAGCCCATTTCTCTCTACCAGTACTCCTGTGTGAGGAATTATCATAAAGCATCAGAAATAAGTTGGAACAGCTGTTGTGAACTTGGCATTCCCCAGATGTGCTGGAATTCAAGTCTTCTATAGTGGAATTGGGCTGGAAGGACAGACCTTAACAGACCAATTGCAGGAAAGACAGATAAGGTTGAAGTTCCCTGCCATTGTTCACCAGTTACAATTCAGAACTGAGGACAAGCACACAATTAAACATACAAGGCAGTTTCTCTTCACATTTATATTGCTATAATTTATAAAAAATAATAAAAGTGGGAGGAAGGAAGGAAAGAAAAAGAAAAAGAAAAAGAAAAAAAAGAAAGAAAGAAAGAAAGAAAGAAAGAAAGAGAAAGAAAAAGAAAGAGACTTTTTTTCTTTCCATCTCCCTGATAAGGCAGCCCTGGGCAGTTTACAATCTTGTTTCATTTCTAAAATCAGCAACATCATCTATTTTAGGGCTTTTCTGAATTTTACTTAATTAGTCTTGATTGAACCCATGAATCCAGACCTTGCATTTGATCTCATGCGCTTTAGAGGAAGAACAGAGATAGTGCTGGGTGTTGTGAGCAAGCCAGAATATCCAGATCAACACATTCATTCTGTTTCATATAATATTGTTCATTATGTCTGGCTGAGGCTAAATATTGCCTTGCATCTAAACAGAGGTCTAGCACAACTATCATATGGGAAATCAGGAATCACTTTTTAAAAATAATTAATCTGTCCACATTTTAAAACTCTTTCAAAAATGATAAATCTGATCATCTTTTAAATAATAAATCTGACTACCTTTTAAAAATGATAACTTTTTAAAATGATTAATCTAACCTCAGGATTGGTAACAGATAATAAATACTGTTGTTGATTTATTGACCCTTTTCCTAAGACATTCCTGCAACATAATACATTGACTTAAATTTGTTGATAACTACTAAATTTGTTATCGCAAACCAGCAGGAAACAGGTTCATACAGTATGTTTTTGACCAATGATATTTAAAAATATGGGAAAACTTTGAAAAATTAACGCAACAAGATTTAAAAAACTAAGGATAGTTTTATTCAAAGTGGGTTATTAATTGTATGAAATATTAACACACTTTTTATAATGCATTACAACTGATCAAATACATTTCCAGATAAAAATACTGAATAAAGATTTTTAATTTTTGCAGTTCTCTTGAGAGAAGAAATATATACAATCCTTCTAAATTTTGGGTTGTTTCTCTTTATGTTCCTTGTACATCGTGTGTGTGTGTGTGTATAAACAGTGGCGTAGCGTGGGGGGTGCAGGGGGGGCCGGCCGCACCGGGCGCAACATCTGGGGGGGCGCCCATTAAGCTCGCCGGAGGGGGACGATTCTGCTTCGCCGAGGGTCGGAGGAGCGAGCGCGCGATCGGGCGGAGTGTAGAAAGCAACCGCCTTCGCTGCGCCCAGCCAGAGCGGGATCCCGTCCTCTCGCGGCTACGGATCGCCTCCTTTCTCGGGTGGGGGTGGGGAGGCTTGGCGGCGTCTTGCCTCCCTCTCTTTCTCCCGCCGCGGCTCTCCTCCACTTGGCTCTCAACCTGCAAGCCCGGCCCCCCTGACCCAGCTCCCGCCCCCGTCTCCTCCTTTCCCGGAGGTAAAGGTAACAACTGCAGCCGCCGCACCTGCGGCTGCTTGCTGCTCCTCCTCCTCCTCCTGCCGTATTGACTCTCTGCGGCCACTCGGTTCCCCCTGCAGGAGGCGATCGGGACCGCCCCCCCGACACACGTCGCCAGCAGCGAGAGTTTCCAGCCAGGCCGGCGAATCTTTGGGGCGAGGTGCCAAAGAGAAGGAGGCGGCTTGGCTTGGATAAGCAGCGTCTGGGCAGAAAATAGGTCAGGCGCTGCAGCAAGTATGAACTCTTGGGGTTCAGCCTAAGCAGGCAAAGCTGCAGGGTGGGTTGGTTGGCTTTTTCGGCTTTGGAATAACCTTGGGAAGCTGAGGCATTGTAAGTTGGAAGTCATTGTTTGTCGCCTAACATGACATAACATGACATGACATGACATGACATGACATAACAAGATGGAGAAAACTAACCAATTGTGGGATCATAAATCTTGATGAAGCCCATCATCGCTCCATGTGATGTATGCACTCAATCTACAAACGTAGTCCAAGCCTATTCACATCTATTGTAAGGTCATTCTCTCGTGGGGTTTATCTTGACGTCCACTAAGAGTGGAACAAACATGCCCCATTAACCATTTTCAACGCCATGTCCTCTCTTTGTCTCATCCTAAATCACAGCTGAGGCACCTTAAAGTTGCCTTGTTTCAGTTTTAAACTAGCATTTTCCCTCTTCTCCAGAGACCCTTTTTTGCCTTGAACCTAACTCAGGGGTAGGCAACCTTGGCTCTTTTATGACTCATGGACTTCAACTCCCAGAATTCCTGAGCTAGTGGAAGAGACTCGAGTGCTAAAATCCACGGGTTAGGGGGCGCAAATTACTTGCCTTGCCCCGGGTGCTGACAACCCATGCTACGCCACTGTGTATAAATATAAAATTCTGTTGTTTTACAAAAAGCAATTATTTTCTTGCAAAAAAGGACTGACATTCCATGCAGAATCAGATAAGGTATTGTGTTTACAATGAAAGAAACACATCCTCATCATCCATAGAGCATATGCAGATTTAATATGCATCTAAGATTGATATTATATGAAAAGCACTGTAATTCCATTTATTCTGTGATGAATTATGTTTCAAACTAATGCTAAATATGTTACTGTTTCAAACCTAGTGTGGTAACAGTTCTGTATTTATTTATGAGAAGCAGAGGCCTCCCTATTCCAGACAACTGGGGGCGGGGGGATAATCATTAAAAACTAAAAGACAATAAAAAGAAGTTTCCATGCATCTGGACAAACACACCGCCATGGCAGAATCATAATTGATAAGGCATCCATAAGCACCCTAAGATGTGGGTTGAACAGCCAAGTTTTCTAAGACTTCTGGAACATCATCATGATGTGAACAAATGGATCTCTGAAGAGATTTTATTCCAGAGGACTAGCACCATGACAGAGAAGGCAAGGACCTCTTCATTCCAGAAGGCCATAGAACCATGGCAACTAAACACTCCTTTCAGGTTATAAAGGTATCTATAGAAGACTACATCTAAATAGCTCAGAGTTGAACTGTGAAGTCCTTGGTGCTCTCTAAACTTGGTGGTTTGCTTCCAGAGATTTTGCTACCAGATTAGTTAGCAATGAAGATGTAAGGTCCCAGAACCCTTCAAAGATATTAGCAAGTCTGGTAACAAAATGTCTGCAAGCAAACAAACATTCATGGTTAGAAATTCATGGTTAGTAAGTGACTTCCTGCTGAGCCCATCCCACTGGGGATGGACCCTGGACTACTCACTTCCTGGCAGCTAATTGAGAAAGGTGAATGCTGCTGCCAGCCTCTTACTAGTAACAAGTTTAATTTAATAGATTTGACTTTAATTTTTGGCTATAACCCAGTTTGGCTGACCAGAAAATATATAATAATGAAATAGAAGTGAGATAAACCATAGGTTTTATGGGAGATGCTGAGAGGTGTGTCAGAATAGGGATCAAACTAACTGATGTCTGATGTGGGGAGTTCTAAAATGCCGCCTTCACTTTTGCTTTGAAATGGTTACAACCCCCTAAAGATTTGCGGTTCATTTACCTTTATACCACTTTGGTTTGATTGGCTGTGTTTGAAATTTAATAAAGAACAGTTTGCTTAATCAGGGGTCACAGTAAGACATTCTTTACTTAAATATGGTACACTGAATAATATTCAGCTAGCTGGATTTATACACAGTAAATATGCTACACCATTAGCCATGATTTATATGTTACAGTGGCTGGGTTCACACAACGTACTAAACCAAAAGCAAATAAATATGGCACATAAACCTGGGCACTGCCTTTGATTATTGCTTGAAAAATTATCTTTGTGTGGGTAGTCAAAATGAGATTGTAAAAAGCCTACTTTATTTCCTTCCAGAACTACAAGTCCTACTGATTCGAAACAATTAACTTTAAATAGTTTTAGGTTCTGATAAAACATGTAACATGGAGACTTGCCAGATATGCTGTTGCCCCTTATGCAGACTGAAAAATCAGCACAACATATTTCCATTATACCTTAGTTTCCTTTCCTGAGATCAAAGCAGATGAATTTGGAACTTTTGTTAATTTAACAGGAATCATATAATAAAAGAAGACACTAACCAGATCATCTTTACTGAAGATAAAGGTAGATAGCATAGTATTTAATAATGAGAACCAAAAGCTTTCTGTCGGGCTAGACAGATATCAAAAGAATTCACTTACCAGTAGAAAACCTGGGCTTCCATCAGAGTGTCATTCAAATATTCAGAACCAAATAAAAGTTTGGTGGAAATAGTAACACAGAAGGCTAATAAACTCCCAGAAGGAACATCCCCTAAACAAATCTTTCTGGTCTGATTAGTTACACTCCTCTTCCTGCTATAGTCTATTTGACCGGATTTAGTTATTACTCATAGGCTTTGTTACCAATTGCAAAAGCTGTATGGTAATGAGCTCATGTTAATTTTATTTAAATTTAACTGTTGCATAATAATGTGGTGTTATAGTCATGTAATGTAATTTGTTCCTGTTTATGTTAAATATTGTGACAGAAGGGAATAATGACCTCCCTTCAAAGTGTTACTGAGTAGCTGAAATTCTGAAAAATGTTTAAACATGTTCTGATTGATAACCTAAATCTTTCTGCCTCTTCTAATGTCCAAAATTTCAGATACAAATGTTTGTCATCTGTTTAAAAGTATCCTTAAGACCAAATGACTATAGAATAGGGGTGGGGAGCTATGGCCCTTTTATGACTTGTGGACTTCAACTCCCAGAAGTCCACAAGTCATAAAGAGGCCACAGCTCCCCACCTCTGCTATAGAATATTTAAAAATGTATTTGAGAGTACAGATACTGTGTTTGTGAGCAGATAGAAGATGACCATTCCAAAATTAGAGCATTAAACTTCTTGTATAACATTACTTGGGAGTTCATATTTCATAACAGGCATTATTCCTCAACATTCTCATGAACATCTAGTGCTATGAAATAAAGAGTGCATTCTACTCTAGTGAAGTCATTGCCCCATAAATGTCTTCATCAGCTGTGACACATATAATTACTTCTAATGCTTTGGCATTCACAGAATGCAGTTCTTTGCAACTTTAAAGCAAGGAGCCGAACCTGCATCTAAGTATATAGCCTGGCTGAGGAATTCTGGGAGTTGAAGTCCACAAGTCATAAAAGGGCCAAGTTTGAAGACCCCTGCTTTAGAGTGTTTGTAGCATCACAATTCAAGAACCAAGCTAGTTATATAATGAATTCCTGCTGACTCTACGGACACTTGATCCTAGCAATTCTTGCCATCTTTGAAAAGGTAAAGGTTTCCCCTGTCCAGGTGTTTCTGATTGTAGGGGGTGCTCATCTCCATTTCTTATCTGGGGGAGCCAGCATTGTCCAAAGACCCTTTCCATGGTCATGCAGCCAACATGATTATGCTGAGGTGCACGAAATGCTATTATCTTCCCACTGAAGGGGTACCTATTTATCTATTTGCATTTTCATGCTTTTGAACTGTTAGGTGGGCAGGAGTTGGGGCAAGTATCGGAATCTTGCCCCATTGTGCGCTCGGTCTTGAACCCAGGCTGTCAGTTTTCTCTGACCTTAATTATAACTTGTAATTGTCTCTAAGGACAATTTGATTAATCTCTTGGATCCTATAGAGAAGATGACAAAATGTGGGCTGGACTGTATTCTTCATTAGATGGAGGCAGTACTTGTTGAACGGTTACACCCTCATCAGCTCTGTATTGAGCTGGGCTGAAGCATTATATGGTAAATTATACTGAAAGGTTACTGGCAGTGGTAGACATAAAAAGATCCAGTAAACCTGGTGGATAACAAGCTGAATTATGAACTGCCAATGTGATATTGTTACCAAAAAAAGAGCAAATGCAATTCTAGGGTGTATTAACTGAAATATAGGATCAAGATCAAGTGAAAACGTTCTTTCCAGTCTATCTAGTTCATATCACACTGGGATAAAATGTTGCATCCAGTTGTGGACAGTACATTTTAAGAAGCATTTTGATAGACCAGAACATGGCCAAAGGAAAGCGAACACAATGATAAAGGCCCTAAAAGAATAACTTGTAAGGGATATTTGGAGATATTGGGCAAAAATTCAGTCTGGGGAAGAAAAAAAAACTATGGCTAGTTACGATGGCTTTCTTCAATTATCTGAAGGACTGTCCTGCAGAAGATGGGGCAGAATTGTGCAGGGTTGTTCCAGAAGACAACTGTGCAAGAAACAATGGATATAAATGACAAAGCAGTGTTAGATTTCGGTTGGAAAATGTTCCTTGCTGTAAGAGCTGTTCAAACAAAGAAATGGGCTGCCTCTGGAGGTGATGGATTCTCCTTTGCTGAAGGTTTTAAGCAGAGCCTATTAAATATTGCATAGAGCTCACTACAGGCAGTCACTCAAACCAAACCCATCACATTATTGCCTGTGGTCTTTGATGATGTGATTCCAATCAATCTATTTCAATAGGGAGGGTTCACTCTTTCACATCAGGAAGACACTCGTCACTTGCTGAGCCTCCAATTATTAAAGAGGCTGGAAGAGGGTTTCCGTGCTATTACAGAACAAGCCTACTATTCTACAAGATGTCCATGTCTATTTTAGCTATTAGCTATTTTACTTAATCCGTGGGTTTATACACTATGCAAAGAAAACCACAGTCTGGCCACTTTGGTTTTGCCTTAGCATGCGATGAGAAATCTGCCATTGTGTGCTATAAACCGTGTTTTATGATGACTTGAGTGAATATTGTGGTGGCTTATTCAGTAAAGCGTTCATTTACCAAATATACTACATATAAACAAACCAAGGCTTAGCATGATATGCAATGTCTGATTTTCTTCAGAACAGTATGTTCATCTGGGAAAAAAAAAGGTAGAGAGTTAGAGAGTAATGAAGGTGAGCTTGACAAACATATGCAGGAACTGCTACCTAGGCAAAGGATCATTTTAGATCTAACTTTCTTTGAAAGGTTTTAGAGAGACTGGTGCCCTGCAACTCAAAATAGCCCTAAAGAAATTGTATTGTTTGAACCCATGGCAGGTTTCAGGCCATATGTACTATGGAAACTGCATTAGTTACACTTGTAGATCACCTAGAGCAGACATGTCAAACTCGCGACATCATGTGACGTCACACAACGTATCGGGACGGTTTTGCCATTGCCGGCAATGGGGTGGGCATGGCTTCCAGATGACGGGTCCAGCCCATGGGCCAGCAGTTTGACACCGCTGACCTAGAGCAACAGCAGAATTAAGACAATGCAATCCTCCTGGTGCTTCATGATCTCTCAACAATTTTCAGTACAATCAATTGTGGTGTCCTTCTGGACCATATCTCTAATCTTCTGGACTGGAGACAGTGGCATCGCTCTGCAATTTTTCCCCCCTTTTTTATGAGGTGGCAATGTCAGTTGGGGGAAGTTGTGGTTCCCTCCAGAGAATCCTACTCGTTCCTTTTCCCATTTTTCTATTAATTAAAAAGGCTGGGGAGAGGAGTCATCCATTGGCTCAAGGTCCTATATCATGAGCAGATGGTGTGGATACTTAGCTATATATTTCAGTTCCAGGTCAAACTGATAGAAAAATGGCCAATGTCTGGACCATGTCAGGTACTAGATGTGGCGGAATAGATTCAGACATAATCCTTCTAAGATGGAGTGGCTTTGGATTTGTGGCATTAGTTCCAAAGAAATACCATTTGTGAGTCTGAATGGAGTTGTTTCTCCCCATTTAGAGGTGGTTCACAATCTGGTGTTTCTCCTGAACTCACACCCCTTGCTTGATGAGTAGGAGGCAGCTATGGCCAGGAGGACATTCACACAGTTACAGCTTGTGGAATAAATGCACCCATTACTGTCTTGGGAAGCCCTGTTCACAGTCATTCCTGTCTGAATCGCTTCCTTTTGGGATTATATAATGCATTTTATATGGGACTATCCTTGAATAAAACAAGCAACATAGCTTGATCTAGACCCAAGTGCCTTCTTATACTGTGTTGATAGTAATTGGCAGAGACTGGCTCAGTCTAAGTTTGTTCAACCATGGATCCTTTCCATTTCTGAATCTAACATGGTAATTTATGAGGGTAATTTAATTTGCCTGCAGATCTAATTTTAAACATGAGATGACTAGGCCACTGGTGATACCTATGTGACATATTCAGAAGGACGTAGGGATATCATGAAAATGCACACTTTGTCCCCAGGCTTAATGAATATAACTGCCTGTCTCACATCCTGTTTTCTCAATATCAGTTGATGCTTCAACATTTGCTTGGGTTCTAGGTTTCAAAGGTATTCAGTTGACGATTTCCAAAAATCATGTCATTATAACCTTAATTATCTTAATTATCCATCTGAATTATCGCATACCAAGGAAACAAATTGGGACACATGGTAAGGCTCAAAATACATATCCATAAGTTTATTCTGCTGTGAGCAGAAAGTCTTACTCAGTCATTACTCACTGCACAGCCTAGCTAGCCAGTTGTTAAAATACTCATACATGCATGAGTATTTTTGTGAGGATTTTTGTGTACTTTGTAAATTATTGCTCCTATTTTAGCAATATTTTAAAGGTATCTTTATTATTTAGACACAGTTGGGGAACAGCTCTTTATTCACTCATTCAGAGCTTTCTGTGTTGCTTTTTGATGAAAAAAAAAACCAAAAAAGGATAGGAGAGATTCAGGCACAAAGTCACTGGGGATCCAGCAGCATATAAATGTTATTCTTATTATTGTGTCACAAACATTTGATTAAAGCCCCACACATAAGAAAAGAGTAAGACTTCGATTGAACTTTTATGTCTGCCCTCTTGACTTTTTAAACCAATCTGCAGATACCCATTTCCAAAGCAAAATGCAGTGAAGTAAGTAAACAATTTTTTTGAATAGAATAGAATAGAATAGAATAGAATAGAATAGAATAGAATAGAATAGAATAGAATAGAATAGAATAGAATAGAATAGAATAGAATAGAATAGAATAGAATAGAATAGCAGAGTTGGAAGGGACCTTGGAGGTCTTCTAGTCCAACCCCCTGCTCAGGCAGCAAACCCTATACCATTTCAGACAAATGCTTCCCCAGGTAGTATTCAAACTTTTTTTTCATCAGTGCAATGTCACCTCAACCTTACTCACCTTGTTGTCAATCAGCAATATTGTTCAACAATATCTCATTGCCACTAGGTAACACAAGTATCACAACGCAAGGAGCAAGGAAGACTAATGCAAGATTGCAAAAGGTTGGGAAGCATGCCGGCACCTCATCCTCATGAAGTCACACTAAGAAGCTCGTGCTGCATTTCTTCCTTTTACAAGAACTAACCAGAGTTTCAGCAGGGGGCAGCATCAGGCTGAACTTGTGTGAGTTTAGAAGCTATGCTGGGTTGGGCCAGAAGAGGATTTGGATGGAAATGCCAGGAAAGAACAGTGCTGTAGGATAGACTTTAAAATAGAAAAAAAAACATGCACAAGGAGACAGTGGTGAGCTACTTTTATGTCCTTTGCATGACAGTTCCATGAAGTTACCAGGACAGAATCTTATCTCAAAGGAGACTTTAATCCTAACTTTAAAAAAAGTACCATCATGTAATAGCTTCATGTACTTTCTGTAATGGAAGAGAATTAAGACATTATAATTGTTTCTCAGAGGGACAAACAAGATGTAAATGGAAATCAGAACCAGAAAAGGTGTCTTGCTGTTGCCTACTGTTGGCTGCTTCTGCTTCTTGCTCCATGACTCACTTATTCAATTGACTGTATCTAGAAGTCTTTCCTGGATCTTACTCCATTTCAAAGGATTGAAACAAGAACAGAATGGAGTATTTATATGGGCTGATGCCAAACACCTGGATTATCTATTAGCAAAAATTATTTAAGACGCAACCTCTGGGATTTTTGAGAAAAGGTCAGGGGTTATAAGATAATAAAATTTAAAACTTATTTACTATAGAAAAATCTCCTTTTTTGGTGGGTAGAAAGAAAAGCTCTCTTGGCCAAATAGGTTCCTTTTTCTGTTATTTAGTGGCTTTATAGACACATCCCAGATAGTCAGGGATTGAAAGAGAACACATATGTTTAATCAGTTTAATCCTCCCCATGCATCACTCACACGAAACCATTCAATTTGTGCTAATCATCTTAGCCTAAGCAATGGTTGAATCTCTGTAGTTTGTTTAGACAGCATATAAACCTTAATATAAGAACAATGACCGATGTTCTATGCATGACATCTCCTGCAGATCAAGCCAATCTCCTGGGAATTGTTGATTCAGTGTTACCCCACCAGGCCACAAGATCTTTAATTTCCATTCTCCTACAGGCCTTGTTCCTGTCACCTCTGCATCCTCAGGAAAACCCCAGATCTTCCAGTCACAGCCATTATCCTGCAGTCTCTTATTCTGTAGATTTCTGAGTCAAGCTTATTTATCAAGGAGAAGAATATGTTTTGGAGCATGAGCTTTAAATTCACAGAAATAGGACAGACTAAGTTCCTGCTGGCCTTCTGCATCAGGAAGAGATTTTGTTTAATAGATTGCTAGGTAGGGAGGAGGAAGCTGCCTTTTGCTTCTTCCAGTGTGCTGCAATTTGGGTCAGAGACTGAAAAATAAAAGCTCTTTATTCACTCAGCTGCAAATGTTCCTTGTGCTTTTCAGTCTGTTTTTCCCCCCAAGGAAGAAAATTGCACTCCACAGTATATTTTCCAGAATTAAATGGAAGGGATGAATGCAGTGGGCTGATTTGAAGCAGAGAGAACTGGAAGAAAGGGGAAGCTTTAGAAAAAAGCACAGTAACATGTGTAATAATTTTTGAGTAAACAACAGGGAATGTTTGCCTGGGGCATTCAGAAGCATTGTCTCTGAAATCAGGGTGCTGCTTCTCCTGATGGCTGAGCACAACACCACTAAAGATGGCTGCAAAAGACCATTGGAGTGACTTACAGGCAACTGGAACCATTTTGTTCCAGCTCATTCTGGTGGAAATATTGGGGCCTGGCTGCCGCAGAAAATTTTGCTCTTCCTTGTTGCATTGTTTTACCATCATCCTTCACAAAACCATCTGGAGCCCACTTACAATTGCCTTTATTCTTAAAACATTGAAGACATACAAAGAATAACATGAGTCGATCAGTCTCCTGCCAGCTAAACAGGAGGAGTGTGAATGATGCTCAGCCATCTGCCTCATTCCTGGGATCTGCAGTTGGTGAAGTCTTACTCCCACTCCATGGAAAAAAGGAAGTGCGTATGTTGCTCTAGCTACTGCCCATCCTTCAGCCATGTTGTCGTGGATGTTTATTAAAAAAATAAAGAAATATCCAACTAACTTACCCCTCTCCCTTTCTCACTAGCATAATCATAGTTTTGTAATCAGAAGAATGGGCAAAAGGAGAAAATATATCTCCAAAATGCAGAAAGTCACCACAAACAGGACAGCTTGAGCACCAGGAGGCATGAATTCTTCCTGGTAATGGAACCGGATGGCCACTGGTTCCACAGAACTCCAACATTTCAAGGAAGATGCTAGCTTTGCTCTGATGGTGTGGTGTTCATTCATGCAGCACCTGTTCATTCTTAACGCTGTCCCCATTTCCTTTGAAGTTCCTCCTGACAAAGCCAATTCTCACTGACCTGTTAACAAAGAGGGCAAAGCACATTCTTACGCACCTCTATTTTTCTTCCAATAAATAGACCACGTAGTAGACTACCTTGCTAATTTGCTTGCCTTAAAATTTCTCCACCATATTTAATGAATATTTTATCCATTTGGTTATTTTTGCTTACTCCATTCTTTTTGTAAGACATTTAGTCTTCCTTTTTAGATCCATATTTCTTGTTCTGTCATACCATCTAGCTAGTAATTTACTATTTATTTTATTTATAAATAAATAATAGTATTCACTATGTAGAACATAGAATAATTGGGATGGAAGGGACGCTGTCCAACCCCCTGCTCAGTCATTCAGTTCTTAGCCAATAACACTACAGCATCTGTATATAATAGTTCACGTATGTTTACATCCCTTCTAATGCCACCATGAGCATTCCTTATATATTTATCCAGAATACATTAAACAATCCAGGACACATCATATAACGCAGTTTTATTCTCTTCTCAGTGATAAGCCCTTTGCTAAACATTTCATTTATTTTTGTGAATGATTTATTCCTATCATCTAGATCAGGCCACAGAGCCTATTAGTTTGTTGTTGTTTTTTGTTTTTTTAAATTCCAGAATCCCTGGATCAAGAAGCAAAGATCTAGTAATAGTAATAGAAAATTGGCTGCTGAAAATCTTGATGTGGAGGATGGTAGAATTCCATATTATAATTGTGTTTTTATACTTAAGTAATATTGCCAATATTATTTCACATGGTTAGCATGTCCTTACCTGCTTTTGTTAAATTCCATCCTTATCATTAATGAACTATATGTCAGTGAAATCAAAGCTCATCATATTACTATGTACACATATTATTTAAGCCATATTATTTGGATTACATGAAGCAAAAATAATGTTTATAGTAGAATTAAGAGACTGAAGAGTTTACTCATTTTACATTGAATCATGAATAAAAAAGTGATTACTTTGAAGAAAACCCATGCTTCAAAGCTCTGGCAGAAATTTAGACTTAATTGTATGGTAGCTAGTAACAGAATAACAGAGTTGAAAGTGATCTTGGAAATCTTCTAGTTCAACCCCCGGCTCAAGCAGGAGACCTTATATGATTCTGGACAAATGGTTGTCCAATCTCTTTTTTAAAAATCATAGTGTTGGAGCCCCCATAACCTCTGGAGGCAAGCCATTCTGCTGATTAATTTTCTCATTCTCAGGAAATTTCTCCTTGGTTCTAGATTGCTTCTCTTTTTGGTTAGTTTCCAACTTTCCATCCATTACTTCTTTTCCTGTCTTCAGGTACTTTAGATAACAGGTTGACCCCCTCTTCTTTGTGGCAGCCCCTGAGATATTGGAAGATTGTTATCATATCACCCCTAGTCCTTCTCTTTGTTAGACTAGATATACCCAGTTCCTAGAGGGATGCGGTGGCTCAGTGGGTTAGGACGCTGAGCTTGTCGATCAGAAGGTCGGCAGTTTGGCGGGTCGAATCCTGAGTGCCGCGTAACAGAGTGAGCGCCTGTTACTCGTCCCAGCTTCTGCCAACCTAGCGGTTCGAAAGTACCTAAAAATGCAAGTAGAAAAATAGGGACCACTACGGTGGGAAGGTTACAGCGTTCCGTGCGCCTTTGGCGTCTAGTCATGCCGGCCACATGACCACGGAGACGTCCTCAGACAAGCGCTGGCTCTTCGGCTTTGAAACGGAGATGAGCACCGGCCCCTAGAGTCGGAAACGACTAGCACGCATGTGCGGGGGAACCTTTACCTTTACCTTTTTTACCCAGTTCCTGCAATTGTTCGTTGTGTGGTTTAGCCTCCAGAATCCTTATCATCTTTGTTGCTATTCTCTGCACTTTTTCTAGAGTCTCAACATATTTTTTGTATCAGGCTATCAGAACTGGATCAATATTTCAAATGTGGTCTTACCAAAGCATTACAAAGAGGTACTAACATTGCATGTGATCTTGATTCTATCCCTCTGTTGATGCAGCTTGGCTTTTTTTTTTTTGCAGGTATAGCACACTGCTGGCTCACATTTAAGTGGTTGTCCAATTGAACTCCTATACTGTGCCACAGACTTCTCCTTTTTAAAATATGCATGCCAGTTGGTTCTGTCCACCAATGGCTACATATTAGTGCTAAAATATATGCAAGTATTTTTTTTACTTTCTGTGTACCCACCAGAGCTTCCTGCAACATAATAAACATACCCAAAGCCCCCTGCTCCCATGAGTTAATGGTGTGTAGGGTAAGTCACTGGTTCCCTCAATATGTTGAATTGTTGTGTGGCATATGGAGCCTTCTAAAGCAACATATTTATTGTTTAAAATTCTACTTGTACTTTTCTGGGTAGGTGTGTCTTCTCTGTCTTTATCTGATCATTCCCACTAAATGATTTTGGGACTTTTTGAGATTGCTCTGTATCCCTACCTACCTGCACTACTTTGGCTTGTTTGGAGAAGTAAATTGGCTTTGGCTCTATGCCTGCTTATTTGAAACCAGAGCTAAAAGGGAATCTTTCCTGCTCATCTTTGATAAAAAGGGTGTCTGGGCAGTTTGTGTTTTCATTGGCAGAAATGTCTGCCTTGCCCTCATAGTATGCATTCCTCTCTCTCACTTCAACTACCTACAAACATAAGGTAGACAGAGCTATTTGACTACGTACTCAGCTCTGAAGTGAATAAGCTCTGCTCTCAACTTCAAATATGACAAAGGAAAGGTATTTGAGTATTTCCATTTTACTAAACACTACCCAATGCATACCCTCCTATCGCAGTGCTGTGAATGCAGGGGGTAGGGGAAGAATAGCAATTTTTTTACATTGGGGAAGGACTTGCTCTAGTTTAATAAATTAATGGTCACTTTTATACTCTGTCATTGGGCAGCTGGAGGGAATCCTGATTAGCTCATAATCTCTGCATTCTCTCAGTATCCCAAGAAGAAGAAATGAAGAGACTGAGCGGTAGAAACGGTGCCACGTGGAAATGCCATCTTCATTACGAAGCAACACTCTCTTTTTTCTTTTATAGGGAACCATGTGTTCCATAGAGACTTTGGAGATTAATTTCTACTATTAGTATGAATCAAATGGGTCAATGATTTAACTTCATATAAGGTTTCTCCTTGGCTTCAAATATACTCTGTGTATCTCTATATTTTAGGGACGCGGTGGCTTAGTGGGTTAGGATGCTGAGCTTGTCGATCAGAAGGTCGGCAGTTTGGCGGGTCGAATCCCGAGTGCAGCGTAACAGAGTGAGCGCCTGTTACTTGTCCCAGCTTCTGCCAACCTAGCAGTTTGAAAGCACGTAAAAATGCAAGTAGAAAAATAGGGACCACTACAGTGGGAAGGTAACAGCGTTCCGTGCACCTTTGGCATCTAGTCATGCCAGCCACATGACCACAGAGACATCCTCGGACAAGCGCTGGCTCTTCGGCTTTGAAACGGAGATGAGCACCGGCCCCTAGAGTTGGAAACGACTAGCACGCATGTGCGGCAGAACCTTTACCTTTACCTTTTATCTCTATATTTACAGCCATGATGCATAACGGTATATTTCAGGTATTCAGGCAATACAAGAAAAGACCTTAGTTCTATGCAGCCCATCCGAATTGCTTATTGACTTTAAGCATGATAGTGCTGCTAATATTTAATACCACAAAAAGAGTTGAAAGTCAGGTTGTTTTTAGAAACCATTCTATCATAATATATGCTTGTAGGAAGAAAAGTCTTCATCATGGTTTCATCCAAGCCGGGGATAAACAACATGGTGACTGGTTATAGTTTACTGCAGAAGAAAACTGGACAGAAAGATGGATCCAGCAGAAAAAGGACTGAGCACATGTAGGGAGTCGGTTTTATACCCACTGGTGTCTTTTGTTTGGAGTTATTTCCTGTGTCAGGCTTTGTATTTCCTGTGTCATGTATTCTGACCTGAGTCTGTGTGTGCCTTTCTGGTATTCTTGATGGTTGTGGGTCAATCCTAGTATGTCCAAAGGCCATATCCTGCTTCCCTGGCACTGGGGTATGTAGATTTTATGTCTTTTGTCTTCCTAAGCTTCTAGCTCCAATCTTCCTGATGGTTTACATTTGCATGTCTATAGAACTGGTTTTCTGCTTGGGGGAAGGAGACCTGGGACTATTAAGAAAACTGGGCATGCTTTCCTGGTTCTTCAATAACTTTTTAGGAAATATATTTTTCTGCCAATATTTCCTTCTCTGTGGAGCTGGCTTCCCACATGCTGAACTTCTGTTAATGTTAACATTAAGAAAAGTTTTCCAATCACTTTGAAATTGAAAGATCCTTATGAAAATTAGCTGAAATGGAGCTACTAACTGGATTAACTAAATTATTTTGGCACCAGAGGTTGTAGATCTCACAAGCACATCTCTTCTCTTTTCATAAAAATATCACAGAAGGCATTTACGTTTCTAGAGGTTTTTTTGTGACAGCCCAGTGCCTTAAATAGCTGTCTTTTGTTTAGGTTGCCCGGGGATGATTCTTGAGCCAGTTCTAGTAGCATAATTGTACTGCAATAATAAATCAATAGAAGCAGCGTTGTCCATCTGTGACTCTGTGTGACTACACTACATACATAAGCTTGGGTTTCAATTGTAAAAATATAGCTTAAAACTGTCCTGCTCCAGAATAAATTCAGATACACAAATATTCTTTTGTGTCTCAAAGCAAATAAAGTACATGCTGGTATCACTATGCTGTTTCCATCAATTCAGTATTTGTACTTTTACTTGGTATCACTTCAGCTACAACCTTCTTTTCTATGATAATAATGGGCTAAAATTTCCATTTAGTTTTCAGTCAATAGCACAAATGAATTTGAGCCCCTTCAGTCAAAAGAGCTTTTAATATTTCTTTCCTGGAATGTCATATATTTGAAGGACATTCTGGTGATGTCACAGATTGAACAAGCTGCAGAATAATTTTATTTATTTATTTATGGCTTTGTTTAAACATGTCTCTTAACTCTATACTTGATGCTTTTGATGAGTTCTACTTACCTTCTGTGGGGAAAACTATCACTTGTATTGGGTATGAGACCTATCTATAAACATTTGCTGTTTGCTTCTGTATATATATGCATGCATTATATTCCACAATAGATTGGCAACTAACCATATTCATTTCTTTCTTAAAATGTTGGGCTCCAATCATAGTTCTTCCAGTGAAATGCTTCCTTTATCAGAAATCTTGCCTTCCCTGGTGCCCATACAAACAAAACCTGCATTACTTTGGTGGGGGGGTGGGGGGCAAAGATGAGACAACTTGGTTGGAATCTTTCAAACACCAGGGTTCAAATTCAGCAGTGCATATTTGGGAGTGAATCAAATTCATTAAGCATATCTGTGCGGGACCAGATTGTAACTAGCTTAGGAATTAAGAATTGTATGTAAGAACATTTAGCATTTAAAGGGTTAATGCTGTTTCCTTAAGAGATGGCTTCTGGGAAATGTAGTCTAGTTGTTAGTCCTATATCTAGTCAGTGGGAGGAGCTTCAAAGTTTATTGCAGGACATCCTGGTTACGTGCCAGGTTGAAAAAGCCTTTTGTTTTAATCACCATCGTGCACGCATTGATCAGCATCCATAACAATGCTTAGCTGAGATGGAGAAATCACTCCTTTTTTACACTACGAGAATGAACAAATATGGGCATAAATATGCTTCTATGACTGGATGAATCTACTGCAAATGTAAGTCTTTGCTTAGAATTCCTGGACAATAAATATTTGTTTTACAATCATTTTCATTGAGTTATGCTGTCTGGAATTTGGGACTACAAAGCATTTTAGTTAAAAGTTCCAGAACAGTATCTAGAGACAGATGCTTAAGATCTGAAAGGGTGAGTAAGGTTTATTGAGGAAGCAGCATGCTTTGGGGTAGGGGGCAGGAGGAGGGGAGGAAGGGGAAGGTAATTGGGGCTGCCAAATCCAGATGGTCACAACAAAGATGACATCAAAGATAGAGAGTTCTGCCTGTCTCCACTGGAGATCTGGACTGCAGTGGTGAAAATTTGGACTACCAAAAATGGCAATCCATTTTTGCAATCCAAATCTGGTAATCGTAAAAAGAGGAACAATTTATCTCTCTTCTTTTTCTTTTCTATTTTGCCCTCTCTCTCTCTCTCTCTCTCTCTTTCTCTCTTATGAAAGCAATACAATTGTTTAAAAAGTAAGCAAAAAAATTAGTCTAATAGCACCTTTTCCAACTAACACATTTTACCAAAAAGGCATCCATTGTTGTGAACTCCACTCACTTCATGTCTTGCCTTAGGATGAGAGCCATGTTAATTCATTAGCAAAAAGGCACAGCAAAATAGTGTTGAGTGGCTAAACTCCTCCCAATCCCTGGCCAAAAGTGTAGCCCCATCTATTCCAGGGATGCCGTGAGCTCACAAAGAAGATAGCAAAGCTGCCTACATCAAGTGAGAGGGAGGCAATTCTTACATTTGACTAAAGGGAGTCAATTCTTATGACTAAAAATAAGAATCAACCTTCTGCTTCATCAGACCTAAAGCCAGATGGCTCACCATCCTGTTTCCATACTGGGCCACCAGATGCCTCCAAGATCACCACAGCAGGACATGATTATTATAGTTCTTCCTACTCACGTACTCTACCCACTAGAATTGAGAGGGCCCTTGTCCATATAATATCTTTTTCACTGAGATTGGAGAGGAGTCTTTCCATGAATATCCACAGAAAACCTTGAAATGGCCATTTTGAAGCTCACCACTAGAAAGAGAGTGATACTGAGGGCAAAAGAAGTCATCAAGAAAGATGAAAGCTTAAGTGTGTATTCATCGTATATGCATACTGAGATAAGGTGAAAAATTAGTTTTAACTCCACTGTTAACATTCTCTCCCTTTTCATTTCTCTTCTCTAATTTTATGTAGTGCCAATCAAAGTGTTTTCAATAGCATATTTTTGACTAAAATGGAAGTCCTGAAAGCTACAAAATGAACTGCAGACTGTTGTGCTTTGAGCTATTAATGCCATAGAAATTACTATAGAAAAGGTGTCAGTCAGCTCTCAGAAGGAGTATAATTTTCAAATCAAAATGCATCCTTCTTTTGTTAAATTCTCCTGTCAGATGTCTCAAAGCTGTGAGATTTTACCAACAAATCCTTTTTCCAGATCAGAGCTTCTAAGAAAAACTTTATGTATTATTTATTTTAAAAAACATTTTGCTTTACCGTCGTACTGGGCCTTTCCTTCTTCTCCTGTGCTCTCATTTTAATCAATTTTCTATTGTGAATCTCTGGACAGAAAACTGATTTTTATCATGGATTTCCACAGGAAAGGAATCAAATCAGAATGGTGGCCCCAACCAGGTGATCGAAGGACCTCCCCTTTCTTTGTAAATGGTTTGCAATTGTCTTCTTTCTAAGGCTAAGAGAAAGCAATTGACACAAAGTCACACAGCTTGATTTGGGTCTAGAAAGGCTACAAAGGCTTCCCAGCTCTTTGTTCACTAGATGATCTTATATAATCCCGTGTATGGAGGATTGCTTGCTTAATTAATAAAAGGTTTTATATTCTGCAACATGTTCTCCACTTCCTAATATTTTTTCCTAATATAATCAAGAAAGCTAGCTGTAAGAAAATATTCGCCTTTAAACAGCAAAGTAGAAATTGCAAGTGGGATCCACTTCACAACTCTTCAAAGCAGCTAACAGGTTCATAGAGGCTGGGAAACATTTAACAGGGAGTTAATTTATGGTCCAAAGCTTCTGCCTTAGAACAAATGCTTGTTACGAGAGCTTGGCTAAACTATTGATAGATATTTAATCTATGCCAGGTTTCTGAGTAATTTCAAAAAGTAACCAGATGATGAAATACATATTTGCTAGAACAGCTGTGGTAGTTCCATCTTCACCAAAAAAAATTCCACCAGGGATGTTACGGAGTCTGAGAAATCCTTGATACCCAGAAGAACCATCAGAATTTCACCTACTTCTAATACTAGCTGCCCAGAGTTGTTTATGGTGTGGAATATTCACACCATTTAAATCTGGATTCTTCTTAAGGAGCTAGAACTTGCCCCAAAAGTATTGTCATCTAATTTATCATCTCAGCATGCTCAAAGATAACGAGAATAAATACACAGCAAGCAAATATATGCTTAGAGATTCAGAATGGGGTTTGAAAGGGGATAGAGTTACCCATTCTTGAGCAGTGCCTTATTTAGCTGGCTTACGCAGAAAGGCTGTTTGCAGCACAAGGTGAACAGCTGACAATTAATTTTCTTCCCTATCTCCTCTATACAACCCTTCCACCCTAGCCCTGGCAGGCGCTGCATTTCGTGTTGAGTGTACACCAAATCCACTTTGCAATATGCACTAACAGATGGCATGCCAGACATACTGGAATATGGGCTCCCTGATCATTCCCTCTAGGCAGTGAGCCAAGATCCTACTGTGACAGAAGAGAGAGAGACAGGCCCTTTTCTACTCCTTGTTTCGTTCTACTTTCCTGAAATTCAATAAAACCACCCTGTCCAGATTTGGGGCTAAAATAACAGTTTGGGGCATGATACTCTCTCAGTTTCTGGTTACAAACACACCTCATTATTAGAATATATAGAGTGGAGCAAACTTCATTCTGAGCTAGATCTTGTTTTAACTATGATGTTTTGTGAATGCTAGAAACACAGAAAAAGGCCAGAATTAATAGGTGAGATTGGATAGTGGTCAGCTGTGCATTGTGAGTGCATAGTTTGTTTTCCAAGTGCAGCTCCAGATCTGAACCAGTCAAGGATAGAAATCCTTCCTTGCATTTCTAGAAAGCTATGATTATTGTCTTGGTAAAATTCAGACAGTCACACCTGCAAAAGCAAGTCTAGCTTCTCTCTTTGCTATGGCTCATGGTGCAGAAAATGTAATGGAAACTGGACTGCATCACTGTCTCTATTAAATTTTTTTTTTTTTGCCGGCTCCAAAGATGGCGGACGTGCTGGGGAGAGCTCCGTAACCCCCAGTGGTAAGGCGTCCCCCCAGGAGCCCCCCAGGGATGTCAACAGACCCCTGGGGTGGGGTCAGAAGTTGGGCAGCTGAGATGGGCAATGTGCTGTCCGCTGCCGCCCCGAATCAGCTGTAGGGGTGCCGGGACATCTCCGCCCCACCGCCTGGGCAGTTGGCGGCCGTTTTAAATGGGGCCAACATCCTTGCTCTGCCTCAGCCGCCTGATCTACTCTGGGTGGCGGCGGCGGCGGCGTCCCCGAAGGATCAAAGGAGACGCCGCAGATCATCTGTGAGGCGGAGGCGGCGAAAGCGAAAGCGGTGAGAGCGCCCCAAGCCCAAAGCCGGCCATCTTCCCAGGGGGCTGGAAACAGCGGAGGCGGTTGGCGGTGACATCTTCGGCACACCCCCTGAGCCGCTGCGGCTATACAGCCAGCTGAATTGAGGCCGACACCTCCGCTCTACCTCGGCTCCCCTGGCCCGCTCCCGGGCAGCGGCGACGTCTCCGAGGATCAGAGGAGGCGCCGCGGATCAGCTGGGCGGTGGAAGAGGCGGCAGCGGAGACGACGGCGGCCGGGACTGCTTCTCCAGGCCCAGTCATTCGCCACCCAGGGGCCTTGACACCGGCGGTAGCGCTGGCGGCGTGGCATCTCCGGCCCGCCCCCTGAGCCGCTGCTGCCGTTACAACCATCCTGAGTTGCTGTTCTGCCTCGGCTGCCTAATCTGCTCCCGGATAGCGGCGGCGTCTCCGAGTGATCAAGGAGACGCCGCAGACCAGCTTTAGGACGGTAGCGGCAGCAACGAAGACGCGGGCGGTGAGACAGCTTCTCTGGGCCCCGGTCGACCGTCCTCCGAGGGGCCTTGACAGAGGCCTTGACAGAGGCGCTAGCAACAGCAGTGCGACGTCTCCGGCCCGCCCCCTGAACCGATACAGTCATCTTGAGTGGGGCCGGTGCCTTGGTCTTCCTAGACCACCTTGGGCTGCTCCTAGGCGGCGGTGCCTCCGTAAGATTCGCACCAAAGGAGACGCTGGGCAATGGAGGCGACGGCGGCGTGGGCCACAGCAGCAGCGAAAGCTTCTCCAGGCCCCGGCCGACCACTCTCACCAGGATCCCTTGACGCCGGCAAAAATGGACACGGCGTAGCGTCTCCGGCCTGCACTCTGAGCCGTTTGCAACCGCCACGAATGGGTGCCAACGACTCCTCTATGCCCTATACGGCGGAAGCGGCGGCAACGAAGGCGAGGACAGCGGTGACAGCCTCTCCGGGCCCCGGTCGACCGTTTTTGCCCAGGGCCCTCTGACAGCGGCGGTAGTGGCGGAGGCGAGGCATCTACGGCTCACACCCTGAGCCACCTCTTCGAGACACCTTGAACGGAGACGGCAACAGCAGCGACATGACACCAGGGACTCCCATACCTCTGGGAGGCCACGCTCCGGACGGTCCCCAACCAATAGGGGCCTATAGAGCTGCGGCCGGGAACAACGCCCAGAGGATCAGGGAGGGAACTGTTTGGGCGGCTGAACCACCAGAGCTGACGCCAATTAATGAATCCCTCCATCTTGCCTTCTGCCCACTCTCAACCACCCTTGCCCATTCTCTCCCCACAGGACATAACGGGCCTGGGTGCAAGCCACGGTGGCAGAGTGGCTTGGCCTTACACCTGCAACCCCATAGAGGTGAGAGCTCTATGGGGTATGCTTCACCCAGAGTACGTTCTGGACCACCCCCGGAAGCAGAGACACAACCCATCGTGAGAGGATGAGGAGTGGCCTGCTTCTGGGGGTTCGCCCGGCCAAGTGGCAGTGGCAGGGCGACGATCCAGAAACGCACCTACCCGACTCGACCCTCCTGCAAATTCACCATCCAGGGGACTGCCTTCCCAGAACCCCTTGTGACTATGCTCGTTCAATACTCCAGCACAGTACTACACGCCCTCAGGGGTTCCCCACTCTCCTGGGTGCAACCCGCCTGCACCACATCCAATCTCGATGACGGGCCCAACCACTGGGCCTCTGAGAGATGGCCGGGCAGGGTCAGGGGCCTCCAGCATAAGCCCAACAAGAGGCCCCTGATTAAATTCTTAGTTAAGTTTTTTGTGGGGTTAGGGAGGGGGGAGGGAGAAGACTATGGTTGCGCGGGAAAGGCACGCCTTCCAGCCACCATAACGCATGCCAGGCCCACGACCATTCGCGACGGTGTACAACGAGGACCAGTCGCCGATAATACCCAGTGGCGTACTGACAAACATCCCATTCCCAGGATGGTGGGGAATGGCAGAAGGTGCACAGACAGAGGGCCGTATCGTCACCGGGAGTGTCATCTCCGCTCTGTACAAGCGGTGAGACGCTCCGACCCTCTGTACTCCCCCGGAGGACCCGGGAGCGAAAGTGTACACCCTCCCATGCTAAGGCTGGTCTACCTGAATGCAAGGTCCGTAGCTAACAAAGCTCACCTCATTCGTGACCTAGTGGAGAGCGAGCATGCGGACCTGGCTTGCATCACGGAAACCTGGCTGGGCCCAGAGGGTGGTGTCCCTCTGGTTGACCTCTGCCCGCCAGGTTTCCAGGTGCTGCACCAGCCTCGGGCCCATGGGAGGGGCGGGGGAGTGGCAGTTATCATCAGGGAATCCCTTAGCCCGCGAGAGACCACCGTCCCTCAGATGGTCGGGTGTGAGTCTCTCCTACTGAGATACGGCCCAGGGGCGCAGTTGGGCCTGCTGCTGGCGTACCTACCACCTAATCGTGCAGCGGCGGCCCTGCCCGAGCTACTCGATGTCCTCTCAGGGTTGGTGGTTGAATTCCCAAGACTCATGGTCTTGGGTGACTTTAATCTACCGTCCCTGGGAGGATCGTCCGAACTGGCTCGGGAGTTCATGGCTTCCATGGCGGCCATGGACCTGTCGCAAATAATTTCTGGACCGACTCATGAGAGAGGACACACCCCAGACTTGGTGTTCTTGTCTGGACGGTGGCGTGATGATATCGGTGGGGGTGCCACAACTGTTACGCCCCTGTCATGGACCGATCACCACCTCCTGCGGCTAGACTTCCCCTTTGTCACCCCCCACCGTGAGTGCATGGTGCCAGTCAGATGGTACCGCCCTAGGCGCCTAATGGACCCTGATAAGTTCCAGGCAGCGCTTAGGGACACACATGCACTCCCTGCTCACAGCTCGGCGGATGCCTTAGTGGAAGCCTGGGAAAAGGCAGCCACGGAGGCTCTGGACCGAGTTGTACCCTTGCGGCCTCTGACCCGGCGCAGATCCCAGCGAGCCCCATGGTTCACCGAGGAGCTCCGGGAGATGAAGCGTCGGAGACGGGGCCTAGAGAGCCGTTGGAGATCCAGTCGATCCGAATCCGACCGATTGCGACTAAGAATCCTCACCAGGTCTTATCTCGCTGCGATAAAGGTGGCAAAATCCAACTACTTTTCCACCCTCATCGCGTCCGCAGATAATCGCCCGGCTGCCTTGTTCAGGGTGACTCGCTCCCTATTAAACCAAGAGGTGAGGGAGGAACCCTTACAGGGTCGAGCCGAGGAATTCGGTCAATATCTGCTGGATAAAATTGCTCGGATTCGAACTGGCCTGGATTCCAACTGGGCTGAGATGGAAGAACAAGAAATGGACAGTCTTGTCGACGTCATCTGGGAGGAATTTGATCCTGTAACTCCTAAGGAAGTGGACAGGATTATGAGAAGGTTGAGCGCCTCCACATGCTTACTGGACCCGTGCCCTTCCTGGCTGGCCTATGCAGCTCGAGAGGGGACACGAGACTGGTTCCTAGCGGTCATCTCTGCTTCTCTGAGTGAGGGTCACTTCCCCACCGCCTTGAAGGAGGCGGTGGTGAGACCTCTCCTCAAGAAGCCCACCTTGGACCCATCCTCTTTGAATAACTTTCGTCCTGTCTCCAATCTTCGCTTCCTTGCGAAGGTTGTTGAGAGCGTGGTGGCGCACCAACTTCCTCAGATCCTGGATGAAGCGGTTTATCTAGACCCGTACCAATCGGGTTTCAGGCCGGGCTACAGCACGGAGACGGCATTGGTCGCTCTGATGAATGATCTCTGGAGAGCCCGGGACAGGGGCCATTCCTCTGTCCTAGTCTTATTAGACCTCTCGGCGGCTTTCGATACCATCGACCATGGTATCTTGCTGCGACGCCTCAGGGGACTGGGAGTGGGAGGCACGGTTCTGCGTTGGTTCTCCTCCTTTCTCCAGGGTCGCTCGCAGTCGGTGCTGACAGGGGGACAGAGGTCGACCCCGAGGCCTCTCGCTTGCGGAGTCCCTCAGGGGTCGGTCCTCTCGCCTCTCCTGTTCAACATCTACATGAAACCGCTGGGTGAGATCATTCGCAGCTTTGGAGTAGGGTACCATCAGTATGCTGATGACACCCAGCTTTTTATCTCAACTCCAAACAATATCAGTGATGCCCTCGACGTGATGTCCCGCTGCCTGAAAGCGGTCCGGGAATGGATGGGGAGGAACAGGCTTCAACTGAACCCGGACAAGACTGAATGGCTGTACGTACCGGCAAGCCAGGATATTCAGAACGTCCCATTGCTTAACATCGGGGACAAGTTACTACCCCCTGTTGATAGGGCCCGCAACCTGGGTGTCCTCCTAGACTCGCAGCTCTCCCTGGAAGATCACATAGGAGCTGTGACCAAGGGGGCCTTCTCCCGGGTTCGACTAGTTCGCCAACTACGGCCTTATCTGGACCTGGATTCCTTACGTACAGTCACCCATGCCCTTGTGACCTCTCGCCTAGACTACTGTAACGCTCTCTACATGGGGCTGCCCTTGAGATCCACTCGGAAGCTTCAACTGGTGCAAAGTGCAGCGGCACGGACACTCTTGGGAGCCTTCCGATACTCCCATATCACACCTCTTCTCCGTGCGCTGCACTGGCTTCCGGTTGCCTTCCGTGTGAAGTTCAAGGTGCTAACAATGACATACAAAGCCCTACATGGCATGGGTCCGGACTACCTACGGGAGCACCTTCTGCCAATGTCAGCACCTCACCGTCCTGTGCGCTCCCACAGAGAGGGCCTCCTCAGGGTGCCACCGCTCAAGGAATGTCGGCTGATGGCCCCCTGGGGGAGGGCATTCTCAGTGGGTGCGCCAGCCCTCTGGAACAGCTTACCAACCGAAATCCGGATGGCCCCCGACCTCCGCACCTTCCGACGCGACTTAAAAACTTTCCTGTTCCAGCAGTCCGGCCTGGCATGATAGCTTTAATTGGGGTCCCAGTTTGTTTTACTATTGTTTTTATTGTTCAATCTGTATACCTTCCTTCCTCTGTACACCGCCCCGAGTCCCTCGGGAGAAGGGCGGTTTATAAAAACAAATAAATAAATAAATAAATAAATAAAAGCAGAACAGTAACAAGAAACTCATCACTTGGTTAAATTAGCTAAGGGCAGAGCCATCTAATGACTAAACCATTTAATGACACTATCCATGTAATTAACAGGTTTGGAACACAGGAGTAACTTCTCCTTTATTCTCTGCCTGGCTATCTCAATGCTATTATCAGATCCAGCTCTGCTGAAGGTTACAATGAACTACAACATTTAATGAAAAGGATTAAAATGATTAATGGGTAAAGAAATGCTGGATAATAGCAAGCTGAATCCAAGAGGTAAAAATAGATGACTATGCCAGGCGTGTATCGGAGCAAAGGAAGGACAAGGAGAAAAAAGTAAGACAGAGTCTTCAACTCTTCAACTTATTTATGCATTTTCTATGCTTTAGCTAGTAAAATTATTTTAAGCAGTTAATTAATAAAAATAAACACAAATCATACTCAACATGTAGTCCTCAATGGAACTACAAATAAATAAATAAATAAATAAATAAATAAATAAATAAATAAATAAATAAATAAATAAATAAATAAATATACTACATCCACATGGACGTATGTAAGCAGTGGGGTACTCCAGGTTCCATTTTAGGCCCAGTACTCTTCAATAGGGACGCGGTGGCTCAGTGGGTTAGGACGCAGAGCTTGTTGATCAGAAGGTCGGCAGTTTGGTGGGTCAAATCCTGAGTGCCACATAACAGAGTGAGCACCTGTTACTCGTCCCAGCTTCTGCCAACCTAGCAGTTCGAAAGCACATAAAAATGCAAGTAGAAAAATAGGGACCACTATGGTGGGAAGGTAACAGCGTTCCGTGCGCTTTTGGCATCTAGTCATGCCGGCCACATGACCACAGAGACGTCCTCAGACAAGCGCTGGCTCTTCGGCTTTGAGATGGAGATGAAACGTCTAGCACGCATGTGCGGGGGAAACTTACTCTTCAATAACTTCATAAATGATTTAAGCGAGGGAATTGAAGACGAACTCATTAAATTTGCAGACAATACTAAGCTGGCAGGAATAGCCAACACTCTAGAAGACAAAATATCCTGACAGACTTGAACACTGGGCCCTATCTAACAAAGTGAAATTCAGTGTAGAAAAAAAAGTTCTATGCTTAGGTAAGAAAAAACCATACAGCTAAAGACTAGGTGAAACGTGGCTTAATGCCAGTAATTGTGAGAGGGATTGTGGAGTCCTAGTGGACAATCAGTTAAATATGAGCTAACAGTATGTGACAGCAGCCAAAAAAGCCAATGCAATCCTGGGCTGCATTAATAGAGGGATAGAAGTTCTAGTGCCGCTTTACAATGCCTTAGTAAGACCACATTTGGAATGCTGCATGCCATTCTGGTTACCACAATACAAAAAAAAAACATTGAGACACTGGAAAGAGTGCAGAGAAGAGCAACAAAAATGATTAGGGGGCTGGAGGCTAAATCATATGAAGAATGCTTACAGAAATTGGGTATGTCTAGTCCAGGGGTAGGCAACCTTGGCTCTTTTATGACTCATGGACTTCAACTCCCAGAATTCCTGAGCCGGCTGGTTCAGGAATTCTGGGAGTTGAAGTCCATGAGTCATAAAAGAGCCAAGGTTGCCTACCCCTGGTCTAGTCTAATGAATAGAAGGACTATGGGGGACATGATAGTTCTGTTGCAATATTTGAGGGGCTCCTACAAAGGCAATAGGGTCAAACTATTTTCCAAAGCACCAATAGGCAAGACAAGTAACAATGGTTGGAAACTAACCAAGGAGAGAAGCAACCTTGAACTAAGGAGAAATTTCCTAATGCTGTGAGTAATTAACCAATGGAATAACTTGCCTTTAGAAGTTGTGGGTGCTCCATCATTTAAGGCTTTCAAAAACAGACTGGACAACCATTTGACTGAAATGATAGAGGGTCTCCTGCTCGAGCAGGGATTGGACTAGAAGACCTCCAAGGTTCCTTCCAACTCTATTATTCTATGTTCTATGTTCTAAGATGACTAACAACAATTCTTAAAACAATAACAATTTTGAATTAATTTAACAATAACCATAAAAACACGAGCAGACTTTGATCAATAGTTGAGATTTGTTAGCACTTGGCTAATCTTGTCTGGCCTTAGAAGCTAAGCACCGTTGGGCCTCTTAGAAAATGTAGATGAGATCCTACAAGTGATTTCTTGGGCTGAACACATCCTAGAAGACTGCAATGGCCAATCACTTCAAAAAGTCCGTTAATGTGTCCGTCAGGAGTCAACATGAGCTGAGGGTGTTTTTATTACTTTAATTATAACTTAGTGATCAACTGAATGCAATTATTCAAGTCACATTTATTTGTTTTCAATTGCTCATTACACTCACTCTGTGAATCAAAAATAGTCCTATTCATTTCCTTTTAACTTTTTAAATTCCACTCCTTCATCAAAGGTGATCTCAGGATGATGAACCTAAAACTGTAGAGTACAATTGCAAACAAATATTTGAACTAAAAACAAGCATTAATGGTGTTAAAAATGCCAGTATAAAAGCTTGTAAGAACTGCTGAAATAATGTGTGCTGCCTCTAAGTATTCGAAATGCGTGCTATAAATGCTCAGCATTATGATGGCTCATGTTATCATCAACATGCTGCTAACAGCAGGTTAAAAGGCAAAAGTGGGAGGATTGAACAGACTCATCACTTCCTGCCTTACTGAGATAGAAATCCCAAGAGAAATTTTCGATAATTATGGCTTGATGCAGGTGTGATAATTTTGGACTCCTGCCAGGCTGGACATAAGTAATTACCAGCTTTTATTATACTAATCACAGTCTCTTCCTCTCACATGAATTGTCACTGGCAATTTGCCATTTTTTAAAATCTCACCAGATGTTCCTGTAAAATAGCAGTTGCTGTCTGCTGATGACTGGCCTTCGTATTTTTGGCAAGTGTGCTATGAAAACACATTTAGGAAGGTAAAGGCACATCTGAAAATGCAGATTCATATCAATTCAGGCCAAACTTCAGTTTGCTCAACTGTGTAAGTGCAGTTTCTTTTGTTTCTCGATCACTTTGGATTCTTCTATTGCTTTTTAAAGTGCATACATATATGCATGCTGATATACTGTACATCTATGATGGGCATTTAGTTTTCAGACTGTTGCCTGGAGAATTTTAAAGCCTGAATTTACAGCACTTCTATTTTTTTAAAATAGTTTTGCTTCTTGAAATATAAAAAAATGTAGATAATAGTATGCATTGTAAGTTCCTAAGTTTAAGAATAGCCAAATAATGACCTTAGCATTCAGTTTATCTTGCACAGAGCAATGTGTGAGATAACTGAACATTTTGTATCCTGACATGTGCAGGAGATCAACTGAATCTTGCTTAATGAGACAGTTTACATAATGTGGAATATAGTGAATAGGAATGAAGCTGTAATCCTGAAATTGCTTTATAGATTGGAATAAGTGCTCTTTGATGGAAGGGCAAGTATCTACATGATTGTAGGCACAGGTTTAAGGCTGAGTTATATTTTGGCTCATTAAAGCTAATTTTAAAAAATTGATTTAGAACTTTTCTGTTTTATCTCATTGTCATGTATATACGCTACACAAAAAGCTGAATCCTTCCTGGAGGTTTTTGATCTTCTATTTTTGTAACAAATAGAACAAGAATTGAGTGGTTCTTCCCAACCCATTGCTAAAACCAACAGCCTCTTTTAAAGACCTTTCTTTAGAATAACATTTACAGGATATTGATATCTGCTTGTTTGGCAATAAAGCACAAATCATCTATAGCACTGGAAAGCTTCTTAATTATCTGGTTTTCAATTTCCGATAACATTTTAGATTACTCGTGTGCATATATGGAATGTTGGGTATAAAACATTTTCTCTGTGATCTTTTCATGTTAAGCAGTTTCTCAGTTTTAATTGGATAAATTAGTCTCAACTAAAATAAGATAGAGAGATGGGAGCAGGAAGCAAATGCCCAAATTTGATACAACCCATTGCATCTAGAACTGTTAATATTTAGGTCTTTGCTGTAAGTTCAACCTCCAAGGGTGATAATTCTTACAGAATGCTTGTTTGGATAAAGCCCAAGAAAAGACTTGTGATTCAAGATGCTGCTTCATGAATGGATAGGTAAGAATTCAGAATGGCATATGTGCTACTGTGCCAATGCAACATGGAAACAATTGTGTATAGCAAGTCTTGCAAGAACAGCTACCACAAATATTTTAATACCATCATGCTCTATTTTGTGTTTTATTGGAACTACTATACTTTGAGTGCCAAGATACCTATATAAGCAGGGCTTTTTTTCTCATAGAACGCTCAGAACGGAGTTCCGGCACCTTTTTTAGATGGAACCTTGTAGGGTAGGCAAGGCGGGTTGTATGACCTGTGTGAGTTCCGGCACCTTTTCCGTTTACAAAAAAAGGACTGTATATAAGGTATCAGATTCTGTCACCAAGGAGCTAAACTCAAAACAGGTTCAGAAAACGAGCTGACACAAAACATACTGGCAAAATTACTAACCAGAACAAGAGAAAGGGGATTGTACAATGCCTCTACTGAAAAATCACAAAATCTATCAATTGCTTCCCTAACCTTTAAGATCCAAAGTAGCTTGCCTTAGAACATGGTTATCTGAGGAATGCTAAAAGTATCTTTAGGGTATAATATTGTAACTGTATTTTCTGTAGCCTATTCACTAACAAAAAATCATTCAGATTTTTCTCACCTGAAAGTATTGATTCTTGATAATTGATACGAAATAATTTTACATTCTTGGCCTTTTAGTACAGTCTTCATTATATGGGAAGCAATGTTCTTGATGAGTTTGGATTATCAAATTACCTTTGGGTCATCAGATAAGACTGATAACTAAGTGATATTAGGAAAGGAAGACAAAACATGAGAACAGGCCTCATAAGAGGCTAAAAAGGACCCCTTTTTAGAGAGAACAAAGAGAACAAAGCAGGAATGAATTGATGAAGAGCTTTTGATATGACTGCCCTGCCTGGAAATACATAATTTGGCTCTATTTTAAACACCAGCATATGGAAAGAAGGGACACGGTGGCTCAGTGGGTTAGGACGCTAAGCTTGTCGATCAGAAGGTTGGCAGTTTGGCGGGTCGAATCCTGAGTGCCACATAACAGAGTGAGCGCCTGTTACTCGTCCCAGCTTCTGCCAACCTAGCAGTTCGAAAGCACATAAAAATGCAAGTAGAAAAATAGGGACCACTACGGTGGGAAGGTAACAGCATTCCGTGTGCCTTTGGCGTCTAGTCATGCCGGCCACATGACCACAGAGACGTCCTCGGACAAGCGCTGGCTCTTCGGCTTTAAAACAGAGATGAGCACCGACCCCTAGAGTTGGAAACGACTAGCACGCATGTGCAGGGAAACCTTTACCTTTACCTTTTATATGGAAAGAAATCTTAGGAAGAAAGGGCCTTAGGAAGTTATCCCTCCGGTTCTACCGTTTTAGCCACTATGTAGATGGGGAACGATAGAAGGAGCTTTTCTTTTCACCACGCAGGATTAGCCCAATGTGACTGTGCCTAAGGCAGAACCAGCCTTTATGGTGCATAGCATGGCCAGTGATTTTGGTGCCTGATCAGGAAAAATAAAGCAAAACCAAGACAGTCTCTTCTTGAGAACCAAACCTCTAATAAATTAAGTAACTTGCTATCTGTTCTACAAGCTTAGGTGCTAGAGGCTGTTTTCCCACACTACTTAATGAGATGGCTGGTCACTAAGCCAAAATAAAGGTACAGTTATCATACCATTTCACTGGACAGTATGAAATACCTTGCACCTTATGGGGAATTTTCAGTGTCTGGAGAGTGGGGATGATGAAACTTGGCAATGATAAAAGCAGCAAAGCTCCAGCTCTTTGGGCATATATTGTGACATCATATTCATAGAAAAGTGGGTAGGATTTGCACTATGACAGCACAGTCCTTGCTACCTGTAGGGGAGGGCTTATAAATTCATGCACCTGCTAAGTTTCATGTACAATAGCTGAAAAGGGGAAAACTCTGAGAAATCATTGAACTGCTCTATAGGGAAGCTGGATACTGAAGATGCAAAGATAAGGAACAAGGTAAAGGAAACTTCTTAACATTAAGGGCACTTGTTAAAACAAATGCTCTTTAAAACTTAATACTTTTTACTGTATATATAGAACTTTTGGAGAAGAGATCAGACTCATACTAACAGTGGGATAAGTAGCGGCTGTCTTAGTATAAAACAACATAAATGTTTGCTGCAATTCTATGGCACATTGAATCAAAATGAGTTACTTACATTGTAGTCTAGCATAGTGTGTATTAAGCTGTTGTTCAGATCAGTTGAATAAAATACAAGCAGACATAGAGATACATGTTGTGAGGATGCGGATTTATAATCAGCTGCAGGGGTTAATCACAGAGCCTTTGTTTCTGAGTTATAAATCACCTTTGTCAGGAGTGAGCCAGCTTACTGTGTTTTTCCATAGTTCTAAAGACATTGTGCCTGCTGAATACTAAGCCTGTGTCTTTCCTCTCTAATTTCCCTGATGGCTTGAGGTGCAGTTTGCTTTTTGCCTGGAGAAAAAACAATCCAGCCAACAGAGATGCCTACAGGATTTGCTTCATGTCTTCCCTCCTCAAGTTACTTAGCTTGTCCTGTTTACTGCATTGTGAGTTGAGGGAACAAATAATGGAATAAAAATTTAATGAGTCACAAAAGGAAAAGAGTTGTGACTACAATTGAGACCAAAGTTTATGTTGCTAAGTGAAACATTTGTTAAGTGAGTTTTGCCCCATTTTACGACCTTTCTTGCAACGATTGTTAAGTGAACCATTGCAGTTGTTAAGTTAGTAACACGGTTGTTGAGTGAATCTGGCTTCCCCCATTGACTTCGCTTATCAGAAGATTGCAAAAGCTGATCACATGACCCTGGGACACTGCAACCGTCATAAATACGAACCAATTGCCAAGCATTTTGATCATGTGACCATGGAAAGACTGCAATGGTCGTAAGTTGGGAAAATGGCCATACGTAACTTTTTTCAGTGTCACTGTAATTTTGAACAGTTACAAAATGAACTGTTGTAGGTCAAGGACAACCTGTACTTGCCTACAAAAATTAGAGCATGACCAAAACTTAAGATTTCTTCCAATCCTGTGGCTGTGGCATCGCAGCTCCCTTACCAAGGCTTCAGTTAGGATGTTTCCCTAAGTGGCAATATTGTTTCATCTCAGATATTGTGCTACACTAAAACAAAACAATGTTGTGATTTAACAAGACATGTCAATCTAGCTGCTTTCTGGTCAGTATACCCCTTCTCCCAAGTGCCTGATATTGCTTCTAAGTTCTACTTGGCAAACATGCTTGCAAAGGCGGCTTGTAAAAAACAATTGGATTTTTATGCTATTTTTTCCTCAATGGGTGCCAGCGTACAGAAGAATAAAAACCATCAACAAATAACCAGTGCTCAAAGACAATAAAATGACTAACATTAAAACAATATTCATATTTTAAAAAGTAATCTAAAGTTGTTCTGGAGCAATCATTCCAAAAAATACCCGGCTAAAGCTTTTTATACTGATATGTTGCTTTTCAGTAGAGCCAAAGGAATTTTGCTGCTGGAAGTAAAGCAGCAAGTCTGCCATCTCCTCCCACCACACAAGGAGTGCAGAAAACAAAGCAAGTCATGTTATTTTAGGGCCTGACCAAAAAAATGTTAACCTTCACTTCTCTCCCTGGAATTTAAAATAGAACAATGAAATCTGAGGCCTCTTGTCTGCATTCTGCATAAGGGTAATACTGGACCGACGAAGATCAGCCTTTAACTGGAAGCCATATTCCTGTAAAATGCTGGGTGAAACTCAGTAGTCAATCATATAATATATTTTAAAATAATAATCTACAGTATACTAAAAGGTTCCTTCACTGAGGAAGAAGATACTAGCAGGCCACTTCTAAAAATGTTGCCAAGAAAATGAGAGCGCCTTGTCCCTGTAGTAACCAGGAGTAAACTGGTGTAGACTGTTGACTAGACAGACTATAACAAAAGGAACGTGTTGTTGGCAAGACAATCTTTTCCAGTCCCTGCCCAGTTCAAATTAATTATTTCTTCAAAGAATACCATCAAGAAGAAGCTCTATTTGCACAATACACCTGCCCTTGAACTCTAGAATTTCCTGAATTTGCAGGTCACACTTTGACTGTGTGGGGATTCAGTACACCATGTGAATTCAAGCTTAGGATGTGGAAAGCAAGATGCGAAATTGCAAATGCAGCCTTTCTGTTGAAGTGGAAACATCTGCTTGCTGATACATTTCTGGACTCTTAGTTGGAAAGGGTAGAAATAGTTGGCTGAATATTAAATTAAATAAACAAATATTCCAGGTGAGGAGATTTCTGTCTGATAATCAAATTGACCCAAGATCCAATCATAATATATAAAATATTTGTTCATTTAATATACTATTCTTGTTAAATAGGGATGGGAAAACTTACAACTATTTATAGACCTGTTATGTAAAGGAGAAGAAAATTCATTGGGTTTTTTTTCCCCCAACATCCAGCTGGCATGAATTCTATAAGTTTAATGTTAAATCTATTTGACACTTGGGTCATTTTTGGGGGAGGGGGTAAGTGGTTTTTTTTTGTTTTTCTGTTTTATATTTCATTTTTGTTGATAAAAGAAAATAAATATATATTAAAAAAAGAAATAGTTGAAATCTGGACACAAAAGCAGCTGCTGAAATTTACCTTAGGAGATTTCTAAATGGCTTTTATTGGGCTCTCAATTTTTCTCTACAAGGTTTACCTTCAACCTACTTATTTTCAATTCCCATTAATGGAGGTCTCATAGAAATTTTATATAATAACATCCCCAAATATTGAATTAAATCCAGACAGGTGGGCCTGTTACACACAAAGAAGAAATTAACTGAATACCTATTAAGATGTTAAAGGACATCTGAACCAACACCACAGGTACACTCAGAAAAGATCACAAAACAATGCTAATTAAATACAGAGGGGTGGAGTAAATCAAACTTTTTAATATGCTAGTCAGTTAACTAAGGTATGTAGGAAGCACATCACAATAGTAATGGGGGACTTTAACTACCCTGATATCAACTGGGAGACAAACTGTGCACCAAGTATAAGATCAAACAGGTTCTTGACAAACCCAGCAGACAACTTTGTCTCCTATAAAGTAGAGAAGGGAACTAGGGGATCAGCCATATTGGACTTAATTCTCACTAACAGACATGAAATGATAGAAGGTGTTGAAGCTTCAGGAATCTTGGGGGGGGGAGTGATGATGCAATATTGGAATTCAACATTATGCAAGCACAAGCAATAGAACTTTAAGAGAGCCAATTTCAAATTCAGAGAGAGTTTGGGAAGGATTCCATGGATGAGAATCTTCAAGGGGAAAACAATCCAAGAAGCTTGGGAAACTTCGAAAAGTGAGATTATAAAAGTCCAGTCTAGCACAATATCAATGAAGAAGAAAAATAACAGCTGACTTTGTAATAATGCTGCTTGGGGGTGTGTGTGAAAGCCCTAATAAGCAGGCATATACATAGAATGAAGGCTACTGCTAAGCTTGTAAGCCGCCCTGAGTCTTCGGAGAAGGGCGGGATATAAATGGAATTAAAATAAAATAAATAAAGAGCTCTCTGATAAATTGAAAGACAAAAAAGACAAATATAAAAAGTGGAAAAAGGGGCACATAACTAAGGCAGAACATCAGCAAATAGCCCAAGCCTGCAAAGATGAACTGAGGAAAGCTAAGGCTCAAAATGAATTAAGGCTTGTGACAAAAGTAAAAAATAACACAAAAAGCTTCTTTCAACATATAAAAAAAACCAAGAAAAAAGTCAAGGAAAAGATTAGTTCATTAATGGGAGAAAATGGCAAGAAGGTGACAAGCAAAAGGGAGAAAGCAGAAATGCTTAACTTGTTTTTTGCAACCGTCTTTATACAAAAGAAAAAAACAGTCCACTATCAAAAAAGTACCATAAAAACAGATTAGGAAATTCAAATAGGCAGGATAATGGTAAGTGAGCACCTGTTCACTGTAGATGAGTTCAAAACACCAGGGCCAAATGGATTACACCCCAAGGTTCTGAAGGAACTGGCAGACATGATCTCAGAACCACTGAACTATATCTTTCAAAGATCCTGGAGCACTGGGGAACTACCGGAGGACTGGAAAAGATATAGTTCCCATCTTCAAAAAAGGGAAAAAAAATGGATCCAGGAAACTACAGATCTATTAGCCTGACCTCAATACTTGGGAAGATTCTGGAAAAGATAATCAAGCACTGAATGAGCGAACACCTAGAGGCAAACAAAGTCATAACCAAAAGCCAACATGGCTTTGTCAAAAACAGATCATGCCAGACAAATCTTATTGTATTCTTTGACCAAGTGACAAAATTAGTGGACCAAAGGAATGCTGTAGATATAATTTACATGGAATTTAGTAAGCATTTGATAAAGTAGACCACAACCTACTACTTGATAAGATAGAAAAATTAAAATTAAAAATTAAACAGCATAATTACCTGATGGATTGGTAACTGGCTGACCAACCACACTCAGCATGTGGTCCTCAATGGAACAGCATCTACATGTAGGGAAGTATGCAGTGGGGTACCCCAAGGCTTTGTTTTAGGCCCAGTACTCTTCAACATCTTCATTAATGATTTGGATGAAGAAATAGATGGGGAACTCATCAAATTTGCAGACGACACCAAGCTGGCAGGGATAGCCAACACTCCAGAAGATAGGCTTAAGATACAGAAGGATCTTGACAGACTTGAACATTGGATGCTATCTAACAAAATGAAATTAAATGGTGAAAAAAGTAAGGTTCTATATTGAGGCATGAAAAATCAAATGCACAGGAGTAGGTGGGGCCTTGCTCAATAGTAGTAACTGTGAGAGGGATTGTGGAATCCTAGTGGACAAACAGTTAAATATGAGCCAGCAGTGTGCTGCAGCTGCCAAAAAAGCCAACACAGTTCTAGGCAGCACTAACAGAGGGATAGAATCAAGATCACATGAAGTATTAATACCACTTTACAATGCCTTGGTAAGGCCACACTTAGAATACTGCATCCAGTTTTGGTTGCCATGATGTAAAAAAGATATTGAGGCTCTAGAAAGAGTGCAGAGAAGAGCAATAAAGATAATTAGGGGACTAGAGGCTAAAACATATAAAGAATGGTTTCTGGAATTGGTTATGTCTAAATTAATGAAAAGAAGGGCTAAGGGTGACATGATAGCAGTGTTCCAATATCTCAGGGGTTCCCACAAAGAAAAGAGAGTCAAGCTCGTCTCCAGAGCAGCTGAAGCCAGGACAAGAAGCAATGGATGGAAACTAACCAAAGAGAGAAGCAACCTAGAACTAAGGAGAAATTTTCTGACAGTTAGATCAATTAATCAGTGGAACAACCTGCCTCCAGAAGTTGTGAATGCTCCAACACTGGAAATTTTTAAGAAGACATTGAACAACCATTTTCTGAAATGGTATAGGATTTCCTGCTTGAGCAGAGGGTTGGACTAGAAGACCTCCAAGATTCCTTCCAGCTGTGTTATTCTGTTGTATTTTCATTTCAGGTGAGTTTAATAACAAAAAATGAGAGTGTTATACATTCACATAATAAATCTCATCATAGGCTAAGAAAATCCAGGAATTAGTAAACCAGAATAGCCCCTGGGTCTGAAGCTACAACTTGCAGACCACATTATTAAAAGGAATGCTTCAAATATTTAAATCAGTTTGGATCAAAACGTTTGAGAGAAATAAGATTAAAGTAGTTTCCAAAGGCCTTGGGCAGGGGCAAGGACAACAAAAGTCCCCTGACGTAACCTTTAAGTGTGCTTGTTTTGATTTAGTAGGCATCCATCATCTCAGTTTCCTGCCACTTCTGAGTATAAAAGAAGGATTATGCTGAATCAGATAAAAAGACTGATTCCAGGTCCACATTCTGCCTCTTTATGTCGATATCCATTTTGCCCTCAGAATTCATCAAGACCAAAGGCTAAACCTTCAGTAGATTTAACCCCTAATTGGATTGTCCCATGTATTTTACAAAGAAATGAAGATAAAGGCAGGATCAAAAAGTCAGCACCCTAATAAGCATACCGATGCCCTATGAAACCATTGTTAATGTCCATTTTACTTACTGAATTCATGAAGACCTAACTCTAATCCTAAATGGATTTTTCCTCAGTGGGATTTTACCTTATATTTTATGGGATTTTACCTTATATTTTACCAGGAAATGTTTAAGCAGGCTCGAAAACTCACCACGCTCCTATAAATCAATTGGCAATGTCTATTTTGCTTTACAAATTTATGGAGACCTAACACTAATCCTAATTGGATTTCCCACAATGAGATTGTCCCATGTATTTTATCAGGAAAGGTAGCTAAGACAGTCTCAAAAAATCAGAGTCCTCTTAAACATGAATCTCATGGCAATACCCATTTTGCTCTCCAAATAAATGGAGACCCAATTCTACCCTTAAGTAGGTTTTGCCTACAATGGAATTTTTCGATGTATTTTAAATGTAGATAAAGCAGACTCTAAAGGTCATCGTGCTCCTACATATACCAATGTCCTATGAATCTGTTCACAATGTTCAATTTGCTCCCCAAATTCATGGAAACCTAACCCCAACCTTAAGTCAATTTCCCCCCAATGGGATTTTTCCATGTATTTTATTAGGAAACAGAGATAAAGCAGGTTCAGAAAGTCATCATTCCCCTAAGCATTCCACTGAGGTACAAATCCACTGGCGATGTCCATTTTGCATTCCAAATTCATGGAGATCTAACCCTAACCCTAAATGGCTCTTCCCCCAATGGGATTTTCCCATGTATTTTATCAGTAAAAGTAGAAAAGGCAGACTTGAGAGATCATCGCCCTCCTAAGCATTCCTCCAAGCTATGAATCCATTGGCAATGTCCATTTTGCTCCTTGAATTCACGGAGACCTAATCCTAATACTAAGTGGTTTTTCCCCCAATGGGATTTTCCCGTATATTTCATCAAGAATCAAAAATAAGGCAGGCTCGAAAGATCATCACCCTCCTCAGCATACCGATGCACTACGAACCCAATGGCAATGTCCATTTTGCTCTCTGAATTCATGGAGAGCTAATCCTAGGGTTTTTCCCCCCTCCAATGGGATTTTCCCATGTATTTTACCAGGAAACATAGATAAGGCAGGCTCATAAGGTCATCACCCTCCTAAACATTCCTCTGACCTATGAATCCATTGGCAATGTCCATTTTGCTCCATGAATTCCTGAAGAACTAATCCTAACCCTAAGTAGAATTTCCTCCCAATGGGATTTTCCCATATACAGTGTTTTACTAGGAAATGTACATAAGGCAATATTCAAAAGTCAGTGCCTTCCTACATTTCTTTAAAACTGCCATATTTACTAACTTCTCTGAAGCAAACTCTTTGCTGAACTTTGTACTAGGTAAGGAAGACATTCCTTTCATTTGTCTTGACATCTCCCACTGTTTACTTTGGTTGAGTGTCTCTAGTTTTTACTGCTTTTATGAAATAAGAGAAAAACTACTTAATTTTTTTCCATGCTATGCACAGTTTGACGTACTCCTGTTGTATTTCCTTATTCTAACTTAAAAATGCCAGATGCTGATTTTTCACAAGGGCTGCACCATCACCAAACCATCAAATGTTTGTTTCAGCCTGGCTGACATAGGGATGATATGGCTTGTTCATACTTAGTATGTTGTGTGAAACTAGCCAGTGTGGTTACTTTATGATTCAGTATGTCAGGTGAACCTAGAAAATTGGATTCAGTAAATAATGATTTGGCTAAGCAAAGCCATTGGTAATTTCAGAAGCATTTGGAGATCGGCAGCTGCAATCACCTTGGTGCTTTACTTCATAGTGGAGAATTCAGTGCCCCGAGCATATTGTGTTGCATCTGAATGTTCATACCCAACCTAATATTGGTTCTACTAACAGCTTCTTTCCAATTAGACATAAACTAAGACTTTATTGATTTTTAGAGCTCCTCTCCCTGCAAACAAACATGCAGCTATTTAAGCATCTGCAGAATTTTAGCTTAAATCTTATCGCAAGCTGTGCCAGCTACCAGTGCAAGAATGGACAAATGATGCCTCCTGCAGAGAACCCGATTCCTCGTCCCCACGTCTCTATATGCGGACTCTACTAGGAATGGCCTCCAGGGGTCAGTATTCAAACGGAAGGCGCTTTGACAGGAACCGTACTTGCGCTGAGGATAACAACAGCGCCGGCTGCCAGATTGATTCTTCCTGTACAAAAAAATTCCTTAAAGAGGCCGGAGCTTGCAATCCATCTGTGCTGCCTCCCTATGCATTATGGGAATCGTAGTCTTCCAAGGCTCCAGCTGGGCTCGACTGCAAGGCGCCAAGACTACAAGTCCTATAATGCCGCGGGGTAATCGGTTGGCCGTTCCTTTTGAATGATTTCACTGCGGTTTACATTCCCAGGGAGTTTCGCAGCCGCAGTAAGAGACGGGGGCAGGAATCATGGTGTAAGCGCCGGGCGATCGAGGAGCCGAGGAGCCTTCCCGGTTAATGGCAGGCCGAGCAAGTGGCGCTGGAGAGGAGAGAACCATGGTGGCCGGGGGACTGGCGGGGTTCTGAAGGTGCTGAAGGGGCGGAGGGTGCTGCGCGGTCCATCCTTCTGCTTGCTTTCCCTGCCGCATTTCCTTCCTTTTGCCGGTCTGGAAACCCCCCTCTGACCGCCTCTGCCTGCTGCAAAGATGTCTCTAGCCATGGAAGAAGAAGAATACGCCAAGCTGGTGATGGAGTCGGAGCCCGAGTGGCTGCGCGCCGAGATCAAGCGGCTCTTCCAAGAGCTGGGCGAAACCACCCGGGAGAAGATCCAGGCTGCGGAGTACGGGCTGGTCGTGTTGGAGGAGAAGCAGCAGCTCAAGCAGCAATACGAGGAGCTGGAGCTGGAGTACGAGACCATCCGCACCGAGATGGAGCAGCTGAAGGAGGTGAGGGCGCCCCTCGGGCAGGGACTGCGCCGGCGGCTGGGCTGTCTGCGGAGCGCGGGGGCGGCAGAAGCGGCTCCTTCTGCAAGAGGGACGGCAGGCATGAAGGCCGATTGCCCGCTGATGGGGAGCGGAGCGGAGCGGGGCGGGGTGGGGTGGGGGAGGCAGGGAGAAATTGGCCAGCCAAGCTTGGGCGATCAGACTTTGGTTTCACGCACGGATTTCTTGCAGTTGACCCTTTGCAGGGGAAGCCGTGAAGAGGGGGACTGGACAGATGAGTTGAGCGTGTGGATAGAGGGGTGGATACACAGGGAGGTTTGCAAACCCTAACCCTGCTTAGTATGTCCCGTAGATAGCCCTCACCGGAAAGCAGCCGCTGGCTTCGTTGTCCTTTGGTATATCCGGCAGACCCCAGGCATATCCCCCCCCAGCAGTGTCACAGGAGCCACTAGGAGCTGGATTCTTGATCCTCCTCCAGCTCCTTTGCTCTGGCGTCATGCCGTGTAGTCCCCTTAAAGGGGCAGCTGAGCCTCCCCTTAATGTCCCCTTCCCGTGACTTCTGCTGGATCTCCTTGCAGAACTGGGAAATGGGCTGCTAAAGGATCCTTGAAGCTTGAGCTTCAGTGACCATCTTGCCCACCAGCAAAGGTCCTTCCTTCTCTCCCTTCCCTCGCTGTAGAGTCCTCAGGCCTGTTGGCATTTCCGTTGCTATTTAAGGAACACAAAACCCTACAGGATTCCTTTCTCAATCTGGCTCTCTGAAATTGCCAGAGGTTTTATGCATTCTGATTGTTTTGATGTTTGACATGTTCTTCAGTGGACAATTTTGGAAACATACCGGTAGATTTTCTGGCCTGTATTTTCTGCCTCAAATGCACGCAAAAATTTTTTCCTCAATTTTGGAACAATTTGAGGGTTCATTTGAGAAATGTTCTCTGTTCAGAGTTGATTTCTTGGATAGTGAAAGAACAAAACTCATTGAACTGAAAATTACTTACCTTTTAGAAATTCTAATATCTTGATGGTTCAAACCTTGACTTTAATACTTACAGTTAGAATATTTAGCATTGTGCAAGGTTATTTCCAAATTATTAGATTTTTGTTAAAACCTTAAAGGTTTAAATTCACATTTTTGCATGTGCAAAAATATCCTTTTGTTTCACTATTTGTTGAATGGTAAAAATCCTTTTTCAGTCTTCCTGAATTCTTCTAATTTTCATAACCCTTCAGAAATGATACTTACATTTCTTGTTCTTTGATTAGGTAATTTTCTATATATTTGATTTAATTCTGGATTTTCTATTCTAGAGCATCAATTTTTACTTTGGAGGCCTGGCATGTTTGAGGGGTCCTTGGTGCTCTCTGAGCTTGCTTGTTTTCTTGCAGACGTTTCAGTACACAAAATAGGTAACATCATCAGTGCTAGTTTTTCCCCCACACCAGTATAAACTAAATGGGGAAAAAAGAATAAAAAATTAGTATAGTTAAATGAAGGAAAAGAATAAAAATTCCTTTGTGTTGTTTCTGCCTTGTCCAGACTCCAGGTAGGTAGGAGAAGGAAAACAGCTGTAGCAGAAGGTAGTGAGTAGTAACCTAGCAGGTTGCATAAAATGCTGGCTCCTTCCTTTGTATATCAGTTGTGGTGAATTAAGGATTAGAAATGAGAGCTTTGCTATGGGTTGAAAAATGGTAATTATGACAAATGCTTAGAGGGAACATTGGAGGGAGGTGAAGAGTAATAGTACCTCTATTGTTGCAGAGAAACTAATAATTTGCCAGCAACTGGGGCATTAGCATAGGCCCAACTTAAAAGGGAATAGTAAAAGTATTTAATGTAATTATATAACAAAAGCCTCTGTGCTGGCACAGTTTAATAATTATTTCTTTTTTTAGAATATATTTAATATTACTCACTTTTAAACAGTTTTTAAACAGGGCACCATTAACTAAAGCAAAGGTTTTTTTTCTAGCCCTTATTAAATGTATGTGTGCATTGGTATATCCAGAAATAGTGTTTTGAAGTCATGGGAAAAATTCCTGGAGGGCATATGGTTGCCAGTACAGTATCACTAATGCTTTCTCTTCTTTCCCCACATGTCTCCGCCATGTTTTAACATTAACATCTGCACTGTCAGCAGAAGTACAAATGTGTGCCCTTTCTGAGACATAGAGAAGGAGGTAGGATTATCACCATCAGTGGAGAGGGTGAAGATTTAATATCCCTCCCAGAACTTGTGGCCCCTTCCTGTAACATCTGTCACAATTGAAATATGTTATTGGGGAAAAAAACCAGTGTAAGCAGACATGCAGTAGTAAGATTTGAGCTGGGTGTGAGGGAGCATGTCTGCCCAGGAGGTAAACCGGAGAGACCTTCCTCAGAGAACGAACTCTGATAGATTCTTAAATGCTTGGTGAGGGGCCTCAAGATATAATTGCTGATAATTTCTTTGAGGCTGTAATATCCTGATGGCTCAGGGAATTAATAAATGTTGCTGCTGCTATTGCTGAAGGCACCCATCTCCATTTATGAAAGGGCCCTTGGTTTCCTGAGCTGCTCTAAGCAAGGAAGCCAAAGTGTAAACTGCTAAAGTGCAAGTCATGCAAATCTCATTACTCGTATGACTGAGCATAGGTCACAGGGTCCAGCTGATCAAATCATTTATCACAGCCACAAGACTAGAGAATAGCAAGAAAACACCCACTATATATACAAGTAGTAAATGTAAATGTGAAACAAATAGCAAAGAATAAAAATAATATACAAGAGAAAGAGTGCCATAATAACATAAACTACAAGTAAATAGATAAGATGTTTAAGTCTTACCTATTAGTAAGGTGACTAGACCAAATAAAGACACCAAACTAGGCAATCTGAGAGGATTAATTGGGTTCTTATCAAACAAGAGGAGCAATAAATGGAAGTTATGCTCTTTGCCTCTTCAGGGTGGGGAAGGTAAAGGTTATTCAAGAATAAATTCTTACAAAGGGAGTAACAAAGGAACACATGACTTTGAAAGAGGGCAACTCCACTACCTGGTTTTCTCAGTGATCTCCCTAGCTGGGTTTCTAGATGTTTGTCCATTGAAAGTGTTGGGTTTAGGAAGGAATGTCTTATTAATTGGATCTAGACAATAGTTAGTTAATAAAACTTTAGATGCCCATTGCCTTAAAGAAGGTGACGGTTCAGCCTACTTTGAATAGTCCTTTCTTAGACCCTGAGATTCTGGACAATTACTTTCCAATGTTAAATGTTTTTTCCTCAAATTAGGTATTAGAGAGGATGATCCAGTTACAAGCAAGTTTGGAAGAAATCAGTTACCTAGATTCATTTTACTGTGATGTCATGCCTGAATATAGCATAGAATCAGCTTTACTTGCCCCCACTGAGATCTCAGGTGTTTTAGATTTTCTGGGATTTATCATCAAGCATTGACACTACTGATCATAGCATCTTGCTAGAATAGTTTATTAAGTTGAGTATTGGAAGCTCAATAAAATTGCTTCATTCATACCTGCAAGACTGATATCAGTATATTGACACTGTCCGATACTTTCCGGAAAGTAATGATTGACTGAAGACCAAGAAATTGAAATGAACTACCTAAAAGTTGGTGCAATATTTGGATGAATGTTTCTCAAGGCTGAGATTTAGGAAACTGGCTTATGTTGGATAAGGAGCACTTCCTCTGAAATAACAGCTGCGTACAGTAGTTTGGGATTCTAATTAGTTACCAGAAGCATCGGTTATTCCGGTAGCAAGAAGCTTTGGCTAGTTGACAAGTAGGATTTCAACTGAATGGATCCACTTCCTAATAATCTCTTGGCTACATTCTTTATATGGGGTTACCTTCAAGACTACAGAAGCTGCAACCACTGTAGTATAAGAGTCAGCTTTTTGATCTTTAAGTAAGGTAACTAAAAAGAACCATGTAACACGGTTTGCTTGTGAGCTGCCAGAACCAGTTTAAGGTATTTAGTTTATAGAGCCCTAAGCAGCTTAGAATACATTCTTTGCTTAAAATGGTGTTTCTCTCAATGCCATCTACCTGTTCTTTAAGATCAGCTGGGAAGATTCAACTCATAGGCAAAGCATCTTAGTGGCAACTTCCCAGTTACAAAATTCTCTTGTAAAGTGTGCTTGGCTGATCCCCTTGCTTGCTTCTTGAAGACAACAGTTGTGAAGGGTATGGTTGTTCACCAGCAATTTGTATAATAGTAGGGTCAACTTGTATTTTAGATTGCCGGTTATTTTGCTTTTCTATTCTTTTTTAAAATAAACATTTTAAATCTTGTGTGTAATGTGCATATGTATTGCTGTTTTTTTGTTTGTTTGTGAGGTGATTTAAGATAGCTTTTATTGTGTTGTCCTCTTATAAATCTCTAGGTGGGGTAAAGCCTGAATAAAATCTGCACTTTTTTTCTCAGTTTGTATAACTAACAAAATTCTGTTTGTGTAGAATTTTAACTTGATATTCATTGAAAGATTGGATAAAGGCAAGGCTATGGAAAATTATAGTTCTGGTACGTTTATGAAGTTGTGGAGTCTTAGCCTAATCTTTAACAGATGTATGTTGAGCAATCAGCAGAAAAAATTAGATTTATGATGTGGTAGCTCTTTTTAAAAAAAACAGACTTTGTTTTGTAAGCTTGTTGGGAACATTTTCAGTCCTCTGTGCATGTTTAGTTAGAAGTAGTTCATCTGATTTTATTTATATAGTGTATGATTATACAGTAATGTAAAAGACATCTTGAAATCATGTGAGCTGTGCCTTGTAGCTTTGTTATATTTTCAGTTTGTACTAGAAGAATGTGAGCATTATAAGCTGATATTCTACAACTGGAATTGTAGTGTGTAAAAATGTTTTATTTACAGTACTATTGTTTGAGTTGTCTTGGAATTGGTGTTTAGATTCTTCATCACATGGCATGTACTGTTACATAAAAGAGCAGAGAATAATTCAGTAGTCTCATGAAGTTATAGAGTAAGAGTTGAGCCCTCTTATGTACAATAATGAATTGAATTGAAAATGGGTACCTATGGAATTGGATATTTTTGTGGGATCTGTCCACATTGAAATTTAAATTGGAACAGGACTGTAGAATAACAAATTTGTGTCTTCAGCAGACATAGCTAATCTTGAAGAAGTGACGATTTCAACTTATTTTAACAAGTTGAAATGAGGGAATTAAAACAAATTCTTCAAACTTGGTCATAACTGACAACTTTTTCTTGATAGCTCAGAACATTACAATGAAAAACAGACAACAACAGTTCCAATTTGTTTTATCCTTATCCTATTCTATAATATAGTTTGGATGTATGGACTTCTATATGAAGTAATCTAAGTAAATTTTCCAAGTTGTTCATCAGATGATTTTAGCCAGAAATTTAAGGAATTAAGTATTGCATGTTAAATGTTGCATATGCATGTTGAACATTAATGCACCCAATAAGATATACATAAACACAAATGAACATGTCATGTTATAAATATTTTTTTTTATTAAAAAGTTTTAACATACAATTTTTCCTTTAAAAATCCCCCCTCCCCCTCCCTTCTCCCTCCCCCCCTACCTCTCCCCCCTCCCCCCCTCCCCCCCCCCCCGACTTCCCAGAGCTAAATACAAGGTATATAAAAAAAACAATCATAAACAACCATATACTAACATCCATAAACTCTAAAATCCATCACTCTCTAGCTTATATAGGATAATATATATATATTAAATATATATAGAAAAACAAAAATAGAAAAAGAAGAAAAGAAAGAAGACTTATTCAAATGTTATAAATATTATACTGGTTAAAAACTATAGCAAAATTTATGTCAAGGTTTTATGCTCTCCACAGGATTATATTTATATTCCCCTATTATAAATACAGACAAAAATAACCATAGATTGGCATGACTCATCCAGTCGGGGTCTTTTAATTGGGCGAGATGAACCCTAACTGGCATGCTAACGTTAGCCTATCCAAAATGTGTGATAGCCTGGACTAAGAGAGACTGACTGGCCCAGTGTGAGCTTCCATGCTGAAGCTGGACTCCACGCTCCTGGGTTTCTACTCTTAATCCAACACCTCGCTATGGCAGTGGCTATGATCAATTTTAGATGTGATAATAGATATGCTTAGCATTGTACATCCACAAGAAAAGTGATACTTGTTTCAAATGAACCAGACATGTGGACCAAAGTGGTTAATAGAAGCTTATGCTTCCCACCTTGGTCATTCTGGTTTTTACTGGAAGAAGAAAAAAAAGGGAAGCACAAGAGTATTTTAAAAGAATTACAAAGTTTAATTCTACATGTTAGCAGAATTAATTAACAAAGAATAAAAAAGTGCTATTGGAAAACATATACAATTATCCTTTAAAGCATAGAATATAGCCTTGTCGTTATATTTAATAAAATTCAAGCGGAATTAAAATTTGAAACCGAAGGCAATCAGAGATTGGAGTGAGTTTGGAAAAAAGTGACATGTCAAAATTAGCCCCTAGCCCGACCAGAGCATCTCTGGATGTAAGCATTGACCACAAGAACTTATAACCCAGTGAAATACTGTAGGTGCAATGTATCTCCATAAGTAACTCCATAAATAAAAAAGACAGAGAAGAAAATGCATAAAAAGGGGGACTGTGGCTGCTAACATAGACAGTAGATATTAAGTTGGACTGAGAACCATATTCCAAGCAGCCTCACAGAATTGCAATTTGACTTGCAACATGGTCACCAGAAGATTGGGTGCATATAGTTTAAAAAGAGGCCAAAGTTGAGAGAAGCAACTAAATCGGGCCACCAAGGCCACAGACTTTTGCTGCATAAATTTCATAGTTCCCGACTGACATAGTCAAAGGCCACATTACCTGGCTAGATACACATTTGAAACTTACCCCAAGTTGAAGAGGAATGTCATCATTCTCTCTCCCTGAAAGTGATTACTGTATTCCCATATCAAAGGTGCTCCAGTGCAGGAGTAAAGCAAACGATGTGGCTTGCTACTGACCTTCCTGTTCCAGCTCTCTTAATGACTGATGTACTGAAGCATTATGCTATTTTCTTAAATAGGTTTTTCCTTGTTTCAGTCAGTGAAAGGTTGCTTTCAACGGAATTAATTAGAAAGAAGTATAGGAAGCCAGCTATTATATGCTACTACATCTCAGCAGTTCTGTTTAGAGCAGGCTTCCTCAGCTGGTTGCCCATGGCTGGGGAGAGTTGGAATTGAAGTCCAGTCTGACTGGAGAGCATGAAGTGGTGGGAGGCTGGATTCACAAAGGAGAGCAGCGTCTTGATTTTGTAAGCATGCTGTATTGCTCTAGCCTAGGCAAGCAGGTTAAAAGCAAAACAATAGTTCTTATCAATTTTTCTACTGGTATATTTGTAATCTTTGGATTAGTAGGTTTTAAAATTAGCAACACTTATGGCTCTGTCTTGGTTTTCCTTCTGCTTTCTCTTTGCATTAATTTTGGGATTATTTTCTCAGTTAGTAGTGGAAGCTGAATCTGTGAAACACAATTCTTTTCAATGGCTTATTAGGCAACCTTGAGAAAATGTGTAATTTATTTCCTCTAATAACAATATAGCTGTAGCTTGCATGGTTATCAGATTTGTCTTCTTTAACACTGTTGTTCCTTGTCAGTGTTCTTAGCTGAAGCAGACAGACAAATATTCCATGTGCGCTTTACATTTATGCTGGTATAACAGTGACTAAAACAATGATAATTGAATGACATCCAGCTCTGCCAATGTGCCCTCAGCAGGAAATGGGCATTTGATATATCTTGCTGAATGTGCAACAATAACAACACAACAATCAAATTATTCTAGTATAAATATCTCAGCCACTAGTAGAACCATGTGTAGATCTCCTGTCACTGCAGTTATGGTGCCCTAATATCCTTGTGTCTTTTTTCCCTTTCTATCCTTTGGACAGCCTCATTTTCTTTGCAGACTCTGGTTTGTGAGAACATATTTGGTGCCGAATACAATGAATGAAAATCGGAGGATTTAGATAATTACTTTTGTAGAGAACTTCTAAAGATGATTCTTCTGAAGGTATCTGAGAGTTGGTTGGCATTTTATAGTTCGCTGCAATTCCAGGAAGTTTTAGTCTTTTCATTAGAAAAAAAAATTAAAGGATCCCTCCCATGTGTGCAAAGTGCCCTGTGTCTTACGTAGTACAGTATGCCATTTTCTTCCCTGTAAGGGTTCAAAGGTCCGTTGGAGATCATCTAGTTCAATTCCTTGCCCAAGTAGGAATCTACTATAGCATTCCTGTTGTGGAATTTCTCTTGTTGGAGGAGGCTGACAAGCTTAGAGTCCTTGGTGGGCAGGAAGCAATGAGGACTTGACCTCCTCCAAAATCCCTAAAAGCCTTTATCTGGCTTTTCCCAAGAGAATGCAGTCAGTCTGGTGAGATTCTTGTAAATAGGTTAGCAGCAATAAAGAAGTAACTCTGTACATCCTAGGGTGCCATTCTGGTTCTTTTTGCCTGACAATTCCTGAGAGATGGCAATTCAGGCTGTGTTTAAACATCTTTAGCAAATAAGAGTTCCAAGGAAATCTGTGTTATTGTTGAATAGCTCTTACTATTCAGAAGTGTATTTTGATGTCTACCAAAAATACTTCCTTGTAATTTAAACTGATTGAAACAACTCTAATGATTTAAACCCATCTTCTTAATTATAGAGTCTTTAAGATACTAGGAGACAACTATTAAGTTTTCCTGCGGTATTTTTTTCTCCAGGCTGAACACATTATGAATCTTTAATGTTTGTCCTGAATTTTTCCTTTTAGGTCTTTTATTATCTTAATTGCTTTCTTTGGGGTCTATTGTAGTCTATCCATGTCTGTCCTTTCACATTTTAGGAAGGACCATGAAGCATCACTCAATATTTGAGGTTGTATCTGATTTAGATAGCTTCAAAGCTGTCTTCCATAGTTTTGAGAATCCTTTGCCTTATCCTAATCAGTCATTCATGAAAATGAAAAATTTGGAATGCATAGAATGTGTTTTAGCACGGACTTGGAAATGATAAGTTTGTGTCTATGGACAAATGTGTGATCTCTTAAAAGCTAGCTGATTTATTATCAACTTCTGTGCCATGCCTTGTGTTTGGATAGGTTGTGAAATGTTATGTCTACTGAAGATCTGTAACAAAATCTTTCAGTACATGCCTGTCACAGAATAGCAGTTTTGTATCTTGGTTTCTGATAATGAAGTGACAGATGTGTTTCCTGAAAGGATAAAATAATTCTTTTGTAACATTTACTATACTTTTCTGTTCTGCACTGGGGATAGGGCTCTTTCTGAAATTTTATGTAGCAAATTTTCTGCAACACTGATGGCATTATATTCTTTATATATTTTGGTCAGCATCTCCTTTTGCACCTGACCCCTGACTCTGCTTTTGATGCAGTTGATAGAATTGTGCTCAGAAGAAAGCAGAAAGGCTGTTTTATAAATATGACTGGAAAAGAAGCATTCTTACTACCGTGTTTACAAGTACCGTGTTACTACCCGAAAATAAGACCGGGTCTTTTTTTTTTTTTTGCTTCCAAAAGAGGCACCAGGTCTTATTTTTTTGGGGGGGGATGCCTTACCTCCAGCACCAACAGGACCACCCAGCAGGTCCGCTTCTTCGGGGCCAAAGGAGCAGCTTCATTCTGCAGCTGCATTCTGGCGTGCAATTTTGCAGTCAGGCCTTTCTGGAAGGCCTATGCAGTTAAGTACTGAGCTATGGATTCTGTGACTGAGAAATGCAGGCCTGGCTGTAGAAGACACCACAAAAGAAGTAGGCCAACGAGGAGAAGCCTGGCTGCAAGGTAAGTGGGTGTGGGGTGCTTGATTTTTAAGTGTATGCCTCGCCCCAAAATTAGGGCTTATTTTTGGAGTAGGGCTTATATTAGACTCCCCCCCCCAAAAAAAAAATCAAGCTAGGGCTTATTTTCAGGGTAGGCCTTACTTTTGGGAAAACACGGTATTATTGATTTCTTTCCTTGGGGTCTGTTTTCGTCTATCCATATCTGTCCTTCCACATTTTAGGAAGGACCATGAAGCATGACTCAATATTTGAGGTGCTATCTGATTTAGATAGCTTCTTTATTGTTGCTGACCTATTTACAAGAATTTTACCAGACTGATTGCATGATTGCTGCAGTACTCTTGTCTCTAGAGTATTGTATCTGGTATTCTTTCTCTTCTCCCTTGCTTCCCCCCAAGTAGCTGTCATCTTTAATTCTGTCATCCTAGAAGCCAATGGACTTACAAAAAATATTGATTGGGCTATTAGACTTGTTTTTTTTTCTTTTTAATCTATCCAAGTACCTAAAAAATCTCCCAGATACTGTATTTGAAACATTTTAAGTGGAAGAATTTTAGCTATCAGAAATAGGCAAACCGTTGGCAAGAATAATGATACACTATAATCCTTTATTTAAGATTGTGTTGTTACTTGGTCAGGATAAAGAAAGGATAGGTATCAAGAAGAAAAGGAGACTGTTTCTGTGTGAGGGAATTGTAGTCAGCAATGACAAAGGAATTTGAGATCAATCTCTAAATGACAAGAGCCATTATTTTATTTCATCTTCCCCTCTCTTAATTTTTTCCTGCTATTTATTTTTCATCTGGGGAGGAAATATGGATGTTCAGGAAAGTATTATTTGGAAAGATATGCATAACCCTACTTTTAGTCTCCTGTAAATAGTGCTGCTTAAGATAGCAGTACTATTGTAAATCAGGGATAGTTGAGGTTTTACAAAGTCAACTTTAATTTGAAGACAGTGGCGGTTTACAGAAGCTAATTACTTTCTGTCATAGGGGAAAAAATCAGGCCTTAAAATCTCTACTTCAAAAGAGGTTATCTGTTTTGCAGGATTCTTTGATGTGTATTGTGATGTCAGTTAGATGTATAGTTCCCTGCAAACTTGAAATGAGACTATCTGCTGTCTGGAGTTGCTTTTAGATTGGCATGGAGGCAAATGGATGCAATTTTTATGATTAAATTCTTTATATCATACACAGTTGGTGAGACTCTGAATTGGGTTTTTTTAATAATGTGCAAGATAAACTATAATACTGTTAATGTTTACTGTTTCAAGTACTGTAAACTCTATTTGCTTAAATCATATTTATAATTGATCTTTGCTAACTAGTTGAATTCCCCTTCATGGATTACTGCCTTGTCGTGGCGAAGGGGCTTGCGTAATTCAATGAAGCTATGAGCTATGTTGTGCAGGGCCACCCAAGATGGACAGGTCATAGCAGAAAGTTCTGACAAAACGTGATCCACTGGAGAAGGAAATGGCAACCCACTCCAGTATCTTTGCCATGAAAACCCTATGGACAGTACCAAAAGGCAAAACGATATGACGCTGGAAGATGAGCCCCTCAGGTCAGAAGGCGTCCAATATGCTACTGGGGAAGAGCAGAGGGCTAGTACTAGTAGCGCCAGAAAGAATGAAGCAACTGGCCAAAGCCAAAAGGATGCTCAGCTGTGGATGTATCTGGGGTGAAAGAAAAGTCCGATGCTGTAAAGATTTTTTCTCCATAGGAACCTGGAATGTAAGATCCATGAATCAAGGCAAGCTGGCCATGGTCAAACAAGAGATGACAAGACTGATCATCGACATCTTAGGAATCAGCGAACTAAAATGGACAGGAATGAGTGAATTTAATTCAGATGACCATCAGGTATACTACTGTGGGCAAGAATCCCTCAGAAGAAATGGAGTAGCCTTCATAGTCAATAAAAGAGTAGGAAAAGCAATACTGGGACACAATCCCCAAAATGACAGAATAAACTCAGTTTGAATCCAAGGCAAACCATTCAATATCACAGTAGTCCAAGTCTATGCCCCAACCAGCGGTGCTGAAGAAGATGAAATGGACCGGTTCTATGAAGCCCTACAGCACCTTATAGAACTAACACCAAAAAATGATCTCCTTATCATCATGGGGGATTGGAATGCTAAAGTAGGAAGCCAAAAATATAAGCGGAATAACAGGCAAATTTGGCCTTGGAGTACAAAATGAAGCAGGGCACAGGCTGATAGAATTTTGTCAAGAGAATACGATGGTCATAGCAAACACTCTTTTCCGACAACCCAAGAGACGGCTCTACACATGGACATCACCAGACGGTCAACACAGAAATCAGATTGACTATGTGCTCTGCAGCCAAAGATGGGGAAGCTCTATACAGTCAGTAAAAACAAGACCAGGAGCTGACTGTGGCTCAGACCAGGAGCTTCTTGTTGCAAAGTTTAGGCTTAAACTGAAGAAAGTAGGGAAAAGCACTAGGCCACTCAGGTATGAATTAAATCATATCCCTGTTGAATATACAGTAGAGGTGACAAATAGATTTAAGGAATTAGATCTGATAGACAGAGTGCCTGAAGAACTATGGACGGAGGTTCGCAACATTGTACAAGAGGTAGCAACTAAAACCATCCCAAAGAAAAAAAAATACAAGAAAGCAAAATGGCTATCTGAGGCAGCTTTGCAAATAGCTGAGGAAAGGAGGGAAGCGAAAGGCAAGGGAGAAAAAGAAAGCTACGCCCAATTGAATGCAGAATTCCAGAGAATAGCTAGAAGAGATAAGAATGCCTTCTTAAATAAACAGTGCAAAGAAATAGAAGAAAACAATAGAATAGGGAGGACCAGAGATCTCTTCAAGAAAATTGGAGAGATGAAGGGAACATTTCATGCAAAAAATGGGCATCATAAAGGACCAAAATAGCAGGGACCTAACAGAGGCAGAAGAGATTAAGAAGAGGTGGCAAAATTACACAGAAGAACTATACAAGAATGAGCTTAACGTCCCTGATAACCACGATGAGGTGGTCACTGACCTCGAGCCAGACATCCTAGAATGTGAAGTGAAGTGGGGCTTAGAAAAACTGAGCAACAACAAAGCTAGTGGAGGTGACAGTATTCCAGCTGAGCTATTCAAAATCTTAAAAGACGATGCAGTAAAATGCTATATTCAATTTGCCAGCAAATTTGGAAAATTCAACAGTGGCCACAGGATTGGAAAAGATCAGTTTACATTCCAATTCCAAAGAAAGGCAGTGCCAAAGAATGTTCAAACTATTGCACCATTGCACTCATTTCTCATGCTAGTAAAGTTATGCTTAAAATCCTACAAGCTAGACTCCAGCACTATGTGGATCAAGAACTACCAGAAGTACAGGCAGGATTTTGAAGAGGCAGAGAAACTAGAGATCAAATTGCCAACATATGCTGGATCATGGAGAAAGCTAGGGAGTTCCAGAAAAACATCTACTTCTGCTTCATTGACTATGCTAAAGCCTTTGATTGTGTGGATCATAAAAAACTGTGGCAAGTCCTTAAAGAGATGGGCATACCAGACCATCTTATTTGTCTCTTGAGAAACCTATATGCGGGTCAAGAAGCACTGGACATGGAATCACTGATTGGTTCAAAATTGGGAAAGGAGTCCGGCAAGGCTGTATACTGTCGCCTTGCCTATTTAACTTATATGCAGAGCACATCATGAGAAAGGCAGGGCTAGATGAATTAAAAGTTGGAATTAAGATTGCCGGGAGAAATATCAACAACCTAAGATATGCAGATGATACCACTCTAATGGCAGAAAGTGAAGAAGAACTAAAGAGCCTCTTGTTGCGGGTGAAGAAGGAGAGTGCAAAAGTTGGCTTGAAACTTAACATTAAGAAAACCAAGATCATGGCATCCGGCCCTCTCAATTCCTGGCAAATAGATGGGGAAGAAATGGAGGTAGTGACAGATTTTATTTTCCTGGGCTCCAAGATCACCGCAGATGGGGATTGTAGCCAAGAAATTAAAAGATGCTTGCTCCTGGGGAGGAAAACAATGACAAATCTAGACAGCACACTAAAAAGCAGAGACATCACCCTGTCAACAAATGTGCATATAGTCAAAGCTATGGTCTTCCCAGTTGCTATATGAACTGATAGTATGGCAGTGAAAGATGGACCATAAGAAAGGCTGAGCACCAAAGAATTGAGGCCTTTGAACTATGGTGCTGGAGAAGACTCCTGCGAGTCCCTTGGACTGCAAGGCACTCAAACCAGTCAGTCCTAGAGGAGATCAACCCTGACTGCTCTTTAGAAGGCCAGATCCTGAAGTTGAAACTCAAATACTTTGGCCACCTAATGAGAAGGAAGGACTCACTGGAGAAGAGCCTAATGCTGGGAAAGGTTGAGGGCAAGAGAAGAAAGGGACGACAGAGAATGAGGTGGCTGGATGGAGTCACTGAAGCAGTAGGTGTGAGCTTAAATGGACTCCAGAAGATGGTAGAGGACAGGAAGGCCTGGAGGAACATTGTCCATGGGGTCGCGATGGGTCGGACACAACTTCGCAGCTAACAACAACAACAACAACAACACCCAGTTGAATTACCTTGACTGTTAGGAAATTTTTCCTTGCTTGCTTTTTATTGTTTAAATTAACTAATTGATTCAAAACTATCAGTTCATATAGCAGGAATCTTTCTTGGACTGGACCTTGTTTGAATATGCTTTTGTTTAATAGAGATACAAGTCTCTGACTAAATGGGAGCTCTGGGAACAGGAACTGCAAGAAGATGAATACTGTACTTCAATTGAAATCATTTACAGAAATTGTAGTTTGGGTTATCTCCAGTGTCAGATATGAGAGAGATGGGATCTGGAGAAAATGGCAGAGCCCAATCTTGGATTACTGTCCAAAAGCTTCATTTGCCTAGGATCATTTTGAGTTTTACGTGTTAGGACACTGTTTTGTTCTATGCGTTTTTGATGACTTGGATAGAGAACTTTGTTTCCCATAGAACATTTTTGATCAGCTGGTGGAAGCATTGGGCAAACCTTTTCCAAGGCCGGCCATGGAAACATTCTGCTCTTAGGTTGTTAAGGTTGGTGTGTGTGTGGAGAAGATGTGATCCAATGCAATGGGCAGTTACATTGCTCTTGTGAACTTTGATCTTATATGGTGTAGCTGCTGACTGAGCTTTTTTTTTTTAAAAAAAACCATTTTATTTCCTGGGATTTTAGTTTAAATTACGGTATATATTGTAATTCTGTTGATTGCTGTCTAGTGTTAATTGTAAGCCAAATTGAAAGTACTTGAAATACAATACACTTTATCAAACAAATCAATAATTAATATGAAACCATAGTGTCCTCATTATTGATAGATTATTGGTAAATGAAATTTGCAATAGTTTTTGTTACATATTATAAAATCATTATTTTGTTTATGCATAGATAACTTTCACTGAGCCTTAAGACTTAACCTTCTTTTATTTTAAAACACCTTTGCCCATCCCTGAATATAGGTAGTCCTCGACTTACAACCACAATTGAGCCCCAAATTTCTGTTGCTCAGTGAGACATTTGTTAAGTGAATTTTGCCCCATTTTACGACCTTGCTGTCAGTTGTTAAGCGAATCACTGCAGATGTTTAGTATTTGTTAAGTTAACAGTTGTTAAGTGAATCTGACTTCCCCATTGACTTTGCTTGTCAGTCAGAAAAAGTGATTACATGATCCCAGGACACTGTGACCGTCATAAATATAAGTCGGTTGCCAAGGATCTGCATTTTGCTCACTTGACTGTGAGGATGCTGCAACAGGCCTAAGTGTGAATAATGGTCATAAGTCACTGTTTTAACATAGAATAGAAGAATAGAATAGAATAGAATAGAATAGAATAGAATAGAATAGAATAGAATAGAATAGAATAGAATAGAATATCTTTATTATCATTATGTAATTCACAATGAAATTAAGTGCTGTCAATAGTGCACACTACACACAAGTAAAAACTACAAATAAGAACATACATTATTTACACACACATCCTTCACATTCTATTCACCATTGCATTGCCCCTAATAGTGCACTTCAGTGTTGCACTATACCACAGGTCTGCAACCCGCGGCTCCGGAGCCACATGCGGCTCTTTCAGCCGTCTCCTGCGGCTCCCAGTCCTCTGCCATGTGCAGTCCAAAAAAAAAAGGTGAGACTAAAAAAGTTCAACCAATCAATTCAAATATGCAGGGTAGGTGCATATCTCGCCTTGGCTCCACTCTTCAGTCAAACCCTGTTCTGCGCATGCATGCATGTACGCGCATGCGCACACATTTTTTTGCGGCTCCCAGTTTTTCCTTTTGTGAGGGAACCGGTTCCTAGTGGCTCTTTCACTGTTTCAGGTTGCTGACCCCTGCACTATACAGTAGTATTTAATATGGTTACAGCTCTGGGATAAAAACTATTTTTCAGCCTATTTGTCTTTGTTTTTATTATCCTGTACCATCTGCCAGATGGTAATAATTCAAAAAAAGAATGTCCTGGATGAGATGAGTCTTTAAGAATATTTTGAGCTTTCCTAAGACAACGGGAACTGTACAGTTTATCTGGGGGGTGGGTGGGAGGAAAGGACAGCCAATAATCCTCTGGGCAATGGTAAAGATCCTCTGGAGCTCTTTCCTAGCTGCTACTGTGCAACTAGCAAACCACACACTAATGTAATAGGTCATTAAACAAATTGTCATTAAACAAAATCAAGGACTACCTGTACTTACATCTTCCTAGTAATATTTATCGTGAGCTTAAATGGACTCCAGAAGATGGTAGAGGACAGGAAGGCCTGGAGGAACGTTGTCCATGGGGTCGCGATGTGTTGGACACGACTTCACAACTAATAACAACAAAGTAATATTTATATAACTTGTTCTCATTGTTGCTATTTTTTAAATGGTCCAAAGTGAGCTAAAAATGGAGAGCAGAAAAATACAATATGCCTCAGGCTTTATGATGGGGCTCTGAATCATGATAACATAGTTTAGCCATATTTTGATACCTTGTCTTTAAAGAGTCACATTTATTTAGTGATTTGAAAGCAGTCTTCTAATAGGGGTAAGGAAAAATAAAGTGGGTGGCCTCAAGTGACTAGCTTCGTTCTTCTTCTCCATTCTACCATATGTGAAGCAATGAGTAATCAGTGACATTGAGGGGGCAGAAGCCTACTTCCAAGGAATGAGTCATTCTCCAAGTATTCATCTCTGCTTTCTCTCTCTAGTTTTGGTGGAATCTAGAGATGGATTTCTTCAGTGTTGGCAAATAGCTGTAGACAAATATAATTGGTTCTGAAATATAATTTATGGAAACTTTGACACAAAGTAGTGATACATATAATTCTTAATATTTAGTATTTTAAAATAATTTTACAATACTTTGTGACATTTCTAAATTTGCGGATTTTCTCCTTCTGCCACTTTTTAACTTTTTCTGTTCACTAATAAGGTTTTGATACAACCTATAGTGTTGCAAAATTTGTTATCCAGCACCAAGGCTCTGTCAGTGGTTCCTTAATTGGGTTTCAAATGAATGGTTGGCAGATTTTCTTTTATTAAAGAGTTTTACAAAAACAAAATTTTACAATATATCCCCAAATCCCTCCCACCCCAAACCCACCCACTTCCCCCCCCCCACTTCCCAGAGCTAAATACAGGATTATAGTTACAATAATCATATTCTAAATAAAAATTATGCATAATATACAATTAACCAAATTCATAATGTGCTTTAACTCCCCTTTAATATAACTACAAACAACGTACCAATAACAATATCCCACTAAAATCTACTCATAAGCTAAATGGAACTTTTTAGTCCCATATTTGTTCTGAATATAATTTATCCATCTCCTCCAAACTGAAATATATCTTTCCTGTGAATGATCTTTCAAATAAGCAGAAATCTTAGACATTTCTGCAAGATTCGAAACTTTAAACACCCATTCTTCTATAGTGGGCAAACTATCCTTCTTCCAATATTGTCCCACCAGTAACCGTGCTGCTGTTATCATGTTCAACATCAAGTTAGTTTCTTTAACATCACAATCTACAACAATACCCAATAAAAACAATTGCGGAGAAAACTTTATCTTTCTCTTAAAAATCTTTTGAATGTTCCACCAAATTTTAATCCAAAAAGCTTTTATATTTCTACAAGTCCACCACATGTGAAAATAGGTAGCTTCTAAACTACCACACCTCCAACATTTAGACTGTAAATTAGGATACATGTTGGACAACTTCTTGGGATCCAGATGCCATCTATAAAACATTTTATAAAAATTTTCTCTTAAATTTTGAGCCTGAGTAAATTTAACATTTCTGACCCAAATTATCTCCCAGGTGTCCAACAAAATTGGTTCCTGAATATTTTGTGCCCACTTTATCATGCAGTCTTTAACCAGTTCCGTTTCCAAATCCAATTCAATTAAAGCATTATATATCCTCTTTATATGTGCACAATTTAAATCTCTAATTTGCTTTACTAAATTTTGATCTGTAATTGTGATGCCAACCTTTTGATCTGACTTCCACCTAGCTTTCAATTGGGTATATTGAAACCAAGAGTAACTTATTTTTTTTTATTTGCTAGCAAAAGGCTGTAATAAAATTAATCTTGTGAGATGCAACATCACCTTTTCTTAGTTTTTGTTGTTGACATGGTTCTGGTTTACTTATTTATTATGGGTTTTCCTTTCTTTTTGTTGCTGTTTGATGCCTGGAGTCCTTTGGATTTGGACTAGGTTAAAAGCACTGAACATAAATAAACAACAAATGGCCGTTGACAAATAATGAATGATGAATAACTTTCTAGAATTACTGTATATTATTTGTCTGTCTGCCTATCTACCGAATGTCATTAGTATTATTGCTTCCAGTATTAGACACTAGAGTATGAAATCATACCTTGCATTAAACTAAAATAAATTAGTTTGATTTGGTTCAGGGTAAACCCATCCAGCTATAATTTATTCAGTAAACCATAGCTTGGCATGATGTGTAAATAAGATTATAGACTTGGGTTGTAGACAAGTAAGAGGCTTAGAGAACATCAACAGAGTGAGATATAGTAACAGTGCAAGACCCTTAAACACTTGGGCATCCGTTGGAAAATTAAATCAACTAAACTGCAGGATGCCCCAAATTTCTCAGTGGTCTTATTAATCATTTTCTAGAAGGTTGAAGGAGAGACAAGGAGATCAGCACCAAAAGGGAAATGCTGGTTGAAGAGATGGAAGCACTGGGTACCATGAGAAGTGACCATCTCAAGATACTTCAGAAAGATATTACATGCAGAGAACTAGTTTCAACAACCTAAGAGAAATATTAGGCAAGAGATAGCAGGCAGAAAATTTCAAATTAAAGAGAGCAAAGAAGTGTTGACAACTAAGAAATACAATATAGAAAATACAATTATGGACCACTTGAATGAGGAAAAAAAATAGGGAGCACTTTGGAAACCATTATTGGATGCTAGAGAAACTGGACTTAGCTTAGAAAAGGTCATGTCTAGGAAGTGGAAGGGTAGTATTAGTTGATATTGGCAGAAAGAAAGTTAGAAAGGCTTTGAGTTAGATTAAAGCACAAAAGGAACTTTGACTAGCAAAGTAATCTAAAAATAGCCAAAAAGACTGTTTTCATTGTGTCAGTATATAATAACGAAAAAAAAGACTAAGTCCATGGAGGGGGAGGTAGAATAATAATAGGTAGAATAATAATAACAGGAGTAAGGGGGAGCATAGAGCTCTTCAACTCCTACTTTGCTTTGGTCTTCTCCCAAAGGGGAAATGGGTTCATAGGGACATGAGCAGAACAATTCTCCGAAGTGTTATTACTATGTTTTTTAATAATGCTTTTACTATTTTAAAATATTTTTCCCTGTGGTCTTTGAAAAAAATCATGTCGTTTAGAGATAGGTATGTTATATTTTTTCAAGGGCACATGTTTAGATAAATAAATATATAAATATCTATTTTCAAAAAAATGAGGGTGGACAACATGAGTAACTACAGACCAGTCAGCCTGAAGTCCACAGATTATTAAGCAGTTAGTTTACAAGCAATGAGAAAATAATGTATTGATTAGGAGGACCTACATGGGTTTATCAAATGTAAGTCTTGTCAACCGATCTGATCAGTTTATTTGAGCAGTAAAATGTAGTGAACATAGGATATTTTGATTTCAATCAACAAAGTGTCCCATAGGATTCTAGTACAGAAGATAAGAAAAAGTGGGCTGGACCAATCTACCATAGTGCCGGTTGGACCATCATATCAAAGCATGCTTCAGTGCCCTTCATCAGGCTGGAGGAAGTATTACTGTACTGTAGGACTTTATTCTAGAGAACAGTTTACTTCATTAGAGGGTGCTATTGTGTAGTTGTGGGGGCAAAGTAGACATATGGGTTTATTACAGGGTCTAGTCCCTAAGTTAGCAAAAGTTATTCTGGGTATTTTTTGTTGCTTATGAAAATTTGCTTCAGATTGGGTAGTTGTCTGAATGCAAGTATGGCCCTTCCACCCAATGCCAGAGAAAGTGCATTGTCATTGTCAAGCATCACAGGTGACCACCAGTGGTGTTCGGTTATTTCTGTTGTTTGTCTTTGAATAGATCCTTTCTGGGAATTGATCTGGTCGTGGGGGAAAGCCTGATAGATTTGATGGTGTGTTCTGGGTGGAAGCAGGAATTTGTTGTAGATCAGAACAAAATTCCTAGTGCTGTATACTGTTCAACAATGGAAACCGGATATAAAAACATATCAAATAAATATTCTTCTGCTTGATGTGCATATCAGTCTGGTTCAGTTTTATGAAAGGTAGGCTTCTTTTAGACCACGCTAATATAATTAGGGAGGAAATGGACTATCCATTTGTATATGACTGACTGGAAGTTTGACCCACTGCCTGAAGACTGTCAGGATCTGGATGGGAAGAGACAAGTAGCAGTTGAAGTCTAGCATAGTAAGTGTCCAGAAACCACCAGGTTCTTTGTTACAGTGATAACTCTGGGTGAGGTATCACTTGTCTGAAGTAGCAGGTATGCACCTTGGGGATCCAACTAGATTCCCAGCTACTACTAAACAGGCAGATGAATGTCAGTTTCTTTCTTCAAAAGAAGCCTTAACAATAGTGCCTTGTGCCTTCATCACCTCCTATGTAAATTATTGTTACATTCTTTATATGTGTCTGCTTTTGAAGATGCAGTTTGTACAAAGTACCCTATCTGTAGAAACCTAAGATGAAATTACCTTTAGGACCAGACCACCCAATGTGCTTATTCCACATTGAGTGTCAAAGGTGAGAGATTTTGGAAGAGGGACCAGAAGTCAGTGCTTGTGTGTGGTAGCTCCTACTTTCTGGAACTTACATCCCCTCCCTCCTGATATTTTTGAAGATGTTAAATATGGTAAGTTTTTAGCTTTGGGAGATAAGATCTAATCTGATGATATAACAGTAACAATAACAATTTTGGAAGGGACCTTGGAGGTCATCTAGTCCAACCCCCCTGCTCAGGCAGGAAACCCTATACCATTTCAGACAAATGGCTCTCCAGTCTCTTCTTAAAAACTTCCAGTGTTGGAGCATTCACAACTTCTGGAGGCAGGTTGTTCCACTGATTAATTGTTCTAAATGTCAGAAAATTTCTCCTTAGTTCTAGGTTGCTTCTCTCTTTGGTTAGTTTCCATCCATGGCTTCTTGTCCTGCCCTCAGGTGCTTTGGAGAATAGCTTGACTCCCTCTTCTTTGTGGCAGCGTCTGAGATATTGGAACACTGCTGTCATGTCACCCCTAGTCCTTCTCTTCATTAGACTAAACATTCCCAATTCCAGCAACCATTCCTTTATATGTTTTAACCTACAGTCCCCTAATCATCTTTGTTGCTCTTCTCTGTACTCTTTGTAGAGTCTCATCTTTTTTACATCGTGGTGACCAAAACTGGATGCAGTATTCCAAGTTTGACCTTACCAAGGGATTGCAAAGTGGTATTAACACTTCACGTGATTTTGATTCTATCCCTCTGTTAATGCAGCCTAGCACTGTATTGGCTTTTTTGTCAGCTGCAGCATACTGCTGGCTCATATTTAAGTGATTCTCACATTGAACAAGGTACCACCTACACTATACCTGTAAATTTGGTTTTCCTTGCCTTTTTTCACCATTGAATTTCATTTTGTTAGATAGCGCCCATTGTTTGAGTCTGTCCAGATCCTCCTGTATTTTAAGCCTATCTTCTGGAGTGTTGGCTATTCCTGCCAGCTTGGTGTCATCTGCAAGTTTGATGAGTTCCCCATCTATCCCCTCATCCAAATCATTGATGAAGATGTTGAAGAGCACTGGGCCCAGAACAGAGCCCTGGGGCACCCCACTACACACTTCTGTCCATGTAGATGCAGTTCCATTGAGGACCACATGCTGAATCTGGCCAGTCAGCCAGCTACGAATCCATCTGGTGATGATACTGTCTAACCCACATTTTTCTATCTTATCAAGTAGTAGGTTGTGGTCTACTTTGTACTGTAATAATTCCATAACTTCAGACAGTGCTGTGTAGAATTTTTTTTCTTATGTTTTAGTTAGTATATATTTCAATGCTGAACACCACCCAGAATCTATTAGAAATGTGATGGTGTAACAATGAAATAAATGAAATTCTTTAAGGTAATAGCTGTAGGGATAATGAATATTTTCAATTAGTAATGCAATCTGATGATTCGCCCCTTTTAGACCATATAGAGCAAATTTCTTTGTACCTGGCACCACAGATGCTTTTGTTTCTTAGATCTTGTTCCATAATACAGTTAACATTTTCAAATTAGTTGAATACACAGAAGATCAGAATTCACCAGTGCCTTAAGTTTCTCAGTATTCTCTCAAGACTGTGCTTAATAAAATCCTCCCTACTGTTCTCTACCTTTTAATCACCCCTCTCCCCCGCCTTTGGTTTTATTGAAGGACTGCTTTTTATTTCCAGATTAAAGGGGTTAAAGATTAAAGATTTTGTCCATGAGAACAAAACCTCTCTGAAAACAGAATGGAAGAAGACCAAATTTAATGTTAGGGAGGAGCCAGAAAGATCAAAGTTGAAAATGTGCCAGACAGCCAGACGTGGCTTAGCGCTTGGGACAAAAATCTAGGGAAAAAAAACCTGCTGCCCAGGCTGCAACTACTCCACTCTAAGCCCTTTCCCTCCTGGCCATGTGACTCCAGGCAGAAGGATTATTAAGAGACTGGAAATCATTCAAAAAGACATATTCCGTGTGCTCTCCAAATCTCTTTTACGTTATACATTTTAACCCCTTTAATCCTTTGTTTTTAATTTGGAAACAACCACAATTTTTGAAGAATTGAAAGCAGGGTTATTTTGCCTATTGCAAAGATCTCAGTTTTCAATAAGCGATGCAGTGGAACTGTGCAACGATTTTCTGCAGGGCAAAATATTGTAGGTATAATCTGGATGGGAAATGTATTTAAACCAGTTGTGAGTATGGACCAGAAGGTCCTGTTTTGGGACCATAAAATATTGCTAAATTATTTGAAAAGGCAAGGAAAAAAAAAGGAATAAAACAACTTTAAAAACAGACCAAGTCTAAACTTTAAAAATAGAGATTTGCTGAGAACAACCTATGCACAGAGTCCTTTTCATCTTGTCTTTTGCATACAGAGATGTGTTTCAACATACTGCTTGGCGGGGGTGTGTGTGTAATGGGGAATCAGTGCTGTTTGCCAAAATTTAAGATAAATGGATCCTTCTGCCTTCCAAGTCATTAGGTTTCAGACTTGGTCTCCCATTAAGTTTCTAATTTTGTGCGTAATTGGAGCACAATGCTTTTTTATTCTTTTTAGAAAAGCCTAAGAAACAAAGGCAGTTTGAATTCGGCAGGAGGTGAAACCACACTGTATGTACACCAAAGATTTAGCCCAAAGTCCTTTTCAATAGAATTGGACTCTTGAGAAAATATAACAATATACGTTCACTCCAAGATACAGATTTGGGAAAGCTAGAGAAGTACATTTTCTTATGTTTTTCTCCTGCTAAATGTGCACGAGGAGCTTGTTTCTAGGTCCATACATTTAAAAATTATTATTGGATCATTTGCTATCACTATTTTAAGAGGTACTAATGGAAAAAATTTAAGGGAATGATTCAACAGTTATAGGCACAGAAAAACTAGGGCACTGCCTTGGAATCTAAGAAGTTGGTAAAAGGTAATATGTCAAAGTAAAATTTGTAGGATTTTGTTCTCAGTACTTCATTTACGTATTTAGGCAAAAGTTCAGGTAAAATGCAGATATAGATATCTTTAAAAAAAAGTTCTGAAGATAGGGTTTTCGTTTTTATTTGCAACTCCAGATTGCAAATTTAGAGAAAGAGACAGTTTGGTCTAGTGCACGGGTCGGCAACTCTCCAAACCGCCGCCATCCCGTTTGCACAGCTGCCATGTACGTCAATGTTTGACGAACGCGGCAGGTCTCCGGACGGGACGGCGGCGGCTCTTTGAGCCATCTCCTGCTGCTCCCAGCCGCCCGGTGCGCGCGCACCTCTTCGAATGGGCAGTGGTGCGCGCGCACCTCTCCAAATGGAGAGTGGCACCGCCCGTTCCGAGAGGTGCGCGCACACCTTTCCGAAGGGCGGAGGTGCGCGCGCACCTCTCCAAGCCGCCGCCGTCCCGTCCGGAGACCTGCCGCGTTCGTCAAACATTGACGAACATGGCAGCTGTGCAAACGGGATGGCGGCGGTTTGGAGAGTGCACGCGCACTCGCCAAACCGCCGCCATCCCATCCGGAGACCTGCCGCGTTCGTCAAACATTGATCAACACGGCAGCTGTGCAAACGGGATGGCGGCGGTTTGGAGAGTGCGCGCGCACCTCTCCCAAGCCGCTGCCGTCCGGAGACCTGCTGACGTTTGGGGAGGTTTGGGGAGGTGCGCGCGCACCTCCCCAAACCTCAACAAACGTCGGCAGGTCTCCGTACCTCCGCGCGAATGGGCAGCGGCCCCGCTTCTTGCGAAAGCTGCCGCGGCCCGTCTACAAAGCTGCTGAAAGCGGGACCTCTGCCTTAGAGAACATCTTGCCCAACATGCTATCCAGTGTATGGATCCACTACAACAGCTCCCTGAACAGGTACAGGGAGTCCTCGACTTACAACCATTCATTTAGTGACCATTTAAAGTTACAACGGCCCTGAAAAAAGTGACTTGTGACTGGTTTTCACACTTATGACCATTGTAGCATGATTACAGTCACATGGTCACAATTTAGGCACTTGGTAACCGGCATGTATTTATGACAGTTGCACGATTCTTGGATCATATCATTGCCATTTGTAAACTTCCCAACCAGCTTTTGGCAAGCAAAGTTAATAGGGAAAGCCAGATTCACTTAATGACTGAATGATTCATTTAACAACTGTGATGATTTGCTTAACAACTGTGGCAAAAACATTGTAAATGGGACAAAACTCATCTAACAACTGCCTTGCTGAGCAATGGAAACTTTGGACTCAATTGTCCAGCTTCAACGAAAATGAATTTACTGCCTCCCTGATGGTATATGTTGTGGAATCTAAGTGAGATCTTGAAGGAGGACCAGTCTTTTCTTCTTGAGATACTGGAAATGGAGTATTTTACTCACATTAGCAAGACTGTGAGCCTGAGTGCCTCTCCTTAAAATGGTAAAACATAGGACTGATGATATTATTGCTTTGTGGGTTCATTGTTGGCTGAATGACTGCATTAAAAACGTGTTTCTTAATGTTCTGAAGATGAATTGTTTTAAGATTTATCCCTAGGCCCTGACTTGTTCAATTTTTTTATAAATGACTTGGATGAGGGAGTAGAGGGGAAACTTTAAAATTTTGCTGATGATACACATCTGGGCAAGATGGCTAATATTTAGAGAGAATTGAAAAAGAGAGAGACAGGCTTAAGCAGAGGGTAGCTTTTTGAATAGTCAGTTCTGGAGAGCACTGTTCAAAAAGTGACAGTGACAAATTGGAGCAAGGTCAGAAGAGGGCCACCAAGATGGCGGGGAGACTGGATAACAAGCCCTACAAGGAATCTTTATACATTTAACCTATTAAAAAGTTGATTGACATAAAAGACAATATGATAACTGTCTTCATATATCCAAAGGAGTGTCACACAGAGAGAATAGTCTTAATAGGTAAAACTATGAGGAAGCTGGTTCAAGCTATATGTCAGGAGAAACTTCCTGACTGAGTATGCAGTGGAATAAATTGCCACATGACTAGATGACTTTTCCTTTTGCTTCTCACAAAAGTTGGATGGTCATTTGTAAGAGATTACATAGTTGGACTAGATGTTTTAATTCAATCATATGAAAAAAGGGAAAAAATATAGCACTTTACCATGGTTATTCTTGGATTTGTATCATGTAATTATATATTCAAACAGCCATATATTTTGTAAGAATGTTGCTGTGCGTTATGTTACTAGCTGGAATTAAATGTGAATGGTTACTTGCCTATTTCTGATCTCACATTCTCAACCACTGTATTCAATTCTTACCAATGGCTCAAACTGAATTATAATCTTAACTGGTGAGTATTCTTTATTCCAGAACACCTTTAGGCAAAACAGTGTCACCAAATTGTACCTTCTTTAAGATAATTGTACTAGCAAGTGGACTTTTTAAGTGAAGAAAAATGTGTGGCCTGAGTACTGACCACAGAGGACCAGATTCTTATTTTCCATATGGTCAAACAAAGCTCTTTATATTATATTTGAATATACATATTTCAGTGTCTGTAAAGACAGCTTATTATAGTTGTAATTGTGTAAATTGTAGAATGTAGCTTTTGATGTCAATTGGTACAGTACTGGGGTATGAAGCTAGATTTCTGCTCAGTCCTATTCCAGGGTTGAGAGTTTATAATATTTAAGTTGATGATTACATTTGGGGATATGCAACTGCAACTGGATATGCATTGGTGGTTATAAAACCCAACATTTTAGAACAAAACTTCTGTGAAGTGATTCTCTAATCCAAATTCTGTTAAATCAGCTCTGTTTTAAAATGAGGACCCAGATTGTTGGGGGCAATTAAGCTGACTTTGTCATAATGCCGCTTGGGTGTGTGTGTATGTGTGAAAGCCCTAATAAGCAGGCATATACATAGAATGAAGGCTACTGCTAAGCTTGTAAGCCGCCCTGAGTCTTCGGAGAAGGGCGGGATATAAATGGAATTAAAATAAATAAAATAAATAAATAAATATGTGGGTAGTCCCCATCCCCAACATCTGCTACAGAGTGAAGGCAATAAAACTCTGGAGGACTAAACTTAGCTAATTTAATATGACCTTGAAGTGAACTATATTAAGCATTCTCTTTGAACATAATATGAAAACTAATCATTTTAAAAGCATCCATCCTTGAGACACACAAATGGAAGAACCTGCCATTTTAAAATCTGTTGGTTGTATGATTATATAAATTACTGGAAATGTGGCAGCTAAGGATTTAACTTATTTTTGTGGAGTTTGTTTTTCATGTTTTGGCAACATTCCTGCTGTGAACTTTTATTTTGGATACAGATTCAGTCTGAATTTTCTTTTGTCTTTTTATATAATGTGCATTTTGATGAGAGTTATAATGCAAAAACATGCATTTGTGTTTACAATTTTTGTTTTTGAATTTAAAAGTGGTCTCACCCAGACAAAATTGAATTTAATAAGTCTATAAATTCATTTTTGGTGGTACACAAGTGAATGCATTTTATTTTGGGAAGGTATAAAATAGTGGCAATAACTGTTTCTGAATTTTGACATTTTTACCCAAATTGATGGGGGAAAACTTATGAAACCTCAAGTAAATAAACTGATAATATTGTTATCATATGTAACATAGGAAGTAGACAAAATGTATGTCAAGACTAGAAATATACAAAATATACAATTTGTTGTTAGCTGCGAAGTCGTGTCCGACTCATCGTGACCCTATGGACAACGTTCCTCCAGGCCTTCCTGTCCTCTACCATCTTCTGGAGTCCATTTAAGCTCACGCCTACTGCTTCAGTGACTCCATCCAGCCACCTCATTCTCTGTCGTCCCCTTCTTCTCTTGCCCTCAATCTTTCCCAGCATTAGGCTCTTCTCCAGTGAGTCCTTCCTTCTCATTAGGTGGCCAAAGTATTTGAGTTTTAGCTTCAGGATCTGGCCTTCTAAAGAGCAGTCAGGGTTGATCTCCTCTAGGACTGACCGGTTTGATCGCCTTGCAGTCCAAGGGACTCGCAGGAGTCTTCTCCAGCACCATAGTTCAAAGAAATATACAATATACTATAGTAAAAAGTTATGTTATGAGTTTATTTGTCGAATTTCCTCACAAAAGCAAAAAGTCACTGAAATATTCAGAATCTAGACCTCATCAACCTCTATCTCACCATCAGTTTGATGAACAAACATAACAAGTTAGAGGATCACCATTCCCAAAACTCATAGCAGAGATTGTAATGCAGCATCTAGGAAAAAAAATATAGCATTCCCATGCATACATCTAAAAGTAGGAATCCAGCATGTAGACATCATCTTTGTCATAATAAAAAGGAACAACTAGAGAAGACATGTGAAACAATCAAAAAACATCCTCAAAGGAATAAAATTCACAAGGGAAGAAGGAAACAACATACAACCTTTCGTGGGCATCCTTATAAGAACATCCTAATGAGCAAAGGAAATGGCAGCAAATTATAAACATAAATCTTATGGAAAAGCCCACATACTAACCAAGTGTTCCATTACCAATATCTCAACCTCGATGGGAGAAGTTATATTAGATGAGCACAAACGCACTGCAGAAATCCAGAACACCAGAAAAAGGAAAGAGACCACCTATATCTTCCAACAAGAAGTTATTAATAAGTATCTGACCATTCAATCCCACTATAGCACAACCAAATCAAGTTATGAAAACTACCATACATCAAAAACATCTCAGAAACAATCAACAGGCTATTGCAACCACATGCCATCACTGTAATACACAAACCCTCCCCAATCATCTTAAGTACCGTATTTGCCGGCATATAAGATGACTGGGCGTATAAGACGACCCCCTACATTTCCTGTTAAATTATAGGGTTTGGGCTATACTCGCCGTATAAGACTACCCCTCTTCCAACGCACACCAAATAAAAATTAAAAAACATCAGATTTGATTTTAATATGGTAATTTTAATTCAAATGCTTATGACATGCAGGTACTTAGTAGGAAAACTGTCACTTATAAACATAAGGCTGTTTGTCATCAAACATGTAAACATAACGTGCAAGTGGATTAAACTTTAATAATAATAATAATAATAATAATAATAATAATAATAATAATAATAATAATAATAAGTTGGAAGGGACCTTGGAGGTCATCTAGTCCAACCCCCTGCTAAGGCAGGAAACCCTATACCATTTCAGACAAATGGCTGTCCAGTCTCTTCTTAAAAACCTCCAGTGTTGGAGCATTCACCACTTCTGGAGGCAGGTTGTTCCACTGGTTAATTGTTCTAACTGTCAGGAAGTTTCTCCTTAGTTCTAGGTTGCTTCTCTCCTTGACTAGTTTCCATCCATTGCTTCTTGTCCTGCTTTCAGGTGCTTTGGAGAATAGCTTGGCTCCCTCTTCTTTGTGGCAGCCCCTGAGATATTGGATCACTGCTATCATGGTTTGCCAGTTGCGGCCCTATCTAGACCGTGATGCCTTGCGTACAGTCACTCATGCGCTCGTGACCTCTCGGTTAGACTACTGCAACACTCTCTACATGGGGCTGCCCTTGAGGACCACTCGGAGGCTCCAACTGGTGCAGAATGCAGCCGCGCGAGTTGTGTTGGGGGTCTCCCGATACTCCCATATTACACCTCTGCTCCGTGAGCTGCATTGGCTTCCGGTTGCCTTCCGGGTGAGATTCAAGGTACTGGTTATGACCTACAAAGCCCTACATGGCATGGGTCCGGAGTACCTTAGGGAGCACCTGCGACCAGCATCAACTTCCCTCCGCCCAGTGCGCTCCCACAGAGAGGGCCTCCTCAGGGTGCCGCCGTTCGGAGAATGCCATCTGGTGACCCCCAGGGGAAGGGCGTTCTCTGTGGGTACGCCTGACCTGTGGAACCGTTTACCGGTTGAGCTCCGGATGGCTCCCGACCTTCGCTCCTTCCGACGCGACCTAAAAACCTATTTGTTTGTACAAGCCGGCCTGGTCTGATGGGTTTTGTTTTAATTATTGTTTTAATGTAATTTATTTTCTGCATTTGGGCACTAGGGTTTAATTTGTTTTTAATTTCTGTATTTTGGGTATTTTGATATTTATGTCCCTGTTCACTGCCCTGAGTCCTTCGGGAGAAGGGCGGTATACAAATCAAATAAATAAATAAATAAATGTCACCCCTCACCCTTCTCTTCGTTAAACTACACATACCCAATTCCAGCAACCGTTTCCTATTTTCCTAATTCACTTTTTCACTTTTCCTAATTCACTCTAAAGCTTTCCCTGCGCAGAGCCTTAAGTAACACCAGCTGCCTGCAATTAGTGCAGGTTCTCATCCCACCAGGCTCAAGGTTGAGTCAGCCTTCCATCCTTCCGAGGTAGGTAAAATGAGGACTCAGATTGTTGGGAGCAATAAGCTGACTTTGTAATAATGCTGCTTGTGGGGTGTGTGTGTGTGTTTGTGTGTGAAAGCTCTAATAAGCAGGCATATACATAGAATGAAGGCTATTGCTAAGCACATTGATTTGTGCTTTAAATTGTAAGCCACCCTGAGTCTTCAGAGAAGGGCGGGATATAAATGGGATTAAAAAAAAAAAGACCAAATGGGAGATCCGCTCCAGGTTTTCCAGCCAGCCCGCCCAGTTCCTGAGTCAAATGTGTCCTTAGAGCTAAGCAGCTGCTCTGGCTACGCATTCCCCACCTGCCTTTCAGGTTGCTCTTGCATTCCCCACCTGCCTACAGCTGCTCTTCAACTTTAGAAGGAAAGACGCCCAGACCCCAGCCTGTAAAAAATCACAGGCTGCAGCTTCTACTCCAATTGGTCCCGCTTTCCCTGCACAGACTAAATGGAAGATCCGTTCCAGGTTTTCCAGCCAGCCCTGTCCCTAAAGTTTCAGCACCCGGCGTATAAGACGACCCCTGACTTTTGAGAAGATTTTCATGGGTTAAAAAGTCGTCTTATACGCCGGAAACTACGGTAAACCAAAAGACCTAGTAGCCCAAAAAGAAAAACAGGAATTTTCTACAACATACAGTGTAAAGACTCTGACAATCACTGTGCAAAATAGACAGAGAGAGAAGACTAACAGAACACATCCATGAATAGCAACTAGTTTTTAGAAGACAAAAGGAAAACCCGCTAATTGTACAACACATGGACAGACTAAGTAAAGCATAGTTTCAAATGGGAAACTGAGCATCCTAGACCAAGCTAAATCCAAAAACACTAGGGAATTCCTAGAAGCTTGGCACTGAGACAGATCAACTATCTACAGGCAGATAGAGATAAACCATATTTGCACACATTGTACGTTGTATATACACTTTGTCTATTTAAAACAGCCAATAAAAAGCCATAAATAAACAGATAAGAAATCCTATTTGCCCACAATCAACAACCAGATAAGTAAGGATTAACAACAGGAGTAACACCAGACAAACAAACAGTAAACAACAGCCTATCAAGAAAAAACATATACTCCCACCAAGATGATAGGACAACTCATTGTATGTAAACAAGAAAGCAAATCTAACTTCCTTGTAGCATTGATGATGCTACCTACTTGGATACTGAAATGTTTGCAAGAAAAAGAAACAAGCTCAGAGAGCACCAAGGACTCCACAGTTCAACCCTACAGATACTCTCTTCTATTGATGAATGGTGTGTATTGGATGAATATCAATGGATTACAGTGGACCTGAGTCAATGTGGGGTTTTTTCCTTGCTCACTCTGATGAGTCAGTCAGTATAAAAATTGGTTAGATATTCTTTCTGATTTTCCTTTTGTTGGAATTTGCAAGGAGCATAGTAATGCTTTGGCTTTTTTTTCTCCTACCAGCTTGCTGAGCTGCAGTTGGTGTTTGCATCTTGCAGTCTCATGGTCCCAGTGCGTCTTGCAAAGCGATTTCATTACTGTACTTTAATTGAACACAGACTTACTGACAGTGTGGGGGACAGTGGGCATTTACTAACCATATAATCCAGTCTGCTTATTTTGCACAAGGCTCTTGTGTCTCATTATCCCAGTCACACTAATTTTCTTTCCCAGGAAAGCGTGAGTTACAATTAAAATTCACATTGCATTTTAAGAGCACCCACTCAAACAATGTCTTTCTTTTTTGGGTACCTTTTGTTCTTTACGGCAGACAGCCCATGGCAGGGCTCTTTTCTCGTCCTTTTTGCCTAAGGCTTCAAAACTCACTGAGTGGAGCCATGCTGTCTTCGTTTTGTCATAGTTTTGTGGCTCGGTACATAATGTCAGCTTTTGTTTCCTAAGTATGTGCCTTGCACTTCAATAAATGCTGAAATGATCCATTCTTGAGAACTCTTGGAAACATCTAGTGTGTGTGCGCGTGTTTCTCTCCCCCCCCCCCATTATTGGACAGTTTTTGATGCTTGTCTGGATGAGCGTCTCTGACGGCTCATCCTCTTCATTGCTAAAAATAAGGAATGTGCGTTGCTCACTGTTTTATTATCGTTTTGCCATCTGTATCATTATGAAATGTCTTGAAAAATATTTCAGATAGTAATCGTCACCTAATTAATTTTATGCGCTTTGTTATTGTCAGCTGAGAGAATACAGGTAGTTCTACTGTTCGAAGTTATAACAGCATTGAAAAAAAGTGACTTCCAATCAGCCCTTTTGCAACATCCCCATGGTGATCAAAATGGGAGTGCTTGGAAATTGTCCTGTATTTGCAGTGGTTGCAACATTCTGGGGTCATTTGTAACTTTCCCAGCTGGCTTCCAACAAGCAAAGTCAATGGGGCAAGCCAGATTCATTCAACCACCATATAATTCCCTTAACACTTGCGGTGATACGCCTAACAGCCGTGGTAGAAAAAGTCATAAAATAAATCATGATTGGGTTAACAACTGTCTTATTTAGTAACAGAAATTCTGTTCCCATTTGTGGTTGTAAGTTGAAGGTTAGGGTTAGGGTAAGTTGTAAGTTGAGGTCTGCCTATGCACCGTACATTGTACCTGTACAATGTTTTAATCTGTTTAATTTTATAGTTTTAATATGATTTTATATGGTCTTTTAAAAATTTGAATTGGTTGGAAGATGGGAGGCTGTGTGGATGTTTCAAATAGATAAATAAAAAGAAATGCACCATAATGGACTTCTGTATCCTTCATGGTGATGCACTATTTGGAAAGCTTGTGGCAAAAGCTACCCAGGAAGATACTGTTTTGCCTGTGAGGTGAAGTAGATTCTTGAATGTGGTGGATGGAAGTTTTTCTTTTCCTGCCACCTTCCTTTAATGAGGTGTCTTGTGTGGTGTGGTGTGAAGAAAGCACGTCTCTCATTCTTTCTGTGATTGCAGGGATAACTTCTTGAAATACCTTCAGGGTTTTATCAGATTTCATATCTAAATGCATGTGCACAGACCAGTCTTTCCACATAACAGATTCCTTTTCCAGTCCTGCTCTTGTATTTCTAACTGCTGTGTTTTGTTCTTTTGTGTGACTTAGTACCCTCAACTTTACATTTGTTTACAAAACTGCATTCAACAGAAAGTGATAGTGTGTAGTTTGTTTCTCCTGATACCTGCGGAAAAATATGTGCATTACAGTCTTTATGCTTATCTTCAAAAACCTTGGGATAGTTTTGAAAAAGATTTCCCTTCACTTATTTCACCCAGATTACACACTGACCAAGAAGGTGGGCTGACCTTGAAATAAAATATGTTAATATGTATTTGTTGGGTTTGCAAAACAATATCAAACTGAATTTTATAACAATAGTCTTTGAGTGTTTTTTTTAATTTTTATTAAACAAATTTTAAATAAAAACAACAAGAACATTATTACAAAGTACTGAAAAGTGCATCAAATAGAAAAACACCAAAACATCCTAGACACCAAAAAACCAAAAACAACAACATTAGACAGGACCGGGGAGTGTAATACTACCCCTAATTTCTTTTTCTCGTGCATCCCAGGCTAAGTAACCTTTAATTACCAAATATTAGAAATCTATAATTGTATATATCTCCAGATTCTATACCTCAAATAATAATACACAATTATCTGGTATTTCCCCCGTTGAGATTAAATATTCTATTTTGTAACCATGAATACCAGGAGTCCCAACTTTTATTGAAAAGTGATTCACTTTTCCCTTTGAGAATATATGTCATTCGATCTGACTCTGCGCATAGTAATACTTTCTCTATTACTTGATAGTCCGTTGGGATTTCCATCGTCTTCCAATATTGCGCATAAATCATACGCGCCGCTGTTGTAATATGTATTACTAGATACCAAACATTTTTTGGTACTTCTTGTGGCTTCATCCCCAAGAGGAAAATAGCTGGGTCCAATTGAAGATCATATCCTGTTATTTGAAAATAACCAATTTTTTTATATTGGTCCAGTAACGCCTAACCTTTGGACAAGTCCACCATTGATGGTAGAAAGTGCCCCTGGCAGAATCACATTTCCAACATTTGTCATTTGCATTGGGAAACATTTTTGAAATTCGTGCGGGAGCTAAGTACCATCTATACAACATTTTGTACATATTTTCTTTAAATGCCGTTGCTAATGTTAATTTTATATAGTCTTTGAGTGTTTTGAATATATCGTGTACCAACCATCTTAAACTTTCTTAATATTGGCTGTTCTGGAAAAGCTCAGTGCTGACTTACTCCACCACACTGCACACTGCATGTGTTCAACTACAACTTGCATCGTGTCAGCCAACATGGCCATGACAGGAGTTGTAGCTTTCTGGAGGATTATATTTCTTCTGTGCTTCCGTAGGCTAAATATCTTTGTCAGCCTTGCTGCAAGAACAGTTTGATTGGAAATGCTAGGCGTTCTCTGCTTTAATGTAAGTTATAATCCCACCCACTTGAGTTTTTTTTCCTCCTCCTCTTTTTATCGTACTTTTAAAACTTTTATTCCATTAGCCATCCAGAGTCACTTGGCGAATGTTAATTTAATAAATAAAATAAAATAGGCAGGCCCAGGGGATAGTGCTATGGAAACATATTGCTTAATAGACCCCTTTCCACGAAGTGCCAAGTCACAATTTGCTTTAACAATTGTGGTTTGAGTAAGTTTCCTCTGACTTGTCTGGAATTGCTCTTATGTGCCTTGGGAATGAGGCCAATCAAGGCCAGAAACATCTATGTGGAAGTGACTTTTAGCTGCCTTTGAAAAATGGAGTATATCAGCACTTACATCAAGGGCTTGCCAGGAGACTTCACTGTGGGAATGTGGTTTGAGTGCATTTTCCAGTTTCTACTGACAGCCTTAGTTTCTGGATCCAACCTTTCAGTTTCTCATGTAGTCCTCTTAAGAATACCTTTCTTTTCCCTTACTTTGCAGTGAACATTTCCTGGAAATGGTCTTTTTTTAAAAAAATTCCATTTATATCCCGCCCTTCTCCGAAGACTCAGGGCGGCTTACAAGCTTAGCAGTAGCCTTCATTCTATGTATATGCCTGCTTATTAGGGCTTTCACACACACACACCCCAAGCGGCATTATTACAAAGTCAGCTTATTGCCCCCAACAATCTGGGTCCTCATTTTACCTACCTCGGAAGGATGGAAGGCTGAGTCAACCTTGAGCCTGGTGGGACTCGAACCTGCACTAATTGCAGGCAGCTGGTGTTACTTAAGGAGGCATTAGCCCACTGCTCCACCAAGGCTCTTTTGGTCTTGAGACCCAAACATTGCCCCAAATATCCCAGAAATAATGCCTTCCTCTGTACAACTCAAAGACAGCTACTGTTGAGAGTTTATTGATTGGGTTTAAAGCAAATGTTTATATAGGTGGCATAACACCCTTTCCTGCTTTCCTGTGAAGCCTATGGAAAACTCTTGCTGTCTTGCTGCTTGTTTTATGGAGGAACAAAACCTTTCAGTGTTTAGTTGCAATAAAGCATTTGGTTTGTTTTTACCTTCTCTCTTGTTAAAAAAAAACACCTTTCTTTTACATCTCATGGCTTCAGGAATCCAGAATTGTTCCCAATGGGGTTTGACAACTTCTCTTGTCTTGCCTTCACTTGATTTGCATGCTGATGAATGAAGAGTTTGTGCCTACAGTGAGATGGTGATGTATATGTAAAACCCCCAGCAGCTGTTCCTAAAGAATGCAGGTTTATTTTTCTCCTTGTGACGTGTGTCCTTTGCCTTGCAGAGGATGGGAGAGGGTGAAGTGTCTCATGCTGATGCTGTAGCAGTTTTTCTAAGTAGTCCACTTGATTTGTCTTTCAGCTGTAAAATATTTCAGCTGTAATATGTAATAACTCAGAAATATACTCTGCATAATAGCTCTACATTGTTGTCTGGCCTGCAATTTCTGATGCAATTAAGAACTCATCTTTTCTAAATAGTTCTAAATTAAACTTAAATTTCTCATGCCGCATAAGACCATGAATTCCTAGTTTTCTAAAAAGAGCCTTTTTGCTACAGGCTGACTAATCCAGTAGTACAATGGTGGTGTTCAACAACTTGCTATATGGATACATTGCTTAAGTTCCTTTTCTAAATAAGATTACCTGGAAGACTCTTCCAGTGCAGGTGAAAAACTGTTGTCCTTACTAGATTTTTCACTGGGATTTTTGACAAACTTGAGGTTTTTTTCCCAACCTTACAGGAAGGAAGATTTGCACAACAAGGATTTATTATTTACTTATTCATTTATTTTTTATGCCGCCCATCTCTCCTACAAGATAACTTTGGGTGGGTTATTTTAACTACAGAAGTGCAGTCCTCCATGCATGAACTGCTGTCTGTATGGAGCAATCAATATTAGATGGTCTATGTCTCCATCAAAACATCCATGTCTTGCTCGGGTATGGGCTCAGAGTGCATGCTGTGTCTAGGCATGGAGCCAAAATATGTGTTTGATCCATGCAGAAGTGTGTTGGAGGGGAAAGAGCAGGAAAAATGGAAGCAGTTGCTAAGAGGAGTCTGGGAAGGAAAGGCACTGAGAATATTTGGAGGGTGGGTGGGCAGGTCAATTTGCATTTGAATTCCAGGGCAGTTGTGACTAAAGGGAATTATAGAAAAGTAGGTTACTGGGGAAATTAAGGGAGGGAAGTCGATTCACTGCCACTGTATGTATATACAGCCATTCCAGCCATCTTTTTCAGAACTTTCTACCTTTTCCCCCCACCTTCCTTTAGCCACTGCCACTATACTTGAATTCAAGGTGGCAGTTAGGAAATACAGGACCAGGAAGGTGGGCTGGTAGGCTAGCATCCATGTTGAAAAGGAGGGTTTGTTCTCCTTGATTTATGACATGTTTCTGGAAATGATTTCAGCCTAATTCTTGAGCAATCAAAATGTTCTGGTTGTTGATTTTGGTTTTCCTGCCTCAAGCAAATATGGACTTTTATGTGGTGGTATCTCAGGATTTTATATTTAATCAGCCAAAGTTTTGCTTATGTGGTTTAATTTTTGTGAAAGGTAGTAGCTGGCCTTTATTTATGCTAGAGTAGGGTGATCAACATTGGGGACTGAGAGTAATGCTGTGTAATATGACATTTTTACCCCACATCACTGATTATGTTGGTTTCCTGATGAAAACTGATACTGCAGTTTCAGTAAAACTAAAAACTACTTCATATAAACTGTGTTGTCAGGTGCAGAAAACCAAGAACATTTTACTCATTGTTCAAATGAGTAAAAGTTTATTCCATTCTAGCTCTCTATAAGAATCTGAAATTGGCAAATTGGCAGTAGATCAGAATCAGTGCAATTCAAGGAGGGCTGGGCTTAGATCTCTTGTAGGCGCAAAGGGATTCCAAACTGATGACATTATATTTTCTTGAGGACGGTCCAAAGCTCTCAGTTATTCTGGAAATTTTTACAGTTCTACTTAATAATGCCCATGAACTCCTCCTGGGCACTTCACTGATCGGAACCTCTACTACATGATTACACCATATTATAATAATTATTGGTGCACTTGTTCCATTAATAACTGGGCAAGCAAGAATTCAGTAATTATGAAAGGTTTGCTTGTATTGTTTGTACTGTTGATAGTATTTTTAAATGTGTTCATGCACTGCTATCATACAATCAGAGAATGGTTAAACAATAAAATATAATTTCAGATTTAAAAAAGGAGACGATATTTCAACAGAATATTTCTATTAAACACTTAACAAGTCTCTAAAATTGTGTTACGGAATAGGAAAATTAATTTAAAACGTTAAAATAGGTCATTTTATGTAAGGCTATTAAGTTTGGAAAGAATGTTCGAATGAAAAAGCATACTTTTCAGGAAAGTTTCTAGCAGTTGAAAAAAAATTGTAAAAAAAGGAGGAGCATAATATAATAGTAATAAAAGTGTCAGCAGTTTTGCTGATCAAGGAAACAACTTTTCCTCCAGATTTGCTTTGTGGCATGGCCATGCAAACAATCTGATTGTGGTAATGTCATTCTGATGCTGCAGGAGTTTTGAAGAAATTGCAATTGTTTTGTCAAGAAGTGGATTTGGAGCAAATGAGATACAATTGCATGCCAAGCCCCTCTTGATTTTGTGACTGCCTGCCAGAGAACAGATTGCGAGGCTCCTCTTCAGGATTTCTTTTGTGTGGAACACATTAAAGCAGGGGTCTTCAAACTTGGCCCTTTTATGACTTGTGGATTTCAACTCCTAGAATTCCTCAGCCAGCCAGTTGAAGTCCACAAGTCATAAAAGGGCCAAGTTTGAAGACCCTTGCATTAAAGTGTGAAATGTGAAGATAGTTCCCAATGCATGGTTGTTGGTGGGGAGGGCAGAGCAGCAGGTTTTTTTTTTGAAAATATCTAGAAAGATGACAAGAAGACATTTGACCAAGGTAGACTCTTGGGTGAGTTGCAAACCAAGCTTTAAAAAGAGTTAGCCTTACATTGCTTTAGCTGTAAGGATATCGGTTGTAGCGGTGCCAGTTACATAGACTGAGAAGTCTAAGAAGGAGGCATTGAATTCATTTGGTTGCCAAAACCCAGCCCTCATGTGTCAAAACGTCACCAGCAGTTAAACTTGACTTGAAGGACACTGTCATTGTATAGTGATTGGTGCTTTAAAGAGCTGTATTGAAAAGATAAAACTTTTGTTTTAAGGGCTGTGGATCAGATGGGTCGGTTGTACAAAAGGAGTGTTGTGCTGTCGTGCTGAAAGCTCTTCCCCTTTCTTATCTGCGTCGTGACATTAGCCATCTGTCCAAAAGGAATGGAGCTTGTGGGGTGACTGGGCAATAGAGGTTTCAAGTGATGAAAGCAGGCAGGAGCCTTCACACAACCCTGCGTGCAACCTTCAGAAATGTTTTGGAAGAAGAGTTTTGGAGCTCAAACAAGCAGAGCAAATTTCTGTTTGTTATTAAAGTCGCCTAACTTTTTTCAAGCCTTTAAAAAGGGGCATTATTACCTTAAGAGCTGGATTTATTATTAACGTGTGGATTTTCTAAGTCAGGGACATCTTTTTCCTGTTTGCTGTGTTACGGTAGTTACTTAATGAAAAATGTACTGAAGGCCTTTGCTTCGGAGAGATTTGAAGCATTTCTTCCAGATGTTTTTGAAGTATACAAAGGCTTATTCTTTTTATATAGTTGTACCCAAGCGGCTAAATTTAGTTGGAATACCCTTGTATGCTGAACATCCAGTTATGGAATATAGTTTGCAGAGAGGTATTCTTGAGAATTGTTTTCTCTGGGCACAAAGTAAAGCCCGTTTTATTTTCTTAGATCTTTTCATTCCTGAAACTTAATTGTATTTTTATTTCTGTGCAATTTTTAGATTCACGGTATTGTATGTTTTGTTTTCAGTTTTTCTGATGCTTTTATATGAGTTAGGGATTTGCTTTTCTAACTGCGCATTACGTGCAAATGTATTTGTTATGGAATGACTGATCCATTCATAAGTAAAATAATAGTACTAAATTTAATTATGACTCATTTTTTTAATCCAGATTATGAATAAAAATTGACCCATGAGATATGGGAAAAAAACAATCTTGTCTTTGCCACAAGCAATGATTAGAGTTACTTGGAAAATAGTATTATTTTGTTCTGGCATATTGTCAGGGAGGCTTGAATCAATAAACTTCAGGCTGTTTATACCATTTTAATCACTCCAGAATGCCTGTGGCTAATTAAAATACAATTGCCCTGGACTTTTTATTAGTTGTGTCAAGCAATGAGGTCTTGAACTGAGTGTTGGGGGTCTTGGTTAAATTTAATTGTCAGCAGTTTTCAAATAGTATCTGCTGCCTGTGGGAAAAAAAAGGAATTGGTGAAACTTGTACCTTGAATTAACACATCAGCAATCTTTCAGAATAGCAGCAGAAAACTATAGATCAAATGGAGCTTACAGTGGTAATAGAGCAGAATGTTTGTTATTATTTATTTAACATATTTATATGCTCTTTCCCCTTCTCATAAATCTTGAAGCATTTTGCTGTCAATCACCATACCAATAGAACAGTACGATATAAATGATTATATTCAATTTTAAAAAAACAAAGAATAGTGAAAAGAAACCAAACTGAAAAACCATATGTAATGACCTTAATACAAGAGGAGGCTTGAGTGAAAAAAATAGGTATTTTTTCACACCTGTTGAATGATTTGATCAGTTGCACTTGTAGCAGGAAGGATGGCATTTCAGAATGAATGAGAAGGCTTGCTGAAGAATAACTGCAAGATGGTATTTTGCAGTTCTTAAATGACGAATGCTGAGGTAAACTTGGAAAGCAGCTAGTTTGGTTTGTAGTCAGAAAAAGCATGGCACAACAATGATTTATTTATTTAAAACATTGACATATTTAAAATATTTATATAGCTGCCCATCTCTGGCCAGCTCCCTATCAGCAGTTTTAAATGTATCAATAATAAAATAACACAATACATAAATACAGGTAGCCCTTGACTTATAATCATTCGTTTAGTGACTGTTCAAAGTTACAACAGCATTGGTGAAGGTGACTTATGACTGGTTTTCACACTTACAACCGTTGCAGCATCCCCATAGTCATGTGATCAAAATTCAGGCACTTGGCAACTCATATATTTATGATAGTTGCACCATCCCTGGGGTCATGTGATCATTATTTGTAACCTTCCCACTTGGCTTCTGACAAGCAAAGTCAGCTGTGGAAGCCAGATTTGTTTAATGACTGCATGATTTACTTAATAACTGCAGTGATTTTTTTTAACAACTACGGCAAAAAGTTCATAAAATGGGGCAAAACTCACTTAACAACTGCCTTGCTTAGCAATGGAAATTTTGGACTGCATTCTAGTCATAAGTTGAGGACTAGCTGTACATGTTTTATTGTAAATCTTTTTTGTAGAAAATATCTGACTGGATGACCATGGTAGTCTCATGTTTACTATTTTTAATCTTATCTTGGTTACAGCAAGTATTTATTTTGTAAAGAAAATTGTATTTTAATTATGCTGGTTGGCAAGGATAGTATTGACTCACCAAGTATGGATAGTATTTCAATATAGCTAAAGAATTATGTAGCATTGGATGATTACATGTTTAATCTTTGTAAATGTTTTTTAAAAGCAGCACCAAGATATAATTGTAATAGGAAACACTAGTTTAAAAATAAATTGATAGTTTTAGATGCACCCCCAATTCTCAGTGGTTTCAGTATTCATATAGAGTATTCTTCTCTGTCTAATGTCCTCTAAAGGCATTAAATTGAAACTAGTATCATAAAATATTGCAATGTATCACAGTGAAAGTTGGACCATAAAAAAGGCTGAGCGCCAAAGAATTGAGGCCTTTGAACTGTGGTGCTGGAGAAGACTCCTGCGAGTCCCTTGGACTGCAAGGCATTCAAACTGGTCAGTCCTAGAGGAGATCAACCCTGACTGCTCTTTAGAAGGCCAGATCCTGAAGTTGAAACTCAAATACTTTGGCCACGTAATGAGAAGGAAGGACTCACTGGAGAAGAGCCTAATGCTGGGAAAGATTGAGGGCAATAGAAGAAGGGGACGACAGAGAATGAGGTGGCTGGATGGAGTCACTGAAGCAGTAGGCGTGAGCTTAAATGGAGTCCAGAAGATGGTAGAGGACAGGAAGGCCTGGAGGAACGTTGTCCATGGGGTCGCGATGTGTCGGACACAACTTCGCAGCTAACAACAACAATCATAAAATAAATCTGGAAGAACATTATTGGATTATTCCTGTTAAACTTTTTAATATTTTTAATATTTGAAAATGATAATGATTTTAAATATTTATTGTTTTTGTTTTGTTGTATGTTGACCGGTATTACTTGCTTGTGGTGGGCAACTCTGTAAATTGGATGAATAAATAAATGACATGAGTAAGAACTCAAAATACTGATTTTAGAATATAATGCCCTTCTATATGAAGAAATTTGATATAAACATTGGATTTTGTAAAGGTAAAATATTGTAGCATACCGGTAGTTTATATTACGCTATGGTATAGTAAAAATATCCTTGTGTTAGGACTCCAGTTCGTAAACAATCAGAACCAGGTGTGTTTCCTAAGCAGGTAGACACTTAATGTTGAACTGTGATAATTTTAAAATTGCATGCCAGACTTCTGACCTGAATAACTAGTTGAATCATGAGAAATCTCTTAGACAGTGTATGCTGATTTAAAAATAGTTAGCATTGCTTTTGATAATTATATGGGGTGTTTTTCTTTTTTTTAAAAAAAACCCTTTAATTTGATCCTTATTCAAAATCTTCCTTAAGTCATGGAGTACGGTGGCATTTTGCTGGAAATCAGGATCTGCTATGATCATGGTGCGGGCTAAATTCTGGTTTTGGACAGATATCAGTATATAGTATAAAGGTTATCAAATGATAACACTGATAGACTGAGGGAGCTGAAGTTTCCAATGCTATGGAAATATTATATGTATGATGTTATAGTAATGAGTGCTAGCTAGAGTTGTCTTCCCAAACATGAATTAGGATCGTTAGACTGCAATATTTTAATTAGCTTTATTGTAACTTTTGTTTTTTCTTCTTTCTTATCTTTGTTTCTCCAGTTTCCCCATATTACCCTCAAACGTTTATTTCCACACTTCTGAAAGGGATATATTTGGGAAAGTGAAGTTGCTGTAATTGTAGAATAGAAACAAAGCTGGTAAAATGTGCAATTGAATCTTGATTGTTACTTTAGGTAGGAGCTTCCTTCTGTTACAAGTTAAGCCACCCATGAGAATGAGCATGAGGACAATAAATAAATACTGTGTAAAAATTGAGTTAAGATTCCAAAATCACCTTACTAAACAGAGAATTGAGATTGGTACTGAACAGTGTTTTTAATTGATGATTTTCTTTTTTTATTTCTCACCACAAACCATTTCTTATTTTCAAGTCCAACAATAGCACCATGATATTAAGTACTGCAAAGTCTTATGACCCTGCCATTTCCTTTTACTTGCATGTATTTTATTTCTAACTTGCTATCTGATAAAATGATGACATAAAGAAAGCAATTCCTTCCTGTTTTTCATATTGAAGTAATTATTGGCACTGTTTATTCCTTGGAGACCTCTGACCAACTATATCTGTAGAAAGAATTTTCCATTTAGCATAATTGGCTTCTTTGTTCAGAATGGGCTTGAGTCATTGCTGACCAATGACATCACCAACAAGCCATGTGTACAACAAGCTACAACTCATCTCATGCAGTTACTTTAGATCACATTAGTATTCATGTGGACTTTTGAACATATTGTTTTCTTATTGTTTCAATGCAAGAATGAAACATCTCCGGATTTTAAAGTCTGTATGTGAGATGAGCAGTGGCTACTGGGTTGTTATGAGAGTTACCTTGAAGGCTCCAAAAGACATGGATAGGCTGGAATAATTGGTTTTTCATAACAGGAGCAGAAAGTAAAGGAAAATGATAAATCCAGAAAAAGTATAGAAGGAGATGAGAAGGTACTAAATGTCTATCTGCTCTTTGGAGATTGGAGGGGGAAAAGCAAAAAAGTAGAATGAATAAGAGATTTTTAAAAAGAGCATCAGAACCTCTCTGAAAGATCATTCTGTAACAGAAAATCAGTACGTAAAAAACTCTCTGGTGACTATTTTGTCAGGTGTAAACATTTGAAGTAGAGCTTTTTAATTAGAGTTTAAGGCAGGGCTGGAGAACTTATGGCGCCCACTATTTCCTTATCAGTTTCAACATGTGGATTTGTTTGTAAAAAATATAGCCACTCTTTTGAGCCCTTGGCTATATATGATATTCTCAGAAGTCTTCTTCAACATCAAAATTCAGAAGCATCAATGTTCTTTCTGTTCTACCCCTTCAAACTCCAATTTTGCTTCCACAGAGGAAAATCATTGCCTGCATGATTCTACTCATGATAAATATATCACAGCATTGAAGACTCTTGTCCAAGACCTCCATGGCTATATTGCTTTATGTTTAATGTTAGTCCCATTTTTCTTGTGCTCCTTGATTTTCATTACCGTATTTTCCGGCATATAAGACGACTGGGCGTATAAGATGACCCCCTACATTTCCTGTTAAATTATAGGGTTTGGGCTATATTCGCCGTATAAGACTACCCCTCTTCCAACGCACACTAAATAAAAATTAAAAAACATCAGATTTGATTTTAATATGGTAATTTTAATTCAAATGCTTATGACATGCAGGTGCTTAGTAGGAAAACTGTCACTTATAAACATAAGGCTGTTTGTCATCAAACATGTAAACATAAAACAGTGCAAGTGGATTAAACAACAACAACAACAATAATAATAATAATAATAATAATAATAATAATAATAATAATAATAATAATAATAATAATAATAAGTTGGAGGAGACCTTGGAGGTCATCTAGTCCAACCCCCTGCTAAGGCAGGAAACCCTATAAACCCTGTAAAAAATCACAGACTGCAGCTTCTTCTCCAATTGGTCCCGCTTTCCCTGCGCAGACTAAATGGGAGATCCGCTCCAGGTTTTCCAGCCAGCCCTGTCTCTAAATTTTCAGCACCCGGCGTATAAGACAACCCCTGACTTTTGAGAAGATTTTCATGGGTTAAAAAGTAGTCTTATACGCCAGAAAAATACAGTACTAAATCTTCCTAATTATTTCCTTTGTACCATGAGGGGCCTAATAAGAAATGCCTGCTTTTGGCTGACTGAAAATACGAATATACTGGCTATGGTTGTTACCTTTGGGCTGCAAAAATCCTGATAACCCTAGATAGCAGCAAAAAATATATAGCCAAAAAATGTAAGTTTTGCTGCCATCTAGTGTCATCAATATTTTTGCAGCCCAAATCTGTTAGCCCTACCCAACACATAATGATTCAAAACACTGAGTTATGGGTGGGAAGTTTTATTTTCTTTTTTAAACCTTGACACACAATTCAGAAGTCTTCAGAATTACTACTTAGTGGGTTTTCCCTCTTTCTCTGCTTTTTCATTTTCTTCTAAATGAATATAAATACTGTAATTATACTCAGCAAAATTATTTGAGGAGCCTCTATTTTTTTCCCTTCTGCATCTCATTTCCTATTTTCTCTGAAGATCTCTGGATTGTTGCCAGGTTTAAGCCACTTAAATACATCTTCAACCAGCTGTGTCTACCAGTTTGCTCCCAGGCAATCTTTGTGCTCAGCAGGATAGCTTTTTTCCCCTCATAATGAATGTGATTGCAGAAAGGGAGTCACATATTGTCATAGGACCTTCATTTAGTTTGCCTTTCCCCCCCTCGTATTCAGCTCTGTTTCCTTCCCCAAAATATGGGACATGAGGAGGCATCTTCTCACCTAAAAAGAGGAGTCAATATTTCTTGTTTAATTGTCAAATGTATTGGGGCATGAAGAATTCACTTGGCACATGTGTCAAGAGCATTTTTGTTTCCAAAGCCATGAAAAATGATTACAGCCTTTACTGTGTGAAGTAAAGCCAAATCACCTACGAATTGGGCAAAGGCGTCTTGATTTTCTGCTTTGTGGCCAAGAGTTCACATTTATTTACTGTAAAATTGGGAAAAAAGACAAGGCTGACAATGAGAGGCCCTCAGTGATTATTGGCTGTTGATGCTTTGTAATTAATCATACAATCATCTGTTTCCTTACAAAATGTGATTAATATTACAGTTATCAAAATTTTTGAACATAGGGGTGCCAGCTTCTACTCTTTCTGTGACCTGGGACTTTGTTTCCAGTTCTGTGCATCTGAGCATATCAAGATTTTTGCAAACCTTTACCTGGATCCTCTTTTTGTTTCTTCAACTCAGTTTTTAAATCAAAGCAAATGGTTATGTGAATTTAGTTTTGCACAAGTGCTGTCTTTTTTATTTTATATCATTTGGCCTGATTGCTGCAATCATGATTAATTGATTACTTTTGCATTCTCAGAGAAGCTTATATGATATGTTATGGGCTACAGCCTCATTTTTATCTTCACAGCAACCCAGTTACCTTTGTATATCTGAATCAGTCACGAGTTGTTAAAGTGGAGAAACTAATTTACACCTTACATTGATTGCTTTTTGCTTCATTTTCAACAGTTTCTCTAATCTTATCAATGAATGTAAGATACCCATTCATGAAGAGGTCCATTCATGCGGATTCTTGGTGTGGGAAATCCTTTCTTCCAATCACAGTTTCCTGATATGGCTTCTTCAGACACAGTCCTAGGACTTGCTTCATAATAGCAGCAAAGGCACTCAGACTGTAACAGTAATCAAAAGGACTTATAGGGTAAAAGTAAACAATACTGGAATAAAATTCCACTGATTTTATCTAAAAGTTTTTTGAAATACGAGGGCAATTCAGAAATAAACCTCCGTTTGGTTGTCAATGACACTCGCTGATACAGAACTTTTATTATACACATTAGAAAACTACAACATTATATTACTTTTTGACATAATCGCCATTCAAACTGAGGCACTTGTTGTAATGTCTTACAAGGTTTGAAATTCCTTAGTAGTAGTAGTTGCTCGGCGCCAAATCTCGGCTATTGGGAAGATGTGATCAAAAACATCCCAGTGGAACTGCTTCAAAAGTTCTTCGGTGCATCTAGTGGGGTGCGGGCAAGCATTATCTTGAACCAATACCACACCTGAAGTCAGCATGCCCTGACGCTTATTATGGATGGCTCGACATGAGTTTTCGTAATGTTTCACAGTAGACTTCTGAATTGGTGATCGAACCACGCTCCATGAACTTCACTAGCAGTACTTCTTTGGCATCTTCACATTTGGTGGGATTTTATATGGCACCACTTCCGGGGTGGTGTTGGTTCACGATAATGCTTGCCTGCACACCACTAAACTTTTGAAGCAGTTCCATTGGGATGTTTTTGATCACCCCCCCCCCCAATAGCCCAGATTTGGCACCAAGCGACTACTACTAAGGAATTTCAAACCTTGTAAGACGTCATGACAAGTGCCTCAATTTGAATGGTGATTATGTTGAAAAGTAATGTAAGGTAGTTTTCTAATGTGTATAATAAAAGTTTTGTATCTGCAAGTATCTGTCATTGATAACCAAATGGAGGTTTATTTCCGAATTGCCCTTGCAGAAACATTTTCATGTGCCAGATCAAAGCTATAAACCTATAATATATGCCCATACATGCCAGAGGAAATTTCTCATCTCATTGGGCCTCTTTGGAATATATATGTCAATGTTGGCATGCAAGTATGATAATAACGTACATACCTATTAAAATTCATTATTCAGTGTAAAGAAAGTTGAGACGGTATAAAGAAAGTTGAGGCAGTTGTAAATATGCTTGTAAATATACTTGTTTCCTCAAACATATATTGGAATTATTTAAACCTAACTTTTAGGTTTAAAAATGTTTAAAAATACCTAGTTGTATTCTTTAATCATGGTTTGATGGATTTTTTTTTAGTTTTCTTTCAAAATATGTTTAATTTTAAATTTTTGTAAATTGGAAATTAAATAGTAAAAAAGAGAAACTATTTTAAAATGCATGTTAGAAATCAAGAAGGACAAAGGATGACTGAGGAACTTTGCTGTCCCGGAGTTTATCAAGAAAGGTGCCATTACTAAGAAATATTTATCTTTGGTTGTCTGCGATGTGCCGGTAGTAGAAGTGGAGGAGTTTTCAACAGAGCATATTTGGATGGTCTTGACATTTTATTTATTTTATTCCCATCAGTAAAAAAGAAGGAATTTGTGTTCTAAATGATCTCATTATGGCCTCTGAATTATAGGCACGACCATATGGAAACTACTCTTAAATGATTTCATATGGTGGTATTTACAGCATGATGTGTCATTTGTTGTCTGCAAAGCTCATGGGATTGAGGTGGTTTTCTCTGTGCCAAGGATTTGGAATTTTGAGAGAGCAATTTGTGGGTTTGGAAGACAAGTTTGGAAGCTGATTACCAGAGCTAGCAGGGGCAGCCACTAATTATGTTTACCAAAATAAAAATGGATGAAGTTTCTCCTTCTAGTGTCCCTTGAAACGTTCTCTACCAGTTTAGCTTCTTTTTGAGCACATTTAAAATAAGGCTCTAGTCTGCAATCATCTTCTATCTTTGCCCTTAAAAGAATTATTTATGGGCTGTTGGGAACCCAGAAATCTTCTTTTAAGTCAAGATTAGGGTAAAGCCTGGCATCTTGTTTTGCAGCATGCCAGTTTTCTATTTAGTTGCTCCAATGTAATGAATTGAAATCTTGTGTGACAGGGAGCCTGAGTAGATGCCAGCATGATAGAGGCCCACAATGCCCGTGGATATTGTATTACCTACACCTGCTTTACATCTTTTCAGCTTGATTGATTCCCGCTTTGATGAAGAGGAAATTGTGCAGCCGTGCACTGAGGCTTTGTACATGAATCAGTTAGATGGCATCAGATGCCCATATGGAATAATTTAATGCTTCTTTCTGGCTATTAACATTTAAACCAGCTATTAATCTTTTCTCCAGAAGCATCAACTGTATATTTGTTTATTTTTAAACTTAAGAAAAATTGACTGTTACGACATTGATGGCTGATTTCTTAATGCTTTCTGTAACTTGTTAATGTTCTGTTTTTAGTTTGTGGTCACATAGAATGTACAATCAGGGGTAAAAATGTTCTGCATATAAACATGTATTCTGAGGTGGGGGAAATTAAAGGCCTAGTTTTGTTTTGTGGTTGTTGTTGTTGTTTCTATGATTGTGCAAGTATTCCTGATGACAAAACATGAAACACTTCATTGAAAAATGCAATGTAACCAGACAGCATTTTCTTTTTTCTTTATAGAATACATTATTTTAATGACTCATTAGGAATATATTTTATTCTTCATATTTTCTGACCAACCTCCCCACACTTGCTAGAGCAGTTCTTTGATCCGAATGACAAAAGTTTTCATTTCGTGAGGGTGAGAGAGGGGAAAGAATCACATATAAACACATCTGTTAGCTTCCAAAGACAGTCTTATTGTGAACTGAGATGCTATACATAGTAATGTAAATGGGACAGTTGAAGGGACTGGCTTCTCCCCCATCTCTGAATGAGTGAAAGCAACAGTTAATGCCTCAAGTTGGCTCATCTGTTGAGTACAGTTAGCTTCCATCTATCAGCCTTTCAATTCAGAGAAAAAGACAGTGTGGCTTTTATTAAAGGCTGCCTTGTTTTGCTTGACATTTCAGAAACACTTGTCACTGGGTGCCTGGGTCAGTGGGATGATGTGAGGCTGTGGCACTTGTAGGCTGGATTAATGCTGACGGTGATGTGGAGACATAGAAACAAATGTAGTTTTGCTTTACAGAGATGACTAATAGAGGATGGGAGGAGCGAATACAGCAAGCATGAATTCTTCTGTTCCCTAGTCCACTTTTTCTCACTTGCAGAGCACTTTCTAGGAATAATTTGCCAGGCAGATTCTCCTCCCCTCCTTCTTGGCCTCTGGGCTGAGTGCCAACATTCATGGAGGTTGCCCCTCTCATACTTCGATCAGAACTGTTTAATTGGTGCCTGCTGGGAGGAGAGCTCTGAGTCCAAGACACACAGAGCGTGTGTCAGGGTTGCATCTCTTCTCTTATACTTTCTGTTAACAATGGGAGCCCTTAATGTTTTTATAGTAGCTTTTGAAAAATGTGCATAGCTGCTTTCATCCTTAAAAAACAACACCTTGCTTAAAATGGTCAGTGAAGTCCTCTCCCTAAACACACAAGGAAGGAGGATATACTATAATTGGTTGTGTGGCTTTCCTGTGTAATAACAGCCTAAGTGATGCTGGGGTTTGCTAGCCTTTCCTGTCAATAACCTCGTTATTTTGGCTATATTTGGATGCAGTAGCTAGAATTAGTAAGTGTGCTGATGCCACTACTCCATTGCTTCCAACTTCTGCTACTGGACGTAGATACACAACCTAGGAAATTCTGTTGGGTTTTTTTGCTAAGATGCAGCTGAATTAGAATCCCATTCTTGTTATCTCAGGTAAATTCAGAATGATTAGGGTTTAGTTTATGATTCTTGCTTATTAGAGGAAATATGCAAGGGATTTTGGTATGCTACACAGATCACAGAGAGACTCATCCTGGTTTTTTATAGCTGTTTCCAATTAGCAAAATCAGCTAATAGTGCACTTGCTTATTCCTGATTTTTTTGTACAATAATAGCATTGAGGCAAAGAGCTTTAGAATTTCTAAATAAACCAGGAATTTCTTGCAAATAGTAGTCTAGTCTGACTAATGGAATTTGTGGCTTTCAGCATCTGAGATTGCACCATTAAAATTTGAGGGCAAAACGATTGAATATCAGGGATGTACAGGTAGTCCTTGATTTACAACAGTTCATTTAGTGACCATTTGAAGTTGCAACAGCACTGAAAAAGTGTCTTATCACTGTTTTTCCCACTTATGACTATTGCAGTACCCCATGATCATGTGATCAAAATTCAGACACTTGGCAACTGACTCAGTTATGACTGTTGCAGTGTCTCAGAGTTGTGAGATACCCTTTTGCGATTTTTGACAAGCAAAGTCAATGGAGGAGCCAAATTCACTTTACAACTGTGTTGCTTACTTAACACCTGCAGTGATTCACTGAAGAACTGTGGCAGGAAAAGACATAAAATGGAACAAAGCTCACTTAACAAATGTCTCACTTAGCAACAGAAATTTTGGGCCCAATTGTGGTTGTAAGTAAAGGACCACCTGTAATGTTTGTGTTCTTCTATGCTAAATGGAGAATCAGTTTAATGTAGGAATGCATAGAGTTCTTCATTTGTTTGAGTACTTTGTCCAGGAGGTGTGATGCTAACAATCAAACTATACTTAATTTCAACTCCAGAGTTGCAGTTAGTTTTCTTCAAATGCAACTTGACCATGCCTCATTTTTAAGAAGCTCTTAAAAAAGAAATTTAAATCTTACTGGACATACATTTTGCATTAGACATAATAATCTAGGAAGAACATAGATCGAGCATTATAGCATTTCCTTTATCACTGGCACAGCCCTGAAGGGTACAAAACAAGAAGCAAGTTCTCTTTACTATCCTCACCAGAAGACAATAGACTTTTAAGTAATGCATTCTGAACTACATTTGTATTTGTTCTTTCTAACTACTTTGTTATTCTCATCTTAGAGATAGAACAAAAGATCATTTAGAGTTCTCGAAAAAGATAAATACAATTTAATGAACATTACTGTTGAATTCTGAATGGAATAAAGATGAAAGGAAAATATACGGATACTTGTTTTTCCGCCAAATGGTAATGATCTTATAATCTGGAGAAATTCTGGTGAATGCTTTTGGATAGATAGTTTCCTTATATGTACATGCAATTTATTTGTTAATATTCTTTTTCTCCCTCAGGCTCTTTCTTATCATTCTTATTTCTGCCAAAGACAGGAAGCATGAACAATAAATGAGTTGCTAGATTGATCTAGGTTTCATAGCACTGAGTACCAGACTCAGTACTCTAATTAAGGGGGTACAAATGGGGTACACATTCACCTTTGTTGATAGAAGATCACTGAGTGTCTTCAGTCCAACAAAGTTGTTTTATTCCAAATAACACCTGACAAGGGAGTACTGTGTGTGCCATCTTGAGCTCTTAGAGAAAAAAGTAGTATATAAAACTATTGAATGTATTATTTAATCAAATTCTTTATTTTATTTATTTTTAAATTTTTTATAAGACCTATAGTGTAGAGATGGAGGTCAAGGATATGAAGGGACCGTGTGCAGAAAAATGCCTGCCTTAGTATCCTGTTATCCGCATGTCTATAAGCTCATTCCAATTAGCACTGCCAAGGACTGCCAGCAACCAGCTAGATATGAGAGCCTCTGCCCTGGCTGGGATGTTCAGATGTTCTTTAAGATTGACTAGGGAGTACACCAATAAACAATGCTTTTGCTGTGCATTATTTCCTGCTTGTTAAAACTGTATAAATACAATAAACTCTGTGTAGGCAGACAGACATTTTGGGACACCCTGCAATGACTGGACATTTTGGCGCCCGAACAGGGACAAAAACAAATCAACAGGGACCAAAACAAATTAACAGGGACCTCCCTCCAGGGGAGCAACTTTCAACATACTTACCTTCGTCTGGAATAGACCCCAAGGTGCACCTTCGTCCTATGGGACCTCTCAGAGGTAAGTGTGGGTTGCAATCTAACTCACCAACAGCAGCAGCATGTAGAGGAACTTCACTTCCTGCTACAGTCAGGGCTTAAAGCACCTGAGGCAGAGATAAGGAAGCTCGTTGGAGAGATAGGGAAACATTGTCCTTGGATAGGGCATACTTTACATCTTGAACCCCGGGCTCCAGTTCAGATATTACATCTATGGTTTCAATGCCGTCAAACAGTGGAAAAATTTGGCTCTGATGCTTTGGCAGGACAGCAATTGACCACAAAACCTCCACCTGATTATGATAAAATAAAAGTTTTTCCCCCTAAATCATCTTTAATTGAACCTTCAGCTCCTCATGGTTAATTCTTCTGCTTCTTCATGGCCATTGTATACCCCCATGAGGCAAATTTTAGAGGAACAATTAGCAAAAGGGGGGGGGAATGTAGAAGAAATTGCTGATGGGTCTGGTCCCTTTACTCCAGTTGATGCTCAAGTTGTTTTGCCAGCTGCTACTTTACAAGTTTTTTACCAAGCATTTGGAAAAGTGCCTGTTTCTGGCAAACCTCATCAAGCCTTCTCTAACATCAGGCATAGAGCTACTGAGCCGTATCCTGATTTTGTTAACAGATTACAGAATATAGGAACAGCCTTTTATCAAACCAATTTATTGGCAGCCACTTTATCACAAGGCAGCAAGCCTCAAGGAAAGTGTTATAATTGTGGAAAACCTGGTCATTTTAAAAGGGAATGTCGAGATCCGTGGGGGGGCATGTCTTCAGCATCCCGCAGCCCTTTCTATCAGAAGTTGAAACCAAAAGCAAGTTTTTTCCCCTGTCTTTTTCTTTTAATCTGTCTCTTTGGACTATTTGATTCTTTTGTCAGAGGTGAGGACACTTCGCACTTCACACCTACAAAAGATCCCAGGTTCAATATTCCTTTTAGTCTTTCCCCACTGTCTTTTGAAGTTGGTGGGATAAATTGTAAGTAACCATAAATGATCATCTCCTTTTAATTAAAAGGGGAGGTCTGTTTTGGCCTCATACTCCAAATTGATGTGTGTTTTGTTTTGTTATATACTTATATTTGTACATTTGGAACATTAAGCTTGGACTTGGAATGGTGAGAAAAATGGGAGATGGCTAAAGGGCCCTATAAAACCATGTTTGGTTGGAATCACCTGATTTTTCTTGCTTCTTGCAGGACAAGCCATATGTCTAAATGAACGTTGTTTTACTAGTATCTGTGTATATATGTCTGTCTATGTTGTTCTGTGTTATTCCAAGACTTGGAAGAGGGTATAAACCCCCTCTGATAACAATAAACAAAAAGGCCTTATTTAAAAACAAACAAACAAACAAAAAGAGATTTGGAACAAGGAGCTCATTGGCTTGTAAACAGCTCGCTGAAATTATAATAATAGTGATTGGTTTGCCTGGAGTAAGTATGAAATGAAATTTTTGTATGTGAAATTGTTTATGCCAGCAGTTGGAATGGACGTGAATGAGTTAATTTGCTGATGTGTAAATGTGTGTGTGTTAGCCTCAAAACCCTACCACCCCCACTTCTGTCCCAGGCTGTGAAAGAAACAGTAAATTGCTGATTTTATTGTTGTGTTTGCATGTGAAGAGTTTTATGGGGAATCTGTGAGTGAATTTATGGAAAATGCATGTGAAGGAGAGCAAGCTATTTTTTTTTAGTGGTGAAATTTTTGTAAAATTCCTTTTACCTTTTCTTTTCCCCCTCCAGTCTCTTTCTCCCCCCTCCCCGCTTTGTTACTTTAAGAATGAGAGAGAGAGAGACAGAAGAAAGGGGGGCTGGTCGTTTTAACTGTTCTTTTCTCCCTCTGCTTAGAATTCTGGTCTGAGAAAGGGAGGTGGATGTGAAATTTAATACCCACTCTTGCAGTTTCAGCTTGCAGGTTTTTTTTCTGGAAGGAGGAGACAGTACTTGTTGGACAATTCTTCTTGAAATCTTTTGAGTTTTAAAAGAAATTACTCTGCATTGTTTTGTTTAGATTTGTAAGTTTTAACCTACTTGACGGAAGTTTGTTTCCATCTGATTGGAATCTGATTTTCAATTTTATTTTCAGAATAACCTATCTCTTCAGTGTGCTTTAACTGACTATGTGGGCTGTATTGCATATCATTTGCCTAAAGATCCTCGGCTTGCGTGTTTAATGACTTCTTCTTTTCCTGTCCGCCCATTGCTTTTGTCTTCTCCGCTTTTGCAAGCTCCGACTGTTTTTTCAGATGGAGGGTGAATGAGGGGAGCGATTGCTTACAAGTATTCTCATGATGATACATGGAAGGTGTCCTACACTGCAATACAGTCATCCCCGCAACACTCAGAATTGTCTGCTGCTATTTTAGCTTTTAATACTTTTTCTCAACAGCCTTTTAATTTAATCTCTAACTCTCATTATGTGTGTTAACTTAATTTTTAATCTTCCAGGTGCTTACATTACACCCAGGATTGACTCCAATCTCATGGCTCTGTTTTTACCCACTTTGTTTTCAGATCCTTTCTTCAGTCACTCTTTTTTTCATCAAAATGCCAGGGGGCTGGCACAAGCTTGCCATATTCCACTTGAGCAAGCCAAGCAAATTGTTTCATCCTGTCCGCAATGTTGTGGGGCATCCCCCTCGAGGGACACGGGAGTTAATCCCCGTGGTTTTGCCTCTAATCAACTATGGCAAATGGATGTCACCCATGTTCCCTCCTTGGCTCCCTAGAAGTATATTCATTTATCTATTGATACCTATTCAGGAGCACTTTGGGCCACACCTCAACGAGGGGAAATGGCTAATCATGTTATTTCTCATCTTTTTTCAGCCATTACTGCCTTGGGTAAACTGTCCTCTTTAAAAACTGATAATGGCCTGGCCTATTCTTCATCGGCCTTTTTGCAATTTTGTACAACCTGGAATATTGTTCTTACTCATGGGCTATCCTACAATTCCACAGGTCAAGCCATTGTGGAACGTGCTAATCAGTCCTTTAAGGACTGTTTTCACAAACAAATAAAAAAGGAGGGATCTCAGGTACCCAATTTGTCGTGGGTAATACAACAGGTTAAAAAAAGTTTTATTTACCTTAAATCAGTTGAATGTCTCTACTCAAAATTCGACCGCTTATCAGAGAAACTTTCAACAGAAAACAAGTTTGCCTCCCCCTCTAGTATATTATCGGGCATTACCAGACAAAACATGGTTAGGGCCAGTCCCTATGATTACTTGGGGAGGAGGATATGCTGCTGTGCTTGCTCCTACAGGACCTTTGTGGATTCCAGCATGTTGCGTCCATCCAGCTAAGGATGTCGTGGCACCAGTCCCCGAATCTGGTTCCAGAAATGGCCAAAATGACTTTACAGATGGCACAGCGGCCAATACGATCTTGCCAGACCAACCGTCCAGTAACGTGGGGAGATGTGAAAAGCCTGACCACCAAAGCGCAGGCAGTGCTGCAACAGCAGCATGTGGAACAAACCCCCGAGAATTTATGCGCTGCCATTTTTGCGGTTTTAACTGCCAATTCCTTAGCCATTATTTGTTTATGTTTGATTATTAATTGGTGCCCTTTAGCGACAGCAGCTGTCATCTCACCCAAACATTCACTTGAGCAGCGAATGAAGCAAAACCTATGGGTGCAGCTAGCTAACATCACACAAAATGAAGTCTTTTGCTTATCTGAATCGTATGACATGGAAAATTTGCTTTCTACATGTCTGATCCCTTTTTGTACCCCTTCTGCAGCAATTCAGAACTTCACTGGCTTGAGCAAATTTCTATTGAATAAAAACTTTAACTATGGGACTATATCTAGTTGGGCGTTGACTGCCTATGATCTATCCCCTGATGTAATTGCTTTGCACACCCTGATAGTAGCAGTCCCTGAGAATATAACATGCGCAAAAATAGTTAATTGTACATCTTCAAGTAAAAAACCTCACTGTTTTCGTATTAGTTCACCTGTTTTAAATTGTATATCTTTTGAGGAAACTTCCTTTAATTTTGCTCATGTTTGGCTCTCGCAAGGATGGTTTTTTACATGTGGTCAAGAAACTTTTAATTACATTCCTGCTAATATTAGTGAAGCACAGTGTTGTCTCAGCCGTTTGATTCCTGTTTTGCTTTCTAAACAGCAAATTCACTCAAATCGTTCTCGACGTGGAGTCACGCTAGATAGCACTTGTGACTCTAAAACAGCTTTACATAATAAAGCAGAATACGTAGCTTTGGCTATATCTATAGTGGGTGTGTGCCAGTGCTTGCTGCTCGTGCTTATCTTAACATTAACGCTGTTGCATGTAATTTGGCAAAAAGAATTAATGCTACTTCTATAGCTATTATTTATACAGAGATACAGAGTAATACAGTCCATGCACTAATTCTGTTTCTCCATGGATGCCAACATGCCAGAACTACAGAATAAGAAAAATTGCTACAGCTCTTGCTTCAGTTAGTTGAATATGTGTATCCTGTGTTAATTGGCTCACTGTCTTCATTGAGATGTTGATGTACTTTTTGCTACTTATAATGAAATACAGCATTTTTACTCTGCAAAGCTGGGTTTCGCACACACTGTTGTAGACTGCAGTTTAGCCTGATACGTGGGCTCATTCGTTACGGTTTAATCAATAAATATAGCTAAGCATGACATGTATATACAACCATTTTTAAAAACAGAAACACCTAAGCTTGTGATCTTTGTGCAATAGAAAAGTATTTAATTATTGCACTAGAAAGCAGGACAGGACACAATCAGAAGATAGATTGGTAAATTCTATCCAGATCAGCTTGATTTTGGCCAGCAGAGACCCAAACCAATTACAAGTTGATGGATGGCTAGTGGCTTATAGGAGTGAAATAAATGGCCTGAGGGAAGTTACTTATGGACAGATGTCCAAACACAACTCAAGGGATTAAATTTAACAGCACTTTGACCATCTGGGATCCGTGGGAGCACAGCCAAAAAAATACAGGAAGCCCAAGTGACTGAATGATATTGCTTCTTTCAAGCTGCACAATTAGATGATCTCGATTTTTTTTTAAAAAAATCCGTCCATTAGAAGCATGTCAAAATCAAGTTTGTCTTTCATCACTTCAGATCAGTTCTATTCCAACATTATCCCATGTTTGCTAAGAGAAAGTGTATAATTATGCTTTTAAATTACACTCATCTCTGATTTCCTTCTATAAATCGACTAATGATGTATGTGGAACACATATTCTTTATGCAGAAGAAGAATCCAGATTCAATCTTTGATATTTCTAGTTAATTCCTAGTCTACACAGTACACTGCCTAGGATGATCAAATTTATTTATTTATCAAACTTTTTAACCACATATCTCCCTCACAAGAAGGGCTGTGGGTAGTGAACTACAGTTCATTACACTTAAAGAGTGCTAAGTTGAATAATAAGGCTATTTTAATCTGCTATTTAAACTTAATAAGTTAACTGCAAAATACACTTTCTGAAACCAAATTTATAGTCTGATTCAGTTTCCCTCTTAGTGTGGCTCTGTTATTTAGAGCCAGTGAGTTCCACAGTATGCCTCCTCTGCTGCCATGGGTGGGACAGGGCAGTCCCATTGGGATGAGACGGTTCATCCAAGGTAACTTGGACACATCCTAGATGTTATTGTGTGTGAACAGTTGTAGTTATGTTCTACAGCTGTGCAGAAATGTGAACAGCAACAAAAAATGCTATTCTACTACAGTTGTAGTTAACTTAATCCCATTAAGCCTTTTATTTGTATGAAGCCTTTTATGTATTTATCAAGTCTGTATTGACCTCATCTCAGAAAAAGTGACTCTGGGCAGGTTTATGATTAACAGAATGATGAAACACCCCACTAATTACAAACTCTAAGCTAAAGAAGAATTATAGTTTACAGTCTGAACTATAGTGCCTAGTGCAGGATGTCAAACTGCCGGCCCATGGGCCAGTTGCATCATACGGAGGCCACGCCCACCCCAGCTCCAGCAATGCAAAAAAAGTCACGATACATCGCGACACGTCATGTGACGTGGCGAGTTTGACACCCGTGGCCTAGTGTATCTGAACCTAAAAGGCTACTCTCTAAATGAGAGGCTAGATTTTATCTTTGGGAATGTTTTTTCTCTAATAAATGCTGAGCTGACATCACATCACAGTTTATTGTTATTGTATTGTTATTCCTCCTTCCATTTATACCAAGTCTTTCTGTAAGTACAGTACAGAAATTTCACTCTTCCTCAGTGATGTGCTTTAGATTTGTTGTTCTGTAGTTTTCAAAATTCCCAACCAACATGATTATCAGCCCCAACCATCTGGAGAGGATTGGGTTAATGGAAAGCTGAGCTTCAGTGACATTACAATACTAAGCTATCTGAATAATTTAATATCCAAACCTCAGGAGATGAGAACAATGTAATAATGTTCCTGCTACAATGGGAATTATATTTCTTAAACAATGCTGCCTCTTTTGTAATTTCCTTAAAAAATTGCATTAAAATTCAAGGCTGACTTCAGATTATATATCACAATTTAGCTCTGTGAGAGTAAGCTTTGTCTTTCCCTATGTTTGTATATATCCTCCTTAGGCAGGAAGCAGGCTGCAAATATTTCTTTCCTAATTAACCACAACTTGCAACATCAACCAATGCAAAATAAACCATGCTTAATATTAAACAATTCTTTAAACTAGAGATGACACAGATACATCAAAACTGAGTACTGTTTTGAATCTAACCAGATTTGTTTCTGTTTGCTTTTTTCAGTATCACTTTTTCTGTTTATTGATGTGCTTCTTCTTTATGTGGGTCTTCTACAATGCTTGTATAATTGGTATCTTAGTGTCTTGTGATGGACTGTATATTTCTTTTCTTTTAATGGGTAAATGCAGTTTCTATTTATGCTTAAGGCTTGGGTAGTTACTAGGTTTTAAATGAAAGGTGGAACAGTATCGAAGGGTTGAGAATGGAAAAGAAGTGGAATGTAAAATGCATCCTCAGGAGAGAGAATGATAAATAGTTTAAATATTTAAAATATTTAATATTAATATTTATCAGCAATTTAGTGTGCTAAGACTGTACATTCAAGTGAGTTGTTTCCCTGACTCACAACATGAAGGAGAAATTTACATATTGAGAGTTCCACCTGAGTGCTACAAGTTCATAACAGAATGCATAAAGTATTCCTAATCAGTAGTTAATTGTTGCACTTGAAATCTTATTAAAATAAGCTAGTAGGAAACTAACTAATTCTTAATAGATCAGTCACTCAACACAAATCTATTGAAAGATCTAAAATGATGTTTCATTGATCTCTTGTTAAGCATATTATAAGTATGTAACTGATTGATTCTTTGGTTAATAAAGGATGGGTGGGTTAAGAAATAACCTGAGTTGTACTCTCTTTTATGTCAATTGACTTGCTGAAAATGTCTGTAGCATTTAAAATATTTTAAAACTCCATTCCATTTTTGACTGAATTAACAAAACATCACAAGAAGAATTAAAAATAATAATAAAGGATTACTATGTTGTATGTGCAGGGACGCGGTGGCTCAGTGGGTTAGGATGCTGAGCTTGTCGATCAGAAGATGGGCAGTTTGGCGGGTTGAATCCCGAGTGCCGCGTAACAGAGTGAGCGCCTGTTACTCGTCCCAGCTTCTGCCAACCTAGCAGTTCGAAAGCACGTAAAAAATGCAAGTAGAAAAATAGGGACCACTATGGTGGGAAGGTAACAGCGTTCCGTGCGCCTTTGGCGTCTAGTCATGCTGGCCACATGATCACGGAGACGTCCTAGGACAAGCGCTGGCTCTTCAGCTTTGAAACAGAGATGAGTTTCAAAGAGTTGGAAACGACTAGCACCCATGTGCGGGGGAACCCTTACCTTACCTATGTTGTATGTATTGAGCCTCATCAGACATCCATGTTTGGCATGGTATATGAACACAATTTTTTTAAAAAAGCAAGAAATGGTGAGCAGATTTGAACCAATTGCAGGGGTCTTCAAAATATTTGTTCTGTTAATTTTTAGCTAAATACATTTTCCAGAATATTAAATACTATTGTTCCAGATAAAGATGCTTCAAAAATATTTTGCGATGGCAAGCCTTATGTTTAGCAATGGTAGTTGAATAAATTTATAATGCTATATCTATATGGTTAAAATGGAAATTATATGATTACAGGGTTTATTACCAGGTTATTGAGATATTTTTCTCAAAAACATTTTGCCAAAATAAATTATTTGTGGTTTGCACCAAACATACTGATATATACTAGGAGCACTATATGGAAAGCTAATTTTAATGAGTGTAAAGCTAGTTTGCATCATCTTCATAGTCAGTTGTTGGCAATTTGTTGAAATTATTTAAAAAGGGTTTGAAAGGTAATGCAACACATTGTAGTGATATTCAAGAATTTTAAAGATTTTGATATTTTAATCTACATGTTTTGTTGAAATATACATTTCTGTCAGCCCTTCAGGGTAGAGCAGACTAAGGAACCAAAGTCATGCATGCGAATATTACTTTTATTATAACATTAAGGCAACAAGATTAGGTAACCTTTATTGTCATTTTTTACTGTGGGCAAACTGGCACACATTAAAAATGAAATTCTGTTGCCTGCTTTCAAAAATGTACAGTTCTTTTTACCCCAGTTCTTGTAAAAGATTTAACATCCATTCCTTTTTAACATAATTACCAAGAATCATTATGTGTGCATGAGAGATGTGTGTATGCATATGATTGTATACAAAATAATGGGTTGAGAGTAGTTTTTCAATTGGCAACTCACAATTGTATCTCACAAAATAAACAATCAAATATACATGGAAAATGCTTATATAGTATGGAACTAGAACTGACTATACCAGTGGACCCCAAAAAGAATGGGTTGTTCCTTAAGATTTGTTTTTAATAATAACAAGATAAAACTGCATAAAAATAAAAAATAAATAAAAGGGAACTCATTTCTTTTTCTGTACTGTTCTGATTCTTCAAAGTATGTCTGTGGTATAAGAGAACTACTGGCCAACTGGCCAATTAATTAATGATGAGGGTGAGGATAGCTCACCTTGCAATATCAGTTGATCTTGTCCTGCTTGTGAATATAAATTTATTTTGGGGGCAGTATATAAAAATGAGTACCCATTTTCCTGATGAATTGATAATATTACACATCATGGTAGCATAATGTCTGCAAAAAGAAAAGCAAATCAGGAACTCAATAGTTCAACCTTAAGCAACATAACATTTTTTATTATTGCCTTTTTCTTCCTCCTTGAGACCATATTTAATCTTTTCCCTCATCTATGTGCAGCTCATCATTGGTGACATTCCTGGAAGGATAAACTCTCAGTGATATAGTTCATAGCATACCGGTAATTTGGATACTCAAGCTGCCAGTGGAAGGTAATGATCCATGAAGGAGGCCATCCATAATAATAGTAGAAAAATATAGGAAATGGAAGACTGTCCTAGAACTACTAAAATAGTATGGAAGAGAATACTTTGTCAGTAAAATCAAAGTGGTGCTATGTGTAATACTGGGAGAACATGATTTTGATTGATGGAATATGTAATTATGATTATCTGCCTCTGAGTGGTGTTGACTCAGTGACCACAGAAATAGACTTTCTTCAGTAAAGGATAATATTTGTAGCTCAGGGTTGAAGTGAGATGTCTCTGGTTTTCTCTGACCTTGGTTATTTTTTTGCAGACATTTGATTACGCAAACTGGGTAGCGTTATTAGCGCTAGCTCTGATGAAATATCTGCAAGAAAATAATCAAGATCAGAAAGCACCAAAGACCCCCCTCAGACCTTCTTCAGGATGATCTGTCCCCTACCTGGCCCTTCAGGTCTTTAAACATTGTACCTGCTGTTGCTGTAATTGAGCCCACAAGTCCACTTGCTACCATACTAATCATCTTCTTTCTTTCCATCTTTCCTAATCTTGTGATTTTCCTCAAAGGAGCTGAATCTTTGCATAATCTGTTCAAAATAATCATAATTTGATTATTTGTACCTTAAGTGAAAATCTGGGTTGTTTGTTCTATCACTAATGTGGGTTAGATTTTTTTTTCTATTCATGGAATTATAAGATGGCTCCTCCAACACCCAAGGTCAAAAACATCAATACTGTACTCTTTTTTAAAGTCTTAACTTTCCCTTTCATAGGATTTCACAGAGAAAATCATTACCTGAATGATTCTGATCTTTGGAGGTTTAGACACATCACAGCAAATCATTCTTCTTCATTTCTGTTTTTTTAGACTGTACAAATGCAAGAACATTTTTCTTATGATCTCTTTTCAATTTTGGCATTCTAGTCTTCAGCCACAAGCAACGCATGTTCTGTTAATTTTAGGTCGACCATAACACTTATCAACCTCCTCCTCTTCTGCATCAGTGAATGGAACATAAACATATTTAAGCATCATATCAAAGGATCGTCTGCAAAGTCAAATGATTTGGTCAATGACTGCATTGTATCCAAGTATTGTCTTGCTATATCCTTCCAGACTATGAAAGCAATGCCATTTTTTGTTTTTATGTTCTGAATAATAAACAAGCAATATCATTTTCTTTGTTTTTATGACCTGAGGTGTAAACAGCATGATGTTCTGTCTGAAAATACCAATTCCAGTCCATTTCAACTCAATTCAGTTGCATTCACTAATGCCTAATACGTGAAAATGTACTCTATTTTATTTGTTTTGAGCTTTCCTATGTTCATTTTTCCTATATTCCATGTAGGGATTTTGTTTCCCTGCATGGCAACTGCAGCAACTAGATTTTCCAAAAGCTTTATCTAGCCATATCATAAACACAATTAGTACTTCTTCAATAACATGTTGAGTGCTATTTGACTTGAACTGCCCTTTATCTGACATTCTATTATCAACACCGTTGACATGCTTTTCTTGGAGTGGTTTAAAAGTAAATCTGATTTACCTTTTCCTGTGCAATATGAAAGTATATCTTTGCCATTGTCACTCAAATAATCATCCATCTCCAGCATCTTTCAGTGTAGTTGCTGCTCAATGGAGGTGTATTTTTCCTTCAGCTGGTCTCTGGAATGACCTTGAACAACTTGAGTGACTGCTGGGAGTAACAATCCTGGCATTCTTCACATATTCCTTCCAACTCCCCGCCTGACCCCCATCAGTATTTAAGTGGAAAGTGGTACTTTGGGATAAGAATAAGGCTGGTTTAGTTTATTTAATGTATTGAGTAAAAAGCCTTGGAGGGGAGATGATTTAGAATGAGTTTGTATTTAAAGGTATGTCTATTTGCTGTAGAAAGTGTTCTATAAGCGGCTAATATATTAGGAGTTTGAGATTCTGGTCAAGTTGTAAAGTTCTATTGTTTTATTTGCATTCGTACAGAATTAAAAGGGTTTTTTTTTTAAAAAAAATGGTACAATTTTGAATAATTACATCCACTTGTTTATATACAAATTAATAATATAAAGATACTTGCCTATGTGAGCAATTATTTTAAATCTGATTTCTGCACAAGACAGGAGAGAAAATAAAAGTGTCTAATTATGATTAAATTTGTATGCTTTTTGGAAAACAATAAAAATTATAAGGATGGATAAAACAATTGCAGCAAGAAATTTTAGGTGACTACACACTAAATGGTTTTGAAAGAAAGTGAAAAGCTTCAAATCACTTGCTTGTCACAGCAACAATTTTTTACAACTTCAAATGGGTCAATAGAAATGAGAATAATTTTTTTGATAAATATATGATCTACAAGATTAAAAAGAGAGGCAAAAGTTCAGTCAGCAATTGAAACCCCAGGTGTCTTTCTGTAACAGAGTTCCCCAATGTTTCTGGTTTTGCGGATCGGCAGGGGGGAAAGGAGATGGTTCTGCACGAGTGGCCAGCAAGCATGCACTCGTGCCTGTCGCTCATGCAAATGGAGAGTGTGTGCATGTATACACCCACGGCTTGCACCAGTGAGGATGCGCATGTGTGCATGTGTGCTTGCTGGCCATTTCCGCAGCCCAGTTGCAATCCCCTCATGGCCCACTAGTGGGTTGTGGCTCACAGGTTGGGACCCCTGTTCTATTAGAATTATTTTCTACATTATATTGATTTGAGAACTAAAGCAAGAGACTTCAGAATAAATTGGATTGGGGCGCAATTTTGATTATAGCTTGTGTTTCGCCAATATGACTGAAGTCATACGGCAAACTCAATTTTTAAAATGAAAAAAAAAAGACTTGTTTTGGCCAAAATAAAATAGTCTATTGGATAGCTGTTTAATTTCTGATTAAATTAAGACATGTTCAAAGATTACCTCTCAGAGCCTTATATGCTGTGCAGCAATATTTGAATGTTTTTGTAATATATTTAAATCATTCATTCATTCATTCATTCATTCATTCATTTATTTATTTATTTTTGCATATATGGACTGTTTTGGATATGGACAGTGCAATAATCTACTGATAGAAGTTACACATTCCTTTATTAAGTTTTTTAAATTATTATTTCTGTTTCTGTGTTGTGCTACATTTTACATTTCTTATGTGTTTTTTAATACATGATTCCTATAAATTTTACTGTACCTATGGTACAATATTTTCACTGAGCTTTTTCTTTAGGGATCATATTTTGGGAGATACAATACAATAACTTCAAAGCTTCTTTTGAATGTAAATATTTGTTTATAAAATGAACATTGACTCTACATGCATATTGTTTCATATTGAGATTATAACCAGTAATCTTGAAACAATTACGTTGATATATTTTCCACATGATTGATTGTGTGGTATCAAGTCATTGTGAACTCTTAGCAACAACATAGATAGAATTTCTCCATGATTTTGTCCCTGATACTTTGCTTATATTATGAATTATTTACAGTGGGACATTTTAATCTCACTTTCAATGATGAACACAACATGTAAAATCCAAGTTGCATGAATAATGTATGTTTATACAGTAGATTTTTATGTGTCTTTTTCTCATACTACCCCATGTCATCTCCCATCTGCTCAGACATTTCCCTCTCAAACAGAGAATATAGTGTATGGATGTATATGTGACTGTAGGCAGCAAAAGGGACTGGAGGGCAGAAAACGAGCTGGTAGAAGCAGTCAGTGGAAAAGCCACAGTAGATTTTATTCTAGATGGCCCATAAATAATTCAGAATATAATTTATTCTCTGGTTTGTGGCTTAACAGTCAGCATGATTTCATTAGAAAATTTTGGAAGTCCTTAACCTAGAGCTGGTCTATTGAGAACAAGTTTTTCCCCCTTTATTTTTTAAAATGTATAAAGTTTGAGGCACTAAGATATAAAGCTTTTTATATAGCCACCTAATGAGAAGGAAGGACTCACTGGAGAAGAGCCTAATGCTGGGAAAGATTGAGGGCAATAGAAGAAAGGGACGACAGAGAATGAGGTGGCTGGATGGAGTTACTGAAGCAGTAGGCGTGAGCTTAAATGGACTCCAGAAGATGGTAGAGGACAGGAAGACCTGGAGGAACGTTGTCCATAGGGTCGCGATGGGTCGGACACGACTTCGCAACTAACAACAACAACATATAGCTTTAAAGTCAACTGACATACATTTGTAGACTTAGTGTTTTATTTCCTGCTTTGAGGTGACACTTGCTAATTTTGTTGAAGATTAAATTTAATAAAACTATCCAAAAGGCATTTGTTGCTGCTTTTCCTCAAGAGGGCTATAGGGTCAATCCCATCAAAACAACACATTACTGTAAAATCCTGAACTTATAAACGTGAAACTTGTCAATACTGTAAGATTTATTTTATTTATGCACTTTAAGACTCAGAATGACTGTTCATAAAGTTGGCTTTCATGATAGAGGAAGCAAATTAAAAGTGGAGAAATTCTTTCCCTGTCGTAAAGTATCGGCAATAAAATCGGGCTGTGTGACAGTGAAAGCAACTAAATCTCTCTTTTGACCTTTGCCCTGAATGATAGGAGCAAAGGGGACTCATTATGGTTGCACTGGCACTTGGTTGTAATTTTCTGTCTTCCCAATCTATGTTAGTCTATTCCAGGTCTGGACTTGTATAAATTCCCAACCTGATAGCAGGGACTCTGCACAGAAATGCAGAGTTGAAGCAACTGGCCTAACATGTACATTTGCGCAGACGAAGCAGGGAAAGTGGGAATGTGTTTCCCCACAATTTGTGACCTCTTTCAAATGCTCCTGTCTTCCACAGTTTTAAAAACTCCTGCTCTAAGTTATTCGGAGAAAGATTTAATTCATTTGTTTTATTCCTATAACCCTTTGCATGTTAACTGTAGCTATTGGCAGAGTATATTTAACAAAAGAGTTACATTAACTTGCCAATCTAGCCATAATTGTTATTTAAAAGATAGAAAAAGTTGAGTTAGTTGTCAAAAATCAACAAAATTGATCTGTTTGGAACATCTACAGAGAAAGTTTGGCTTGATGACTGCTTCTGGTGTGACTTAGTGGTGAATATAGTGCTTCAAAGAGACCTAGTTGATTTTGTTTATTGCAGCTAATGTTTAATTCGTATCTTAGTACTATATCCATAAATGAAAATCATACTGATTTAATTGGAAAGCCTATTGTGAAGTTATAATAGAACTATTGACAGTAGTCCATAAGAATAAGATTTGCTTCTTTTAAAGATACCACACATCTGAGAATGAAAGTTTTTTTCATTAGCTCAGATATTGATTTATATATGCCATTTTCTCGTACCTAATCTTTCTTGAAAAGGAAATTTTTATCTGTATATCTGTCTACCTTCATAAAATATATTGTTACATTTTCATGGATAAAGACATTGGTCTTCTTAAATTCTTTTCTAAGGTACAATAAACATGCATTCTGCAAAAAGTTACTTAATTTTTGTAAAAATAAATAAATCATAATCTGCTTTGGTTTCTGTTCCAGGCTTTTGGTCAGGCTCATACCAACCACAAGAAAGTAGCAGCAGATGGAGAAAGCAGGGAGGAGACTTTGATACAGGAATCTGCCACAAAAGAAGAATACTACATGAAAAAGGTTATGGAACTGCAGACAGAACTCAAGCAGCTGAGGAATGTCCTTGCCAACACCCAGTCTGAAAATGAACGCCTAAATTCAGTTGCCCAGGAACTGAGAGAGGTAAGCATTTTTAAGCAGTAATGCTTGAACTGAAAAACCTTTGAAACTGAACAATTGCATTCCTTGGAAGAGCAATAGCAATAGCACTTAGACTTATGTACCGCTTCATAGTGCTTAACAGCCCTCTCTAACCAGTTTACAGAGTCAGCGTATTGCCCCCAACAATCTGGGTCTTCATTTTACTGACCTCAGAAGGATGGAAGGCTGAGTCAACCTTGGGCTGGTGAGGATTGAACTCCTGGCAGTCAGCAGAATTAGCCTGCAATACTGCATTCTAATCACTGCGCCACCATGGCTCAGAGGTAGTTATGTGATAGGCTGTTTTGAAATTAGAAGTATTTAGCGTTGCGCATCCCAAAACTCCAATACTTACTGAACTGCATTTTAGTTCAATCAACCTCACTACTATTACTTTCCTAAACTTCTCCATCAAGGTATTAAATAACAAAAGCGAACTTCTCTACAGAGTTGCCATAGAGTAATTCTTCCACTGTCCACCCCACTGCCATGGACATAACCATACTGACTTATTTTACAGCATTGGCATAACTATACTTGTCTGTCATTATTCTTCTTTTGGCAAGGTTGCATGGAACAATGTTGAAACTTATTGACCTGCATTGATAGGATAATTTAAAAACAAAAGTTTAGAAACTCAAGAATAATAAAAAAGTGAGAACATACAAGTTTTATATCTTTTATTTTAGAAATGAAATTTTTTTTTAAAAAAAAAGAAAGCTGAGGATTGGGGTCAGCTCCCCGTCCATCATTTTATCCTTGTCTGTTGGTCACCATGATGTAAAAAAGATGTTGAAACTCTAGAAAGAGTACAGAGAAGATTAACTGGATGCTAAAACATACAAGGAACAGTTGCTGGAATTGGGTATGTCTAGTTTAATGAAGAGAAGGACGAAGGGTGACATGACAGCAGTGTTCCAATATCTCAGGGGCTGCCACAAAGAAGAGGGGGTCAAGCTATTCTCCAAAGCGCCTGAGGGCAGGACAAGAAGCAATGGATGGAAACTAATCAAGGAGAGAAGCAACCAAGAACTAAGGAGAAACTTCCTGACAGTTAGAACAATTAAGTAGTGGAACAACCTGCCTCCAGATGGGTTGAATGCTCCAACACTGGAAGTTTGTAAGAAGAGACTGAACGGGCCATTTGTCTGAAATGGTATAGGGTTTCCTGCCTGAGCAGGGGGTTGGACTAGATGACCTCCAAGGTCCCTTCCAAGTTGTTGTTGTTGTTGTTATCTGTGAAGAAAATTGTAAACTACAGGTGGTTAAATTAAGTGAGTAACTACTTCTCTGCTATACCTAAGTTTTCTTAACATCTAGAAGTGCAACTCCCCTCTGAAAAAGTTTATTCTTATGTTGTGTACAGGTATGAGTGCATAGAAACAATTGGCCTATTTCCACAGGTAATATATTTTTAAATAGGTATATACATAATAATTACTTTTAAATCACAGCTGTTTCATTTTCTAGTTTGTTCCTGTTAAGACATGCTGATAGGGTGGTTTCTAAATATGAATGTAGCTTTTCATATTTGCTGGCTCAACAAATTCTGTCTCATGTGATAATTCTAAAAAATGCAAAAGTCATTTTGCATTTCATTATTCAGAGCAGACTGTAGTTCAGTGAGCGAAGTACATAATTTGGATGTAAGTAGTTCCAGGTGCAGTCTTCAATATCTCTGGCTCCAGTTGTGTAAGATAATTGTGTAAAAGCCTGAAGAATTGCTGCTAGTTACTGTTGACTGAGCTAGAGGGACCAATAATCTGATTTGATTTTTTTCATGTTTTTGTGTTTCATTTAAGCAAGAGTGAAATGCAGAAACCTAGGCTAATAAGTTTGCTGGTCCATAAAGCAGATATGTGGATTATTTTAGGTTCCAGAAAGAGTAGCTCTTTCATTTTGGATTGCACAAAACATATGATAGTTCTATACTTTATACTATTTAGGAACCCAAAATTATTGTAAATGTGTTTGCTATGAGACTTTTGGAGGAGAGTATGGCCAACTGAAGACAGCTCTGTGAAAGTGGAGTCATTGACCCTGGCAAAGACATACATTCATATTCACACTCAAAAACCTATAAGCCTAAGAATTTGCTGTTAAAATAAATAGCAAAAAAGTATATAAGATTTTGATCTAAGAAAGCTATGAACAGA